>NC_071578.1:631112-944169 GCF_024509145.1 Vidua macroura | reverse complement strand
GGAAAGGAAAGGAAAGGAAAGGAAAGGAGGGGAAAGGAAAGGAAAGGAAAGGAGGGGAAAGGAGGGGAAAGGAGGGGAAAGGAGGGGGAAAGGAAAGGAAAGGAAAGGAAAGGAAAGGAGGGGAAAGGAGGGGAAAGGAGGGGAAAGGAGGGAAAGGAAAGGAGCTCAGGCAGAGGCATGAGCACAAAGCCTCTGGCCGAGCTGAGCCAGGCCAGCAGAAGGCCCAGCCTGGTTGCTGCTGAGGGGACATTCCGAGCAGAGCAGAGCAGAGCAGAGCGGGCTGCAGGGTGGGCTGGGGAAGGGAATCAGGGTAAACCCATATCTCATGCAGTTCTGGCACTACTGGAACATCACCAGGGAGGAATTGGCCCATCTCCATCCCCTCGGTGGGGGGACAGCAGCACCAGCTGGCATCAGCAAATCTCAGAGTCACTACATGTTGCCCTGACTTTTAAAAGTGTGAAGTTTTCTTTTATAGTTTCTTTTGAAAGTTTTTAACGTTTCATAAAACTCCTTCAGCCTTCTGATAATGTTTTACACATTCGAGAGTCAGAGTTCCCACACAATTTCATGTAGAAATAGAAACAGTTTTACATATTTCAGTGTAGGTGGAGAGAAATGATCGATTGATCTTTAGCAAAGTGGTAATTCCATCCTCCAATCCACGGTTCACCTTTGGAATTCTATAACCACCAGATGTTTGAATAAAGCTGGCTCTTTTTTCCCTTTTGAACTTCCCAGGGTTTCTGTGCACTCATTTCGTGTCCAATAGTGACGACTGTGGTTGGAAAGGACCTTCAAGACCATCAAGTCCAGCCAGCAGCACCATGGCCACCATTAAAACCGTGTCCCCAGGTGCCACATCCACTCTGAAATCCCTCCAGAGATGCAGATTCCACCATGCCCTGTGCCAGTGCTTTACAACCCCTTCCACGAAAAAAAAAACCTCCCCCAATTTCTGAGCTGAACCTCCCCTGCCCCTTGAGAGGAGCCCCCCAGGACTCCTCCTGGTGCCACCCAATTGTCCCCAGGCACAGGGAGGAGGAGGTTTGTGACATCCTGGGACCTTACCAGGCAGCCAAATGGCAAGGAGCAGTGAAATCAGTAATTGTGCCTGACAGGCAGGCCCAGAAATGCACCCAGACATTTTTTATTAGTGCTGCTGTCACCTCCCGACCCCAGAAGGTGCTGCAGATCAGGGGCCCGGGGACTTGCTTCATTTAGAAGCACAGTCCATCCTGATGAGATAATTTGGGGCAGTCCTGCCTATCGGCAAAGGACAAGAGAAGTCTCTTTGGCTTGAAAAAAAAAAAAGGAAGAATTGAGCAGCAATTAAAAAAAAAAATCGACTTTTTTCCCAAGCAGGCAGCATCCTTCAGCTCCATGCAGCCCCTCAGCTCTGCTCCCCCTTCCCCTCAAGGACACCCCCACACTCCTCCTCAAGGCAGTTCTTGCCGGGTAAAACACGAGGGCTGCCCAGGAGCCACCTCTGAGAAAATTTGCCTTCCTTCCCCTGTTCCTCTGTAAGGCCCAGACAGGTTCATTAAAAAACATTCAGCACTTTCTGAATCTGATTATGCCCTTCCCTCTGCCTCAGACCTGGGAAACGTGTGGTGTTTTCCTGAGCAGCAGCTGCCCTTGGCTGCCTGCACAGGGGCTGCTGGGGGAGGACAGCCCGGCACAGCTGGCACAGCTGGCACAGCTGGCACAGCTGGCACAGGGGCTCAGCACAGCTGCCCTGCCCCACTGCCACCCCCACACTCAGCCCCAGGGTGAGCTGGTGCTCCCTGGGGGCTGGAGAGAGCCCCAGCAGCGCTTTGGGAGCCCAGACCCACCCAAAATGCGGCTGGGAATGGCCATCCCTGCTTGCCCCTTCTGCTGGGAGCCAGCCCCGGGGGGGCTCGCAGGGCACTGGGGGTGGATGGGCAGGGCTCTGTCCCCACCTGGGGCCTGCCAACAGTCCAGGCTGGGGAGCAGAAACAGCAAACCCGAGAGCGAGGGGCACACAGGGCCGGGCTGGGGAGAGAGGCACAGACCAGGCACAGCCAGCACTTACAGCACAGAGCCCCGGGGTGCCCAGGCTGCCGTGGGCTTGCAGGGGACCCAAAATCCCCCTCCAGTGGCCAGCCAGGGACACCTCCCACTGTCCCAGGTGCTCCCAGTGCCCCAGCCTGGGGACCCCACAGAGCCCGTGGGCCACTTCCATCAGCAGCGAGGAAAAAGGAGGAGAATTTTTATAAACTCAAGAATTTTTCCGGTCCTCCCACCCAATCAGAAACGAGCCTGGAAACGTCGGCAAGCATCGCGGGGTTTGGGCAGAATGACCCCAAAATCTTTGCCCTCCTCCGTCCGTCCATCCAGTGCTTTACGTTTGTCTGGGTTTTTCCCATTCTCAAAGTGAAAAACGGACATGGAAATCTCTGCTGAAGAGCTCCTCTCCTGCTGCCCTGGAAAGTGACAAAAAGAATCCCTTCGTGACCTGGGGTGGAGCAGGGGGAGAGCAGCAGCGAGCTGGAAGGTGAGGGGTGGGACAGCAGCCCAGATGTTTGGCCCTGGCAAGGCAGAGCAGGGCTGGCACAGCCCTGGCACCGGCACAGGGGGATTCGAGGCCACCACCAGGGACTGGGGAGAAGCAGGGATTTTGGCACAGAAATGCTTTTTTTTTTTTTTTTTTTTAGTTTAAAAATTGATGGTGTAGAAGCCAAGTCACCCCACTGGATTCCATCAGGTGAATAAATTGCCCTGGGAGGAGGTCAGAAAAATTAGTGAAGGGGTCTTCTGCCTCTGGTGAAATGAAAACTAAAAGCACGAGGCCACAGAACTAGAGCTGGAGAGAGACTCATGCAGAGATAAATCAGTGCACAGCAGAAACAAAACTATGGAGAGACATCACGGGTCTGTTCCGTGGGATTCCTTCCCACCCTGGCAGTGCCCCAGGCCGGGCTGGACGGGGCTGGAGCAGCTGGGACAGCGGGAGGTGTCCCTGCCGTGGCAACTGGCTGGGATTTCAGCTCATCCCAACCCATCCCATGAGTGTGGACCTCCTGCTGGCTTCCCAGCCCGACCCTGCAGCCTCCCCAGCAGAGGCAGGAGCTGCACTTTTTGTTTTCTGCAGGATCGTTTGGGAGCTCTCATTTCAATCTGCAGGGCCATAACCACTTCAGGAGCTGGTGAGTGCTGGAGTAAATTGCTTATTGGAGCGGGAAGGGAAGACGGGAGATAGGAAGTCAGCAAGAATTCCTGGAAATCTGCAGAGTCAGGGGCTAAGTGGCAATGAGCACCTTCTGCAATGAGCTGTGCTGGGGAACATTTCCCTCCCTGCTTTCCCCCTCCTTTAACGACCTGGTTTCTTGCAATTTCCACCAAATGAGCAGCGAAAGGAGGGAAGGGCTTCAAAAGCAAAGTGAAATCAGAACAAATCAAAGGCCCCTAAAAGCTGGAGTGTCACATTCAGCCATTTCTTACAGTCCTGTCCTGTGCTGTTGGGTGTTTGAGATGTCACCTGTAAAAAACCAGCCAGGGAAACGCTCCTGCCCCGAGGGAGGGGGACACTGCAGGGGGGTGGGACAGGATAACCAAAAAAAACCCAAATTATTCCATGATTCCATGAGAGTGACAGCACCAGCAGAGCCCCCACAGCCCAAACCTGCAGGGTTTAGGGGCATGAAATAGCCCCCCAAAGCCCTGTGGAGTGCCCTGCTCCTCTCTGCCAGGGATAACCCCGGGAAGCCAGGGCTCTGATCACCCTCCAAAGCCCTGCTGCAGCTTTCAGGAAACCTGGGGAGTCCCAGTTTAAAAATTCCCCAGGGGAATCATTTCAGACAGGGTTCATCATCCCCCTTTCTTCTCTTCTGGGGGGAATGGTTGCTCAAGGTTGTTCCCATCCCAACAAACGCCTTGCCCAGCCCTGACCTCCTCTGGTGCTGCCCTGGTGATCCCAGGCAGGAATTCTCCCCTTTGTGCCATATCCCAAACATTGGCTTTAACAGGGAAAAAAAAGAAGTTCAAACAGAAACAAGAAGTCTGTGAGCAGCAGAAGCTAACAGGAAGCATTTCCCTACTTTTAATGAGATTTCTCATCACAAGAGCTGCAAGAGCAGGGCTCACCATGACGGAATTGAAGCCGACACGTTTAATAACAAAAATAGCAGGATTGTTAAACCCCATTCAAGCCTTGCTTAGAAAAGCAAATGATGCAAATCCTCGCAGGCTCAGCTCGTGTCCCTGGGTGACTGCTGAGCTGAGCCCTGCTCCAGACCCTGCTGGGCCCAGATCCACAGCTTCAGGCTGGAAATACAACTCCTGCTGGAAGCTTTCTCTCCCTGCTTCTGTTTTGGAAGATGAGCAGTCAGGGAGTGTTTGGACAAGGCTCTCAGGCATGGGGGGCCTGCTGGGTGCCTGTGCCAGGCCAGGAGCTGGGCTGGACCCTCGTGGGTCCCCTCCAGCTCAGGATGTGCTGGGGAGCCCAGGGTAGAACTCAGCTTTTCTCACTTCTCTCTACCTGCCCCGATGTGGAGCTGAAGTGTGAGACCCTTCCTGCTCTGGGAGCCCTGGGAAAGCAGAGCCCCAGGGATGGCTTCTCCTTGAGCTTGCTGCGTGCAAAGAGGGACTGGAGAGCAAAAGGCACCAGAATTTATACTGGGAAGCACAAACCATTCCTTTAGGGGCACTGCTGGCATTATTTGGAATTACGACGAGTTGCTCTGAGTTACTGAGCTGCTCTGGCAAGGTGGGAATGGCACTCCTGCACAGGGATCCATCACTTCCCAGGACAAACCAGTTGTCAGCATCTATCATCCCCACAGCCCCCGTCTCACAGCTGCTGCTCCTCTTGCATCAATGCCTCTCCAGTGGATTTTCAGAATTCTGCACTGAGATTGAGGTGTCCAGCTGGCTTTACTCATTAAAAAGAAGTCTTGGCAGAACTGTGCCCAAAAACGAGACAAATCTCTTCTCTCCACCTGAGAGATCCCGTTCCCAAGTGACAATGACAGTGACATTTTACACACTGTGAACCACTACTGAAACAAAAACCACTGAAACCTTCCCCGGCTGAACAGGGCTGGAGAGGCCAAAGGCACGAGAAAAGACAGAAGGGCAGAGGGAAATGATGAAAGGAAAGGGAATGGGGAAAGGGAAGGGAAAGGAAAGGGAATCCAGGATTTTTCCAGCAGGGAGAATCCTCCTCGGCAGGACAGAGCCCACCACGTCCCCGAGGTGCCACCAGGAGTGGGGAGAGCCTGGCCATCTCCTGGGGCTGCAGGCTGGCACCAGGGGTCAAACCACGGTCCCTGCCTCTCTGCTGGGGTTACCTCCACACACAGGACGAGATCACCACCAGGCAATCATTGATTAAACCATTAATTAATTACCTGGGAACCCTGCAGGGGAGACGTTCACCACGGCCGTGGCTCCCCCAGGCCAAAGGTCAGTGAGCTCTGTCCTTGCCCAAGCCTCTGCACCTCCCAAAGCCCAGCAGCCCCAGGAGCTGCTCCTCTGGACAGCAAACCCTGAGGGATTCAGAGAAAGAACCCAAACCCAGAGGGAATTCAGAGAAAGAACCCAAACCCTGAGGGAGTTCAAAGAACCCAAACCCTGAGGGATTCAGAGCCAAGAACCCAAACCCTGAGGGAATTCAGAGCCAAGAACCCAAACCCTGAGGGAGTTCAGAGAAAGAACCCAAACCCTGAGGGATTCAGAGAAAGAACCCAAACCCTGAGGGACTTCAAAGAACCCAAACCCTGAGGGATTCAGAGAAAGAACCCAAACCCAGAGGGAATTCAGAGAAAGAACCCAAACCCTGAGGGAACTCAGAGAAAAAACCCAACCTGAGGGAGTTCAAAGAACCCAAACTCTGAGGGAGTTCACAGCCAAGAACCCAAACCCTGAGGGATTCAGAGTCAAGAACCCAAACCCTGAGGGATTCAGAGAAAGAACCCAAACCCAGAGGGAGTTCAAAGAACCCAAACCCTGATGGATTCAGAGCCAAGAATCCAAACCCTGAGGGAGTTCAAAGAACCCAAACCCTGAGGGAGTTCAAAGAACCCAAACCCAGAGGGATTCAGAGTCAAGAACCCAAACCCTGAGGGATTCAGAGAAAGAACCCAAACCCAGAGGGAGTTCAAAGAACCCAAACCCTGAGGGATTCAGAGCCCAGAACCCAAACCCTGAGGGAGTTCAGAGAACCCAAACCCTGAGGGAGTTCAAAGAACCCAAACCCTGAGGGAGTTCAGAGAACCCAAACCCTGAGGGAGTTCAAAGAACCCAAACCCTGAGGGAGTTCAGAGAACCCAAACCCTGAGGGAGTTCAAAGAACCCAAACCCTGAGGGAGTTCAGAGAACCCAAACCCAGAGGGATTCAGAGAAAGAACCCAAACCCTGAGGGAATTCAGAGCCAGGAACCCAAACCCTGAGGGATTCAGAGCCAAGAACCCAAACCCTGAGGGAGTTCAAAGAACCCAAACCCTGAGGGAGTTCAAAGAACCCAAGCCCTGAGGGAGTTCAAAGAACCCAAACCCGCTGTTCTCCACTCTCTGCCTCTGCCAACGAGCGCTCCCGCCAGGCATGGGCACCCAGGAGCTGCATTTGGGATTCTGCACGGGCAGGGAGAGCCTCCCTCCACCCAGGGGAGTGCTCCAGGCTGCCCTGGCTGAGGGCCTTGCAGAGCCCATGGAATTCCACCATCCCCTGGATTTACCACCCCCACGGGCAGCGGGCGAAGCCAAGGCAAGCTCTGCTGCTCACCGAGGGGAAAACCCCAGGATTGTTTATCCCGCTGCCCCAAAGCTCTGATCCTCTTCTGGGCTTTGTTTTAAATCCTGTGGGATCGTGCAGTATCCTGAGCTGGATCCACAGGGATCATCCAGTCCAGCCCTGGCCCTGCACAGACACCCCAAAATCCCACCTGGGCATCCCTGGGAGTGGTGTCCAAAGGCTCCTGGAGCTCTGGCAGCCTCGGGGCCGTGCCCATTCCCTGGGGAGCCTGGCTGTGGGAACCCAGCACACCCCTCTGGCTGCCCTGGCTGGCTCCAGACCCTGGCAGGGGGGCTCAGAGACCCTGGCACAAAGTCAAAAACACCTGTGGCTTCCATTTTAGCCCGTGGGAAAAGCTGCCAACTCTGTGTGAGGAATTACAAACCACAAGGGTTTGAGCAGTGTGGTAGTTGAATTAACACAGGGTGAAAAAGTAGAATTTTGGGGTTTTTTAGAATGGGGTTCAAGGGGACAAGATGGAGGGATTTGGGTGTGTCCTGACCTTCTTCTCCTTCTCCTTGCCCTCCATGTCTTGCTGTGCTGGTGACACTTTTCTGTTGGTTTCAGGCACAGACACACTGCCCAACATCAATGACAGACATTGGCACGTTATTGTAACCACGGCACACGGAGTTTTGGGTATAAAATGTGAACACTGCCCTGAGGGCAGACAGAATGCCATGGCCGAGCTGCTGGGCAGAGCTCAGCAGGGCAGAGAGAGAATGTTCTAGAGAAGGGAAAATAAACACCCTTGAGAAGCCGACCCTGCACATTCAGACTCCTCCTTTGGCTGCAGGGCTGGGAAATGAGGACTTTTACACTCTTGGGGTCACCTCGACACCCAGACCCCAAGATCTGGGCAGTGCCAGCACCCTCTGGGGATGAACCTTTCCCAAAATCCATCCAAACCCCCTGGCCCAGCTCCAGCCGCTCCCTGGGCCCTGTCCCATGGAGCAGAGCACTATAAATCATTATTAATATTGCTGTGAAAGCCTCAGCAATCTGAATTTTTCTGGCACCTCACTCAGAGGACCCCAGCTGCCGTTGCCCCAGGCCCAGCTGTGGCATTCCCTGTCCAGGACACCCCAAACAGGACCCAGCCCACGCTCGGAGCAGGGATTCAGAGCTGCTCCAGCCGTGCTTCCAGGAGTGTGACACTGCACTGGGATCTGCTGGCTCCTGCTGCACCACACACCTCGAAGGAGCCTCCAGACTGGGGGGAAAAGCTTGTGTTGGGTTTCTGGGCAGTTCCTGAGAGCAGCAGCTCCTGCCTCCCGAGCAGGGCAGGTGGCAGCCAGCCCAGGTCAAGGGCTCTTCCTGAATTATTCATGGAGCCACCGCTGAAAAAATTGGAAAGGAAGGCTGGAGGTGCCCAAAGCCACAGCAGGAATTTGTGCTGAATGTGCCTGGAGGGACTGGGACTCCCCTGGGCTGTGACAGAGCTTTTCCAAGCCCAGGGAGGGGAGGTGGGACCACCCTGCAGCCGAGGGAGCCCCTGCCCACAGCAGGAGAAAAGGGGGTGATGAGGAAGGTGATGGTGGTGGCCACCCCACACCCTTCATCTCCCACAGCCCTTCTCACTGCCCCGTCCAGTCCCATTTCCCAAACTTTTATGATTCTTTTCCAGCCTCACGCAAACTCCAGCAGCCAATTTCCATCTCCTCTCTGGAGGGGATGTAATTCTGAGAGAATACACTGAATTGTGCAGCGTCAGACCCTCAGAACCTCCCCTTGCTCCTGCCATAGCACGGTAATTATTTCTGCATGGACCAGTCGTTGTGTTTCGCAGGGAAATCTTCAAGCACTCATTTCTGGGAGGACTTGGGTCAGAAATCAGGTTTGGAATTGTGAACCCAGCCAGGTAGAAACCAGGAATGTGACTCTCGTGCTCCATTTTTTGGTGGTTTCTGAGGCAGGTTTGAGTCCCAGGTTCTTGATGCCACAGAGGGAACTCAGTGTGGAGCAGGGGCTGGCAGGAGGGATTTTCTGGGAAGGACAGAATCCCAGCCTGGTTTGGGTTGGAAGGACCTTAAAGCCCAGCCCAGCCCTGCCAAGGCCAGGGACACCTCCCAGTGTCCCAGGCTGCTCCAAGCCCCAGGTCCTTCTCCTTTTCCCCTTCTACCATCCCCACGCCCTGCGTGTGCCAACAGAGCTGCAAGTGCAATAAAATCCATGAAATTCCATTTAGTACTCTGGGGAAGCTCCTATGGCACACTTAAAATTGGGAAATGTAATTATTTTCCCTTATTTATATTCTGGCCAAGAAGGAAGATTCATTTTACCTCATCATAATTCTTTACACTTTAGTGGGGCCTGGCTGAGGAACGGGGGAGTCACCCAGGAAACACCCACAGCTCCAAAGCAAAACGGGGCAAAACAGCAGGAAAATCCCTGTGGATTTGGTTCCCACCATAATAATAATAATAATAATAATAATAATAATAATAATAATAATAATAATAACAACAACACAAACCCTGAGCTCTCAGCCTCACAGACTCCCACGTCGTGCCATGGTGCCCTGGAATTTCTGTTCCCTCATAATAAACTCCCAATCAGGTATTTCTGCATTAATTTTAGTTTCCAGGATGAAGTGTAGCAGCAATTCCAATGATTCCAAGGATGCTTTGTGGCACAGGGTTTGCTCAGCTCTCAATCCCCTTAGACAGAAAGTCTGGAGCATTCCAGGGTCCCCTTCTATTCCAGGGAATGCTGAGATTATCCTTTCCCTAACACACCATGCTGAGAATTGCACCAGGAGGGAAAAGGCCCTGCAGATGCAAATCCTAAAAATGGAGATTAATCCACTGGCAATGTGGAATTTCTTCCTCCCTCAGGTTTAGTTTTGCACCGAGTTTACCCCACATCCAGCCCTGATTCAGGCCAAACACTGGGAATGTATTAGTTGAAATCCACTCTGTGGCTTCACTTTACAGCATCAAAACCAGTTCCCAAACAGCTGAATAATGAAGTTGAACACATAAAAAATAATTTTTAAAAAATCCTTTTTTTTTTTCCCCCTCACTAATAAGCAAGACAAAAGCACACAAAGCAACATCACTCCCATCTCTTACAGGGGCCTCAGCAGGATTTCCTGCCCTGCTCCCCTCTCCAAGTCCCCCAGTTTTCCTGCTGGGCACCCCCACACAGCACCAAGGCTGGGCCTGGACATCCCCTGGGAATTATTTTGCATCCCAGCACCGTTCCACTAAGCCTTGGCCACACTGCACAGTTCCTCATGCTTTAATTGCATAAATAAATTTCAGGAGGCAGCAGCAGCAGCAGCCACCAAAACAAGGTGTTCCCTCAGCCCTGATTTAAAACTCACGGGATCCTCACAGGAATTCTCATTCATTCATCTTCTGGAGAGGGGCAAGCAAGGACTCCTCCTGGAATGATCCCATTATCCTTCCAAGGCTTATTCCTTTCTTTCACTCCGTTTGGGTTTTCCTTCTAAGACCTCTGCTCCATTTACAAGAAATATATCCAGTTTAGTGAGGGCTTTTTAAGCTACACAAATCTCGATGGATCTGAGTCCCTAACAGAAAGAAAAAGCCCAACCTGCCCCGTGCAGGCCAAGCTCCTCAGAGGGAGCAGGGGAAATGACAAACTCCTGTGCCAGTGCTGGCAGCCCCGGGCTCAGCCCTGGCTGGGGCAATCCCACCTGGCAGGGCTCTGAGCAGAGGAGCTGCTGCTGGGGCTGAGAGCTGATTGAAACACTGCACAGCGCTGCACTGCTCCCAGAAAAACCCAGCTCAGTGTCTTAACAAGCACTTACAGACACAGTAAATTAACTCTGACTTTCATGACATTTACCAAGAGCTGGGCACGACTGAGAGGATTTGGGCTGTTTGTCTTTTGTAGCTGCCACTGGGGTATTGATATTTTTCCTTTTGTCAATACCTTGCTGTTACATCCCAGGCACTGAGAGCCTCTTCTGGAGCACACCGTGGGAGCAGCTGCTTAGCCATGAGCCTGGCCTAAACAGGACTGGGTTGTGGCCTTTTCCTGATGCCCAGCCTGACCCTCAGGTCCTGCCCCTGCCCCCCCCAGGCATCCCAAAGCCTCGGGAATCCCCCTGTTGGTACAAAGTGATCCATAAACCCACTGTGGTCCACGCATGGATTTGCACCAATAAACTCCCCATGACTGGCTTTGGGTGGTGCAAAAATGTGCAGTGGCACCACAGAGCTGTGCCTGACCTCACCCTGCCCGTCCTGCTCCTGCACTTTGCCTCGGTAACCCAAACAAGCTGAATTTCCACACTGAGAGCCATCACCCCATTTCTTACAGGGTCCTGACTGGGCAGCTCCAGCTTCCAGCAGGGAACTGGTACCATTTCAGTGGGTTCTGGGCATTATTTGAGCCCCTGTACCCGCTCACCTGCCCTCTGCTGCGCCAACACAGACAGGGAACCAAAAGGTGATTTTGTGCTGAATATTAGCCCGGGCAGGAAGTGATCACTTAAATAACTATAAACATTCATTTACTTGCCTCGTTACCCAGCATTAGAGCTCGTTAGAGCCACCCAGCACTCCCAGGCCAGCCTGTGCCAGTGCCAGACACGGGGCACACCCAGCAAGGCAAGGGGAAGCTTCCTCAGGAGAGGAGCGCCACATTCCTGCCTGGAACACTGGCTGTTTCCCCAGAACTGTTCATTTGTGCTCAGCCAGTACCGTGGAGTTCTGGTGCAGGGGAGGGCTGGGCTAGTGTGGGGTGAGAACTGCACGAGGAGGATGCCCACGGAGTGGATCCCAAAGGGATCCCAAAGGCTGACCCGTGGGAGTGAGCCCGGCAGAGCCCCAGCCTGGCACAGCTCCAGCCTGGCACCAACCCAGCCTGGCACAGCCCCAGCCTGGCACCAACCCAGCCTGGCACAGCCAGCAGGAGCCACCCCGTGCCCAGAGCTGCAGGGGCTCGCTGCACTGCATGCACTCACTGCATTGCATGCACTCACTGCACTGCAGCTGGTAATTAATCTCATTAACGGAAGGAAGGAAGGAGTTTGGAGTGTGCACAGAGGTTGGACACATGGCTCAGCCCAGCCCTCCCAGTAAGGAACTGGGAGGGAAGAGGTTGGCCAGGAAGCATCTGGGAAATTTCTGGAACATCAAGGCCAGGCTGGACAGGGCTTGGAGCAGCCTGGGACAGGGGAGAGTGTCCCTGCCGTGGCAGGGTGGCACTGGGTGGGCTCTGAGGTCGCTCCAAGCCAATCCATCCTGGGCTTCTGTGATTCCCCAGGGACCTCAAGGGTTTAACAGGACTAACTCCAGAGCTGCCTTCCCAGGCTCTGTGGCCGCTCTGGGACAGCCTGTGCCCCTGCTGGGAGGAGCAGCAGCTCCCTCCCCAGCCCATGAACCATCTCTAAGTGTGCCCTGAGCCTGGCTCAGGCAGCAGCCCTGCTAAGGAGGGACTGACAGACACAGACAGAGCTCGGGCACAAACCTGGCACCGAGAGCTGGCCTTGACACACAGCATTAAGGTGCTGAGAGGAAAAAGGCTCAGTCACTTCCCAGCTGTTCTGTGGCAGCCTAAACCACCACATTTAAACCCTTAAATAATGCTGAGAGCCAGGGAACAGGTGGCAAATGGATTATATGGCAGATGGTGCCTTTTTTAATATTTGTGCTCACTGCTAATTTACAGAGTCCATAAGCACAGACTCATCTCTTACCTTCCTCACTGCCACCATTAAAAACCTGCATGTGAGGAAAATAAACACCCACTTCTTTAAGCAGTAGCTGCAGAGGGGTGTTAGAGATTACCAGGCACCCCATTCCTTAATTACTGCAGGTAAGTGCTGGTGTTTGCACTTTGAATGCATTTAGGGTTTCTTTGAGCCAGCTCTCAGAGCCTTGGCGTGGCAGTGCTGGGAAATGCAGTTTCCTCCCCCAGCAGAGCCCAGGAAGATGCAGCACAGCGAGGAGCTGCATCTCCACAAGCTCCTGTTTAGTCTTTATGTTAAACCTGGCACAAAATCCACACTCCCAGCCAGGCTGCCATGAAATATTTAAGGGAACATTTGCCTGGGAGATGCACGAGCAGCACCACCAGTGGATGCAAAATGAAGGAAGGAAAGAAAAGCAATACTAACCCAAAATGGGGCTGCAATTGCATTGCTGGAACCTTCTCTGTTCACCTCACTGGGGTGGGAGCAGAGGGCACAGCAGTGTGGGGCCAAGGCCCCTCTCACTGCACAGCTCAGAGCCTCAGCTGGAGCCTCTCCAGCCACAGATCACTCCATGGACAGCTTCAATATTTTATTCCATATAAAACAGTATTTTATGTTGCTATTAAACCCAGGACTTTTATGCTGCTCCTCTCCCATACGTTTATTTCATCATTACAAGTTTTTCGAGGCTCAGCACGGTGACAAAACAATCCCCAAGAGCACCCCTGACTGCAGAGCCAAGGCACAGCAGCCTGCAGCAGCCAGCACCTCCCAGCCTGTGTGCTCAGCCCCCTTTCCAGGGATCCAGCTGGGATCCTTCACAGCCTCCTGCTGCACGTGGCTTTAAATTCCTTAAATATCCCCTGCTCTCTCATAGCTTTGCTTCTGGCTTTCCTTCCCAAAATGCAAAATAAATTGTATTAAAAATGAATTTTTTTTAAATGACCGCTGCACTGTGCGCACTCGCGGTTCCCCTAAATCCCTGGTGATTTGCTTTGAGGGAATTCCAAGGAATTTCCTCTGTGAGGATGGAAAAGCAGCAGAGCCTGGATCCTCACCTGCCCTGTGCCCTTCCCACACCTCCCACCCCTGCAATTCCCTAAGCTATCATTAGGCTGCCAGGAATTAACTGCAAGGCTGCAAAACTGCCCACAATCAAAGGTGTAAAAAAATCAACATTCACTCCTAAGATAGAGCAAATCCCTGTGATTGGAGACACAGCACTACACAAGGCAGGAACAGGACACTGATCTCCAACAGAATCAATTAACAGGGGACAATCAATTAACTGGGCCAATCACACACGCAGTGTTCAGCCTTCCAGGCACCAATAAACATGGAGACTGAAGTTGGAAATAATGTCATTTTGGGGGTTTTGAGGCCATTGCTACGGTGTGCCCATGGCCTTTCATTGGCTTTAGACAAGGGGAATGTGGGAAGGGCATTCACCCCAGGGCCACAGCTCATTCACCCCAGGGCCACTTTTTAGGGGACAGGATCAGGACACCCTCACAGGGAGGAATTCCTTCCCACCTCCCTCCTAAACAGATGCAGTTTAAGCCATCCCCCTGCTCCCATCACAGCTGGCCACAGCAATTCCCCAAACAGCAGCTGTGGGGTGCAGCCCACATTGCATTTTAGGTTTCTGCACCTGCTTTCCCCCTGTTTCCACTCCCTTCCTCAGCCCTTCCAGGCCCTCAGCCCTTTTTGCCAGGTCTGGACCTGCCCAGGACACCACAGAGGGGTCCCTGCCCCGAGGCCGCCCCAAGGCTCCTTCCCTCAGGCTGGTGTGACAAAATCCAGCCCCAAGCCCCTCCATCCTCCTCCAGCCCAGTGAAATGATCCTGTCCCACTGTTGGATGGCAGCTCTGCGAGGGCCCCAGCCTTCCCCCAGAGCTGAGGGGGACAGAGAAAAGCAGGGAGCTGGGTCTCAGTTCACTGCTCCAGGCTCAGGCATTCCCAAAAAGCTGCTCTCAGTCAGCAGGAGAGAGTGCCCAGCTGGGCTGGCCATGAGTGATGGGTAACATTGCTGAGGCACTCCGAGTGAGCTTTTTGATGGCCCATCACACACCAGGCACAGCAGGGGACAGTTCGGGGACACTTCTCCTGGCCTGGCACGTTTGTTGTCACAGGACCCAGGAAGTTCTGGGGGGACAGAGATTCCTGAACGACAGCACCCAGCCATGCCCAGCTCCTCCCCACACTGCACTGAGAACACATCTCAAACGTCATCCTACTTTCCAGGTAAACAGGGATTTGTTCCTCTTTTGGTTCCTCCTCTAAAATGTGGATATTCTCAGCTCAGTCAGAGAGAAAGGTTTTTCTAACCAGGCAAGAGCCTGGGAAACAGTTGGGAAAGAATGTAAATAATTCTCTAATCTACCTTGTTATTCACATTGTTTATAGATATGTTCTGCCTCTGTGTGCCATTCACTGCACACCAATGGTGTGGGATGTTTTTACCCTAAGACCAATGAAATTAGTCTTGATGTTCTCTATATATAGAGCAGTACATTTGAAATAAAGAGAGAGTTCATTTTCTTTGCCTTCTGATCTGGAGTTCTCTGTTCCCGTCCTGCTCGACAGCGTCACTAAAATATTCCTAAAGGAGCAAAACGCTTCCCAGGAGTCAAACAGGACATTCCATGGGAAGCAGCACCAGCTCCCTGCCCCACAGCAGCATCAACTCTGCTTTCTGCTCCAAGTTCAGCACCAATTTTTGGACTAAGTACAAAACATTTTCAGTCATTCCACAGAGCCCCTGGGGCTGGAAAAGCCCTCCAGGATCACCGAGTCCACCCTGTGCTCCATCCCCACCTTGTCCCCAGCCCAGAGCTCTGAGTGCCACCTCCAGGGATTCCTGGGGACACTCCAGGGATGGGCACTGCAACCCTCCCTGGGCAGTGCCAATCCCTGACCCCCTTTCCATGGGGAAATTCCTGCTGATCCCACCCTGAGCCTGCCCTGGCCCAGCCTGAGGCCGTTCCCTCTCCTCCTGTCCCTGTTCCCTGGAGCAGAGCCCGACCCCCCCGGCTGTCCCCTCCTGGCAGGAGCTGTGCAGAGCCACAAGGTCCCCCCTGAGCCTCCTTTTTCCTGCACCTTCCCTCCTCTGGGCCCGTTTGCTGTTCCCAGCCTGGTCCCACAGCCCTGCAGGAAGGAGTCCCTGGGATCCATCTCTCATTAAAGCTCTCCCACCAACGCCAAACCAGAACTGCACCTTCTGCAGAATTCCATCTCCCTGAGCCTCGCTGTGCTACACTTCAATTACCAAAAAGATGGAAAACACACCCTCATTTACATTTTTAACTTAATTGGCAGATAAGTGTTCTGAAAATAGCCCCAAGCATCCCAGGGGCAGTTCCAAGCATTGCCCTGAAGGCTCCGGATCAGCCCGACCTGCCCAGCCAGGCAGGGATGCCCCCTCAGCTGCCACCTCCAGAAAGGTTTCACTCAACATCAGGAAAAGAGGGATTTCTCCAGGACAACCACACCTCAGCTCCGGGAAAGGATCCGGGCTGAGCTCTCCCAGCGTCTGGAACTAAAACCACGCAGAGAATCTGCTCAGGACTTCACCAAGCGCTGTCCCACGCTGTGCAGACACCTCCTGAGTGCCCGTTTCAGCTGAGAACGTGGACATTTCAGCTGAGAACGTGGACATTTCAGCTGAGAACTTGAACATTGCCGCTGAGAACGTGAACATTTCAGCTGAGAACATGAACATTTCAGCTGAGAACATGAACATTTCAGCTGAAAACGTGGACATTTCACCTGAGAGCGTGAACATTTCAGCTGAGAACATGAACATTTCAGCTGAGAACTTGAACATTGCCACTGAGAACGTGAACATTTCAGCTGAGAACGTGGACATTTCAGCTGAAAACGTGGACATTTCACCTGAGAGCGTGGACATTTCACCTGAGAACATGAACATTTCAGCTGAGAACTTGAACATTTCAGCTCAGCTGTGAGCCCCCACCACACCCCTGAGGGTGTGTCCTAGACTGCAAGGCAGGATGTGTTCGATTGCCTCTGTCAGAGGTGTGCCAGTTATCTTCTGTTAACTGGGCAGTTTTCTTTATCTGTTCCACAACCAATCCTCCCTCCAGGAGACATCTGCTGTTAATGGGCTGCTGAATGCTACTGCAGGACTGAGAAAATCACAGCATCCCACTGTGAGATGCTCCGCCCAGAGGGAGGAGCCAAGCATTCCTACCTGGATACAATCTGGGTTTTTGGGACACCAGCACGGCTTTTCCTGCGCTGGATTTCCCAGAGGAACAGCTGCCTCCTCCACTGCAGGAAGATGACCTGCACCCTTTTCTACAGGATCCCTGCTCCAACAGAACCACAGCTGCCACTCCAGGAGGACTGCAGCCACAATTCCAACTGGACTGCAGCCAACACCCTAACAGGGTGTCAGGGTGTGTTCTGACTCTGTCAGTGTTGTTTTAGTTCTCTGCATTGTTTATTTCATCTTTTTATTTTCTTCCCTAATAAGGAACTGTTATTCCTGCTCCCATATTTTTGCCTGAGAGCCCCCCTTCATTTCAAACTTATAACAATTCAGAGGGAGGGAGTCTACATTTTTCCATTTTAGGGGAGGCTCCTGCCTTCCTCAGCAGGCACCAGTCTTTCCAAACCAAGACAGTGTGCTGCTGGGGCTCAGAGGTTTTCCCACAGAACCCCCTAAGATGAGAGAGGAACCAGCTCAGCTGCCCCTAAATGTCACAGGGACGCGCCCACGACAAAGATCCCCGGAGCTCTGACCCCACTCCTGACACACAGCCCAGAGAACGCCCACAAACCACTCCAGGAACCCCCAGTTTACCCCTGGCAGTGCCACCTGTGCCCAACGTTCACCAACACCCCCCCTGCACTGCCCTGAGCTGCTCTGCAGGGCACAGCAGGGACCTTACCTGGGAAGGACGAGGCCAGGAGTGGGACTTTGATGGGGGAGAAGGTGAGGAGGTGGCAGGGCTGCAGGCTCGGCCCCGGGGGGCCCTGGGGGGCCTCGGGCTCCAGGGCCACCAGCGCCAGGCTCTGAGTGCCACCCACGGCTTTAAGGCTGTTCTGGCAACCACCTGTGGGGGAGAGAGAGACGTGAGTGGGAGCTGGAGGGGAGAGCAGCGGGCCTGGGGACAGTGGCATGCTCAGCACTCTGGATGTGGGCACGGGATGGAACAAGATGCAGCTCGTCCCACCCGGCCCTGCGTGTCCCCTCAGAGAGACAGCAGAGCCTGAGCGGGTGTGAGGTGGAAAAAAAAATCTGTTTATTGTGCTCAGCTCTGGGCTCCAGAGTTCAGGAATCACAGAACCACAGAATCATTTACAGTGGAAAGGATCTGCAGGGTCATCAAGTCTAAATCCTGACCAACCCTCACCTTGTCCCCAGCCCAGAGCTCTGAGTGCCACCTCCAGGGGACACCTGCAGGGATGGGCACTCCAACCCTCCCTGGGCAGTGCCAATCCCTGACCCCCTTTCCATGGGGAAATTTCTGCTGATCCCACCCTGAGCCTGCCCTGGCCCAGCCTGAGGCCGTTCCCTCTCCTCCTGTCCCTGTTCCCTGGAGCAGAGACAAAGGAAGAAAGCCAAGAGCTACTGGAGAGGGTCCAGAGAGGCCACAGAGTCCTTTTGGGACTGGAGCATCTCTGAGATGAGGAGAGACTCTGGGAGCTGGGCCTGCTCAGGCTGGAGAAGGGAAGGCCGAGGGGGGATCCCAGCGAGCCGTACAAATCTCCCCAGGGGCTGTCAGAGGCCGGTGCCAGAGGCAGGACGAGGAGCACTGGCCAGGAGCTGAGCCACAGCAAGTTCCACCCCGGCGTGAGGGAGAACTTCTGTGCACGGAGGGGCAGAGCCCTGGGGCAGCTGCCCAGGGAGGGGCCGGGGTCTCCCTCTGCAGAGCCCTTCCAAACCCTCCCGGACACGCTCCTGTGTCCCCTGCCCCAGTGACCCTGCCTGGGCAGGGGTTGGCCCGGGTGGTCCCAGGGGTCCCCAGCTGTTCCATGACTGAGCCATTCCTGAAGGACCCGGAGCCCCTTTGCTGATGGTGATTCCAAAGCCCAGCTCGTGGCTGGAGCATTTTCAGCCACTGAAGCCCACAGGTGTGAACACCTCAGCATAACCCACCCACAGGGACAAGGCAGCAGTGACTCACACACAAACTGTGCAGAGTTATTACATTTAAATGAAAAAAAAACTTAATTAAAATGTCAAATATTTGAACACAGGAAACACAATTATTCTCAGCTTTCCGGAGTGTAACTGTCTGATGCCAAATCTGAATTTGTTCCTTGCCACATTAGGCACCCACTGCTCCCTCCCCTGCCTGGCTGCTCTGCTGTGTCCTGCACACAAATCCCTGACTTTGACAAGCTCTACATCTCATCTCCTTCATCCCAAAAACTCAGCAGGACACTTCATGGAGTCCCTGGGGCTGGAAAAGCCCTCCCAGCCCGTGGAGTCCCAGCTGTGCCCCATCCCCACCCTGTCCCCAGCCCAGAGCTCTGAGTGCCACCTCCAGGGATTCCTGGGGACACCTCCAGGGATGGGCACTGCAACCCTCCCTGGGCAGCGCCTGCCAATGGAACCCAGGAATGTCCCAAATAAACCCTTGGACACCCTTGAGCCCCTGCACCATTCTCTCCCCAGCCTGACAGGGGCAGGGAAGACCTTCAGAGCTGAGTCCTGGCTAATTACGTTAAATAAACAACAGTAAAACTCTTGAGGAGCAGAGCAAATCTGACAAACAGCAGCTGTTCCTCCCTGCACGCCGAGCTCGGCATTCAAAAATTGAGCAATCGTCAGCTTCTTGTGGCACCCAGCAAAGCTCTGCCCCGGGTGCCAACCCTGCAGGCACTGGGAGACACCTGTGGCTCCACACACCCCAGCTGATCCCCCTCCCCTCCAGGCCTTCCCTCTCTCCGTGAGTATCCCAGCACGAGAGCAGGGAGTGGGGGTTTGGGGAGGCTCACTCTGGGGTGGGGGATGCAGCCCCCAAACAACTCCAGGCAGGAGACAGCAGGGACCTGGGCTGAGATCACGGGATCGGGGAATGGTTTGGGTTGGGAGGGAGCCCAAATCCCACCCAGTGCCACCCCTGCCATGGCAGGGACACCTCCCACTGTCCCAGGTGCTCCAGCCCCAGTGGCCAGCCTGGCCTTGGGCACTGCCAGGGATCCAGGGGCAGCCACAGCTGCTCTGGGAATTCCATCCCTGCCAGGGAACAATTCCCAATTCCCAATCTCCCACCCAGCCCTGCCCTCTGGCACTGGGAGCCATTCCCTGTGCCCTGTCCCTCCATCCCTTGTCCCCAGTCCCTCTCCAGCTCTCCTGGAGCCCCTCCAGGCCCTGGCAGAGCTCTGAGCTCTCCCTGGAGCTGCTCCTCTCCAGGTGAGCCCCCCCAGCTCTCCCAGCTTTGTCCCAGCCCTTTACAAACAATTATTTCCCAACAAAATGAGCCCTGCATTAGCAAAACAGAAGTTTAACATTTTCAGTGTCACCAAAAAAAAAAAGTCCATTATTTCCACAGTCATTTTTCCTCCATGCCAAGGAACACCAGCAGATGCACTAAGTAACAGGCACACAGGCCAAACAAACCCCACACATATTTCAGTTTTGATCATTTAGCAATGGATAAATGAAAACAGATTTTTCTGCCAGACCAACAGTGGAAATTAAAAACCAAAAAAAATTAAAACCATCAGTGTCCAACCAATCCGAGTGTTAAACACAAGCTCATTGTTCATTCACCTGGGAAGTGGAACAATCCTTCAGTGAGGTCAAACACCTGCCCTCCAAGAGCCTGTGCTCATTGCCAATTCCAGCTGCCTGCTGCTGGGAGAAGCCCACAAAGCATCTCCTGTAGCTCTGTGAAAGCTAATGCTGTCTGCAAACACCGCTTTGCTGTGCCTTCCTGCAGGGCACGCGAGCAGAAAGGTTGTTTACTTCTCACTTGATTCTTTTCTTCTGGAGAGGAGGATGTGATTTCCCCAAAGAGGGCAGGAAACAGGAGAATGATGTGAGCCTGGGCAGCTCCTGAGCTGGGCTGCCTCATTAAACTTGCATCAATCCCCTCATCAAAGTTTCATCGCTCAGCTGAAAGAGAACTTGGGGTGGTTTCCCCTCCTTTGATGAAGTTCTCTCTCCTTCTCCCCTGCTGATTAACTCCACGGAGGAAGGGCCATCCCTGCGGGGGCAGCGCTGGGGAGAGCACGGGCAGGGCTCAGCGGGGTCCTGCATCCCCCGGGCCATCCCCTCAAACACAACCCGGCTCTGCCAAAGGCACTGCCTGCTGGCCCAGGACTCCCCGAGAGCGGGGGGCTTCCCCCTGAGGAGTTCTCCTCACAAACAAACCAGATCTTGCTGTCAGGTTTTCTCAAAAAGTCCTTGAAAGGGTTTTAGAGCTCCCATTAATCACCCCGCACTCACAGGGGGAATTTAGAAAGCCAAACGCCGTGAAAAGAGGAGTCAAGCACCATCACTGATATTGCAGTGAGGGGGGGAATGCAGGGATCTTTCCAGCAATGGTGTTTTCCCCAGGTCTGTTTTTGCCAGCTCATGGTACCCCCCGGCAGTGAGGTGCAAACTTCTCTGAATCCCAGAGTCCCTGGGGCTGGAAAATCCCTCCAGGATCACCGAGTCCCAGCCGTGCCCCATCCCCACCCTGTCCCCAGCCCAGAGCTCTGGGTGCCACCTCCAGGGATTCCTGGGACACTCCAGGGATGGGCACTCGCAGTGTTCCTGTTCCCAAACCCAGCAGCAGCACCTGGCACCAGTCCTGCTGCAACAGGAGCTCCCGGTGCTGCCCTGCTCCAGCCCAGCCCTCGCAGCCCCCCAGCCCAGCTGATGGCTTTAAGCAGAATTGTCTGTGTTTTTAAGAAGGGTTCTCTGCATCTTTAAGCTTTAAGCAGAATTGTCTGTATTTTTAAGAAGGGTTCTCTGCATCTTTAAGCTTTAAGCAGAATTGTCTGTGTTTTTAAGAAGGGTTCTCTGCATCTTTAAGCTTTAAGCAGAATTGTCTGTATTTTTAAGAAGGGTTCTCTGCATCTTTAAGCTTTAAGCAGAATTGTCTGTGTTTTTAAGAAGGGTTCTCTGCATCTTTAAGCTTTAAGCAGAATTGTCTGTATTTTTAAGGATTCTCTGCATCTTTAAGCTTTAAGCAGAATTGTCTATATTTTTAAGAAGGGTTCTCTGCATCTTTAAGCTCTGATGTCTTTAGGCAGAATTTTTCACTATTTTTAAGTCGGATTCCCTGCATTTTAAAGCTCCAGGACGTCAGACAGAATTCGCTGTCCCTTCCTTTGACCTCAGCTGCAGATGGAGCCCGATGGTGCCACTGTGACCCTCACCCCCTTCTGAGTGCAGACAGATGTTGCCAGGTGTGCCAGACACGTGCAAAACTTTCACCTCGTGTGGAACAAAAGCCACCTTCTCAACCTGACCCTGTGCCTGTGTTTGGAGTTCCTAAAAAAACCCTGAACACCCTGATATCCCTGCAATGGGAACAAACACAGGGATATCAATGGGAACACACACAGGGATATCAATGGGAACAAACACAGGGATATCCCTGCAAAGGGAACAAACACAGGGATATCCCTGCAATGGGAACACACACAGGGATATCAATGGGAACACACACAGGGATATCCCTGCAAAGGGAACACACACAGGGATATCAATGGGAACACACACAGGGATATCCCTGCAATGGGAACACACACGGGGATATCAATGGGAACACACACAGGGATATCCCTGCAAAGGGAACAAACACAGGGATATCCCACTGCAAAAAGAACAAACACAGGGATATCCCTGCAATGGGAACACACACAGGGATATCAATGGGAACAAACACAGGGATATCCCTGCAAAGGGAACACACACAGGGATATCCCACTGCAAAGGGAACACACACAGGGATATCAATGGGAAAACACACAGGGATATCCCTGCAAAGGGAACAAACACAGGGATATCAATGGGAACACACACAGGGATATCCCTGCAAAGGGAACAAACACAGGGATATCCCTGCAAAGGGAACACACACAGGGATATCAATGGGAACAAACACAGGGATATCAATGGGAACACACACAGGGATATCCCTGCAAAGGGAACAAACACAGGGATATCCCACTGCAAAAAGAACAAACACAGGGATATCCCACTGGAATGGGAACACACACAGGGATATCCCACTGCAAAAACAAACACACCAATAGCCCTGGAAAGGGAAACAAAGAAACCCGGGGATGTCCCTGCTCTCCTGACGTCCCTGCTCTCCTGACGTCCCGGCTTTCCAAGGGAAAACAGCCGCTGGCACTGCCACTGTACCCGGCAGTGACTGCCAGGAGCAGCCCCGCTGACTTTCCTGCTTATGTGCAGTAAATAGAAATCCCTGGCTCCTCACCAAGAGCGCTGCCCTGCGAGCACCGGGAGAGCTGGGTTTAATCGCACAGAGCTCTCGGGTCAGGTAGGAGGATGTTATGGAAAGGTCAGAACAGCAGCCTTGCCCACAAAGACACTGCTGGTCGGTTTATTTCAGTGATTTAAGCGTGAAAACAAACTTCACTCAAAGTTTCTCCTGATTTGGGGAGATAACGGGAAAAGCACCGAGAAACCACAAACTTAATGAGCAAAACAAAAACTTTGTGAAGCCTGTGGTTAAAGCCAAGCATTCCCAGACCCAATAAAGCACTTGGCTGGCAGTGCTTGAGTGCTCCACAAACAAAGAGAGGTTTGATAGCTTTTCAGGGACACGAATGGGGTCCTGCTGTGCTATTCTCTGTCCCCAAACAGGGAGCCCCGGCACACGCACTTAAATACAAGATAATCCAATTTGGGAAGCCAAAACCTGAGTGCTTGTAAATGGAGATGTGCTTCAATAGAAGAACTCGTGCTTAGGAAATACAGGCGGTCAGAGGTCCTGGGGGATGAATTTCATGAGAAAACAGAACCCAAATTCATCAGAGAGCAGCCCCACTTCATTCAGAAGCTGTAATCTGGAATTACCTAGCGAACTGGGCCTGTGTTTGGATGTGTACCTGCACGCCAGTGCCACTGCTGCCACTGTCTTGGCTCTGTAAAGGGTACTGCCATGGGGAGAGAGGAAAGACACGAACGAGAAGGATCAAAACGTGACCTTGGGATGTCCCACCCGGCATCCTCGTCCCCCCGCAGGAGACACATGGAACCAGGTGAGCTTTAAGGTCCATTCCAGCCCCATTCCACAATTCCATGGAAGCCTTCCCAGACTGGGGCATAAGAACACCCCCTGGGCCAGGGAGCACTGGTGGCGATGGTCCTGAGGGCCAGGAGTGCCAAACTGCCCCAGCACAGCTCCAGATGACACCCGTGAATGTGCTGTACCACAGGGCTGCAGCTTCCCCCTAACCAGTGGGTGGAACCCCACCACGGGGTGCTGCCAGGGCTCCCTCACCCCGTCCAGCAGCCTCCCAGCTCACAGGGACGTGCAGGACACCCAGCTGGCACAGACACAGGTGGCACGGGGCACCTGGCCAGCCCTGACCTCACCCACACAGTGCAGGAGACAGAAACGTGAATGAATCCTTCCTTTTCCTTCCTTCCTTTTCCTTCCTTCCTTTTCCTTCCTTCCTTTTCCTTCCTTCCTTTTCCTTCCTTCCTTTTCCTTCCTTCCTTTTCCTTCCTTCCTTTTCCTTCCTTCCTTCCTTTTCCTTCCTTCCTTCCTTTTCCTTCCTTCCTTCCTTTTCCTTCCTTCCTTCCTTTTCCTTCCTTCCTTTTCCTTCCTTCCTTCCTTTTCCTTCCTTCCTTTTCCTTCCTTCCTTCCTTTTCCTTCCTTCCTTCCTTCCTTCCTTCCTTCCTTCCTTCCTTCCTTCCTTCCTTCCTTCCTTCCTTCCTTCCTTCCTTCCTTCCTTCCTTCCTTCCTTCCTTCCTTCCTTCCTTCCTTCCTTCCTTCCTTCCTTCCTTCCTTCCTTCCTTCCTTCCTTCCTTCCTTCCTTCCTCCCTTCCTCCCTTCCTCCCTTCCTCCCTTCCTCCCTTCCTCCCTTCCTCCCTTCCTCCCTTCCTCCCTTCCTCCCTTCCTCCCTCCCTTCCTTCCTTCCTTCCCCCCTTCCTCCCTTCCCTTTCCCCTCCCCTCCCAGAAATACCAAGGCTCTCTTGGCAGAAACATTCAGTGCTGCCTCCTCCCCAGGGCAGACATGGGCCAGGCATCATTGCCAGGGGCCAAGGCCACCCTTCTCCTCAGAAACACACAACACAGAGCACAAAATTCATGGTCTGCACTTTGGGAGAGGGTAATAACTGCTGCTCCTCACAGCAAATAACACCTTGGAGTAGCTGGGGCTGCAGCTGTTAAATTATGCACATTATCCACCGGGCTCCCTGCTCACTCCTTTAGCTGAGGAAGGCTGCAGCTCCATTGAGAAAACAATTATATCATTACTGACAACTGGGGAAGGCAGAGCTGCCGCCGGAGCGGCTCCGAAACCAATCCCGCACAGGAACCTGATTAACTCCCCCTGATCCCACCTCAAGGAGAATCTGCTCCCAGGACTTCCATCACTCCTCACATTAAGTGCGGATATTCCACAGGAAACACTTCCAGTGCTGCCGTGGCACCTGGGGCAGCAGCTCCTGGTTCTGGCTGCAGGACAGGGATGGGGCTGCAGGTCCCTGATGAGCTCCTGTCCCACCCAGCCTGGGACGGGATGGATTGGCACCAACCACAGCAACAGCTCACGAAGGATGGGAAGGAATTCCTGGCTGGCCCTGGCACAGGGTGGCACAGGATCCTGCCCCTGGATCCCTGGCAGTGCCCAAGGCCAGGCTGGACACTGGGGCTGGAGCACCTGGGACAGTGGGAGGTGTCCCTGCCATGGCAGGGCTGGCACTGGGGGGGATTTGGGCTCCCTCCCAACCCAAACCCTTCCAGGATTCTGTGATCCCATTATTTACAGAGGTGGCTGGGGGGATTTGAGCTCCTCCCTGCCCTTCTCCCACCCCGAGGGAGCTCAGCTGGCAGCCAGCACCGATCCTGCTGCTGCAGGAGGAGCAGGGTCCAGCTGCAGGGCACCTGAGCACACAGCCATGGGCACATTGCACTGTCCAGGGGGAGGAAACCCTTCCCCTCCCGGGGCTCCCTGCAGCCCACAGAGGTGGCACCAGGCCTGGCACTGCCCCTGAGCTGCTCCCAGGAACACTCCTGACTCATATCTGCCATTCTTCACGTGACAAAATACGCCTGTGCACGTTTAAAACACTGAAATATTTGAAAACATTGAAGTCTTTAAAGGGTGCAGAAACAGGAGGGGCTGTGGCTCCCCTGCCCAGACCCCCTCCCTCACCCATCCTGTGATTTCCCAGGCAGCCCAGGCACGCAGCTGCTTTCAAGTGTAATAAATACCAATAAATCCTCTAACAGACAGAAATGAATTAATACCAGGGTTTCCCCACAGCACTGACTCCTCCAGCTGAGCCCCAGGCAGTGCTGGCAGGAGGAGAGGACGGCTGAGCCGCAGCTCTGCTAAAACACCAAAATGCAGACCCAGCTTCAAGGGGCCAACGTGTGCCAGGGCACTCCCTGCTAATTAATCAGGCTGGTAACGAGCCCAGGAGCGAGGATCTCCTCCAGCACCCTCTGAACCTCAGCACTGATGGCAAACACGACGTCCTGGGTGCTGCACAGCTCTGAAGTACAAACTGCTTTTGGGGAGAGCCCGTGGAAAGGGGAGCTCTGCTCCCAACCCCAGGCACAGCACCTTTGCTCTGAGGAAGGCAGGAACAGCTGGCTGCAAGCCAGTAACTCCAACTCCCACCCCAGGAGTGTATTTAGGGGCTGAAACATCAGAGGCACTCTTCTCCTCAGCCCTCTGTATAGAACTGCTATTTTAATTTACTCCCTCAGCCACAAAACAGAGATTCAGCCCTGCTGGAGTGCATGGTCTGCTCTTGTCCAAGGATAAATGCTCTTTTCCAGGTGTAAATCTTAGTTACCTAAAGCACCACAGAATATTTACACAGTTAATATTTATAACTCCTCGTTCTTCTGTTCAGTTATGCAGATTAATGGAATTTATTTCACAAATGACTGAGCCATAATGAGATGATGGATCCACTGCTCCTCTCTCCTGCTGGCTGTCTACACAGACCCCACCAAACCCTGAAAATGAGCAGCCAGAGAATCCTACACGGACTGCGCCACAGAATCGTGGAGTCATTGAGGCTGACAGCGACTCCTCGTTCGAAAATAAACTCAGTAGGTGGGGAGTGGTTGGTCCCTTCCTGGCAGAGGTCACCAAGCAGCTACAGAGCACAATCTGCTGCAGTTACACACGGCCCTTTCTTCCTCTCAGCTCATTCAGAGGTGAGCTGCACTTGGCCATCAGGGCTCTGCTCAAGCCAGGCTTTGCAGCTGGGTGGGAGCAAATCTTTGCTTTCGAGAGCAGCTTTGCCTCTCTGGGGGGTGCATTGAGGGAAAACCACCAAGAAACAGGCAATTAATTATTGATGTCATTATTTCCTGACCTGGGATCAGCTGAGGGGCCAAGAGGAGCGTGGGCAGCGGCCTGGAGGCAGCAGCTGGCCTGGCTACAGCCATGGCTACTTGATTGCTCAGCAGCAGAGGCTTCTCAGCCCCCTGGAACAGCCTGGACTCCTCAGGCTGCATCCAGGCCGAATCCAGGGCAAAGGCATTGTTCAAGTAGATCTGTCCAAGAGAAAGAAAGAGAAACGTTCCAGTTTGAGATCCCAAACTCAGAAACACAAGTGAGAACGAGTCTTTAACTCGGCATTTCAACAGGCAGAGCCTCAGCTGGGGACAAGCTGCCCAAACCAGGCGGGTTTCTGCTCCCTCGGTGCTGAGGCTGAAGTGAAGTGACCACTTAAACATGAAGTGGCTTTGACAGGACTGATCAGCTGCTGCAGCTGCACGGGAGGCAGGGAACCCCTGGAGGCAGCACTGGCCTGGCACAGCCACCCCTGGCCTGGCACAGCCACCCCTGGCCTGGCACAGCCACCCCGAGTGACCCCACTGGCACCAGGGACTGCAGCCACCTCCCCAGCCATGGGGGACACGGGGGTGAGGGACAGAGGGGACAAAGGCACAAAACCAGCTGAGGGACAGGGGGGACAGAGCACAAAACCAGCTGAGGGACAGGGGTACAGAGCACAAGACCAGTAAGGGACAGGGGTACAGAGCACAAAACCAGCTGGGGGACAGGGGTACAGAGCACAAAACCAGCTGGGGGACAGGGGGGACAGAGCACAAAACCAGCTGGGGGACAGAGGGGACAGAGCACAAAACCAGCTGGGGGACAGCAGCACAAAGCCAGGTGTTCAGCACTCAGCTGGCAAAGGGGCAGATGTGGGGAACAGGGGTGGGATGGGGACACGGGACCCCTGAGGGCCACCCTGGCACCAGGGATGTGGCAGTGCCCACGGTGACACTGTTCCACCAGCACTGGACCCCTTTGGGACAAACAGTGGGAAAACCAGGGAGAAGGGAAGATGGAAAAATCCCCTGATCGCATCTGGGAGGAAAATGAGGACATTCTACTCAAAGGAATAAACATTAAGGACATTTTAGTCCTATTAAAACTTGGGAACAGTGGAGCTGTACCTGCTGCTCCATCACCTGCCACTTCCAGCATTCCAACATTCCTCTTCCTCAGGGTTCTCCTGACAAACACCGACCTCTCCCCCTAAACCCACAGCACTCTTCAGCTCATGCACTTGATGTACTCCAAAAAAAAAAAAAAAAAAAGCCCCAAAAGCCCCTCAGCGCGCCAGGCTCGCACTTACTTTGCAGCTGGGCAGCCTTTTATCAATCCAGCCCTTCCCGGCGTGCGGCGGCACCGCGGCTGTGTACACGGGCGGCAGCACCGGCACGAATTCCACGCTGGAAGAAGGGGAAAATCCTACGACCGGGGAATGAGCTCCAAATATCCACTTCGGAGGGGTCAAAAAAAAAAAAAAAAAAAAAAAACCAACAAAAAAACCAAACAAACACAAGAGGAGGAGTTAACAAAAGGATTTTACCCCGAGTAACCGATGCTCTCCATGATTTCCTAATTACGCGACGGAAAACGTCAGGAATGCCCCTTCAGCCCGACAAGGGTTTGTGTTTCGCTGGGCACGGCAGGGAGAGCAGCACGGAGCGGCTCGGGAAGCGCAAGGCGCAGCCTGGAGCGGGGCACACCGGCAGCGGCTGCAGCCTGCGCTTCCCTGCTCGCACTGACCCTTACAGCGCCTGGAGGAGCCTGAAAATGCGTCTGGAGAGCCAAAGGCAACGGCGGAAACGTTTTTTTTTCTCAGCTTAAATTCGCCTGGCAAATGGGTTCCCACAGCAAAACCACCTCTGCAGGTTCGTGGAGCGGTCTCCCGCTGGAGAATAATTGATGCTCCCGTTTCATTAAAGCAGCACCGACTGTTTTCTCCCGAACCACAAGAGACGCTCGAGCTCGAAAAGGCTGGAAATCATCACACGGAAGCGAGCGGACGCCACAGCGCTCAAGGCTCGCGTTTATTTTTACTTCTGTCTACCAAAAACCATAAAGCCGAGGCAAAACTGCGCGCACGGCTCCGACCCCTGCGCTGAGAGGGGCGAGCCCCCGGCTGAGGGCTCCGCTGCTGCGAGCCGCCTCTCGGCAGCAATTAATAATTGAAATATTCATCAGGGAAAGCACTGGCGCGACACGCTGGTTCCAGTGACACTCAAACTTTCGTCTTTATAAATATTCACAGAACGCTCGGCGGCGATGCTGCCCCGGCTGCCGGGAGCATCGCTCCCGTTCCGGCTGCATCTGCCGAAAGCGCATCCTGCAGCCGGAACGGGGAGCCCAGCCCCGCCGGAGGGACCCCCAGCCCCTCTGGCAGCCCCTCTCCTCCCGGAGAAATCCCCGCCGCACGTTCCCAGAGCCGCGGGAAGTGCCGCGCTCCGGCACACCGGGGCCGCGACCGGCGACCGAGCCCGCGGGGCGCAGAGCGTCGGGAAGGGGGTGCAGAGATGGGGAAGGGGGGGGATGCAGAGCTTGGGAAGGGGGGGATGCAGGACCCGGGGAAGGGGGGATTCAGAGCTTGGGAAGGGGGGGATGCAGCGCCCCGAGGGAGTGGGATGAAAAACCCAGGAAAGGGGGATGCAGAGCCCAGGGAAGGGGGGATGCAATGCTTGGGAAGGGGGGATGCAGAGCCCGAGGAAGAGAGCTGTAGAACCCGGGAAAAGAGGGATGCAGCGCCCGGGGAAGGGGGGGATGCGGAGCTCGGAAAAGGAGGATGCGGAGCTCGGAAAAGGAGGATGCGGAGCCCGGGGAGCCCCCGCCGCCCCGCGGGGTCTGTTCCGCCGCCTCCCCGCCGCGGGCGGAGGTCTCGGTGCCGGGGCTGGCGCCGGGCAGCGGCTCCGGGAAAGTTGTGTCCCCGCACGGCGGCTCCGCCCTTACCTGGCCGTGCAGGAGCGGCTCGGCGGCCGCGGGCAGCAGCGGCAGCAGCGGGGGCTCGGCGGGGCCGCTCCAGCCCGGCCCGGGCCGCACCAGCGCGGGGGGCGGCAGCAGCAGCGGCGGCGGCGGCGGCGGAGGGGGGGCCCCGGCGGCGGCAGCGCCCACCCGGAGCAGCCCCGCGGCCGCGGGCAGCACCCAGGCCCAGGGAGGAGCGGGGGGCTCGGCGGGCGGCGGCCACAGCAGCGGCGGCGGGCGCGGGGCGGCGGCCGGGAGCATCCTGCATGGCCCGGGCCGGGGCCGGGGCCGGGAGCGCCGCGCTCCGCTCGCCTCCGCCGCCCGGCGCAACTCCGAGCCCGCGGCACCGCGGGCAAGCTCCGCCCGGCGCGGGGCGAGCGGGGCGGGGGCGCGGCGGGGCCGCCCCGGGGAGGGGGAGGGATGCGGGAGGGACGGACGGACAGATGGATGGAGGGATGGATGGAGGGATGGATGGAGGGAGGGGGCGCCGGGCTCGGTGCGGCCGCCGCTGGGTGCGCGGCTCTGCCGCGGTTCGGTGCAGGAGCGAGTGGGATTTTCGGGTCGTCCCCGGCGGCCGCAGGTGCGGGAGGCAGCCCCTGCCCGCGGGGCATGGCAGAGGCGGCGGGGCTGCGCCGGCACCCCCGACACCCCCACGTTCCCGGAGCCTCCCTCACCACTAAAATCCCCCAGACCCCCCAACACCTCCGATCCCCGGAGCTCCTCAAGCTCCTTGCTATCCCCAGAAGCCTCAAACCTTCCCGAGCCTCCCCAGTCTCCCCCTTCCCCAGGCCGTGCGAGCTCAGGTATCCCAGGTATCCCACGGCTGCCCCTCAGCCGAGACCCTTCCGTCGGCAAGGAAAATAACATGGATTTAAACTGCCAGAGGACAGGCTTAGGTGGGATCTTGGAAGGAAATTCTTCCCTGGGAGTGCGGGGACAGAGTGCCCAGAGCAGCTGTGGCTGCCCCTGGATCCCTGGCAGTGCCCAAGGCCAGGCTGGACATTGGGGCTGGGGGCACCTGGGACAGGGGAAGGTGTCCCTGCCATGGCAGGGGTGGCACTGGGTGGGATTTGGGGTCCCTTCCAACCCACACCAGTCTGGGATCCTATGAATTTCCTGGCAGACAAGTGAAGAGGAGCCTGGTGCCGCTGGGTGCCTGAGAGCAGCTGCCTTGTCCAGCCCAGCCCAGCCCAGCCCAGCCCAGCCCAGCCCAGGTGATTCCAGGCTGAGCCCCCCAGGACCGTCTGTGTTCCCTTACAACCCATGTCCCTAACAACCCATGGGTTTGTCCCTTACAAACTGTGGGTTTGTCCCTTCCAGCCCGTGGGTTTGTCCCTTACAAACCCGTGGGTTTGTCCCTTACCCCGTGGGTTTGTCCCTTAACACGTGGGTTTGTCTCTTAATCCGTGTGTTTGTCCCTTAACACGTGGGTTTGTCCCTTACCCCATGGGTTTGTCCCTTAACCCGTGTGTTTGTCCCTTACCCCGTGGGTTTGTCCCTTACCCCGTGGGTTTGTCCCTTTTAATCCGTGGGTTTGTCCCTTACCCCGTGGGTTTGTCCCTTAACCCATGGGTTTGTCCCTTACAAATCTGTGGGTTTGTCCCTTACCCCGTGGGTTTGTCCCTTACAAACCCGTGGGTTTGTCCCTTACCCCGTGGGTTTGTCCCTTACCCCGTGGGTTTGTCCCTTACAAACTGTGGGTTTGTCCCTTACAAACCCGTGGGTTTGTCCCTTCCAGCCCATGGGTTTGTCCCTTACCCCGTGGGTTTGTCCCTTACAAACTGTGGGTTTGTCCCTTACAAACCCGTGGGTTTGTCCCTTCCAGCCCATGGGTTTGTCCCTTACCCCGTGGGTTTGTCCCTTACCCCGTGGGTTTGTCCCTTACAAACCCGTGGGTTTGTCCCTTACCCCGTGGGTTTGTCCCTTACCCCGTGGGTTTGTCCCTTCCAGCCCGTGGGTTTGTCCCTTACCCCGTGTGTTTGTCCCTTACCCCGTGGGTTTGTCCCTTACCCCGTGTGTTTGTCCCTTACCCCGTGTGTTTGTCCCTTACCCCGTGGGTTTGTCCCTTACAAACCCGTGGGTTTGTCCCTTACCCCGTGGGTTTGTCCCTTACAAACCCGTGGGTTTGTCCCTTACCCCGTGGGTTTGTCCCTTTTAATCCGTGGGTTTGTCCCTTACCCCGTGGGTTTGTCCCTTACAAACCCGTGGGTTTGTCCCTTAACCCGTGGGTTTGTCCCTTACCCCGTGGGTTTGTCCCTTACAAACCCGTGGGTTTGTCCCTTACCCCGTGGGTTTGTCCCTTACAAACCCGTGGGTTTGTTTCTCCTGCCGTCTCCTCCCTGCTGTGAAATGAAGGAGCTGAGCAAGCCTCTGCTGACGGCATCACAGCTTCCAGCAGCTCCAGCAAAAAATTAAAGGAGTGAATAACGGCAAAATGGGCCAAGCCTGAATTCACACAACACGCAAATGTTCCAGCTTCACGGTTTAAAATCCTCGCAGAGGAGTTTGATTCCCATGGCAGCAAATAACCTTAATAAAGGTAATACCCTAGAAGTTTTGGAATGAAATGATGATGATCTGTGGCTAAACACGAGATCTGGGAAATACATTGCTTCTAATTACCCTGAGAGAGACTGGGAGGTGGAGATTGGAGTAATGCACAAAATGACAGAAATCAGCTGAACAGAGGATCGCTGCTAAATGTTTTAGTGTGTGGCTGTTTGTAGAACTCAAAACCACATCCTGGTAATTGGGACTGAGCAGAGGAACAGAAACACAGTGACAAAATCAACAGCAAAAAAAAAAAACAACAGAAAAAGGGCTGTTTCCTGTGAAATGCAGTGGTGCTCGAGGAGCTGGCTTTGCATGCAGTGGGGGAAAAAGGCACCTGAGAGTTGATCAGTGTCACCTCCGGTGCACACCTTGGCCCTTGAATACTGCAAAGAGCACTTCAGGCAGCCAAAAAGCCAATTTAGCACTGAAATAAAAGGTTTGGACCCATCATCTTCATTTTTAAGTCTGAAAAATGAGTCTGAGCACTCCAAAGAGACATGCCTTTTGTTAATATCTACATTATGGATTTCTCTCCCTGAGGACATTCTTCACCACTTTTCCTCCTGCCGGGGCTGTCTGGTGAGGCAATATCGGGTAATGACCAAAGCCTCTGATGCTGATGCACGAATGAGCGAAGGAAGGGGCGCTGTGGATCAGCAGCACCCCCGGGGCTCGCTTTAATTTGGGCCACAGAGAGCCCGGAGCATCCCGTGGAACGCCCCGAGTGCACCCGTGGCACGCTGGAGCCTCTGGAGGTGCCAACACCGCCCGGAATCCTGGCACGATCCCACGCCCAGCCAGCTCCCAGAGAATAAACCCCTGCCAGCTCCCAGAGAATAAACCCCTGCCAGCTCCCAGAGAATAAACCCCTGCCAGCTCCCAGAGAATAAACCGCTGCCTCTCTGCGTGCTCAGAGCCCCGGGGCAGCAGCAGGGACAGGGAATCTCCTCCGCCGATGCTGCGGGAGAGAGGAAGGGTGAGCGCATCCCGATTGCCCCGGAGGCACCAGCCCCACCGCGGCCCAGCCGTGTGAGGAGCTCCGTTCCCGTGGGCAGAGCTGGCACAGCACCCGCACGGTGCCGCACGAATCACCCCGCGGGGCACCGAGGCGTCACCCCGGGCAGTTTCCCAGCCCAGCCCGGCCTGTCCCGGGTTAATCCCGAGCCCTGCCTCGCTCCCTGGCTCCCAGCAGCGCTGCGCAGCGCCGATGCCAGAAGGGACCGAGCAAAGCCACGCTGGCCCAGCTGCGCGGTGGCATCCAGGGCAAGGAGCCCGAGCCCGCCGGGAGCGCCCCGGGCCGGGAATTCCCGGTGCCCACGGCTCCCAGCCCAGCACGGTGCCCACGGCTCCCAGCCCAGCACGGCGGCTGCTTTCACTCTCCTGCGCAGCTCGTCCGAGTCTTGGATAAACTCCCTCTTTGGGGTTTTGGGATTAACCCCCAAATCCCAAACCACAGCAGGTTCCCATGGGGTTTTGGGATTCCCATGGGGTTTCGGGATTCCCAAGGGATTTCAGGGCTCCCATGGGGTTTCGGGGCTCCCATGGGGTTTCAGGGCTCCCATGGGATTTCGGGATTCCCATGGGGTTTCAGGGCTCCCAAGGGGTTTCGGGGCTCCCATGGGATTTCGGGATTCCCATGGGGTTTCGGGGATCCCATGGAATTTCGGGATTCCCATGGGGTTTCGGGGATCCCATGGAATTTCGGGATTCCCATGGGGTTTCAGGGATCCCATGGGATTTCGGGATTCCCATGGGGTTTCGGGGATCCCATGGGATTTCGGGATTCCCGTGGGGTTTCAGGGCTCCCATGGGATCTCGGGATTCCCATGGGATTTCGGGGCTCCCAAGGGGTTTTGGGGCTCCCATGGGGTTTCGGGGATCCCATGGGATTTCGGGATTCCCAAGGGATTTCAGGGCTCCCAAGGGGTTTCGGGGCTCCCATGGGGTTTCAGGGCTCCCATGGGATCTCGGGATTCCCATGGGATTTCGGGGCTCCCAAGGGGTTTTGGGGCTCCCATGGGATTTCAGGGCTCCCATGGGATCTCGGGATTCCCATGGGGTTTCGGGGCTCCCATGGGATTTCGGGATTCCCAAGGGATTTCAGGGCTCCCAAGGGGTTTTGGGGCTCCCATGGGGTTTCAGGGCTCCCATGGGATCTCGGGATTCCCATGGGGTTTCAGGATTCCCAAGGGATTTCAGGGCTCCCAAGGGATTTCAGGGCTCCCATGGGGTTTCGGGGCTCCCATGGGATTTCAGGGCTCCCATGGGGTTTCGGGGATCCCATGGAATTTCGGGGCTCCCATGGGATTTCGGGATTCCCATGGGGTTTCGGGGCTCCCATGGGGTTTCAGGGCTCCCATGGGATTTCGGGATTCCCATGGGGTTTCAGGGCTCCCAAGGGGTTTCGGGGCTCCCATGGGATTTCGGGATTCCCATGGGGTTTCGGGGATCCCATGGAATTTCGGGATTCCCATGGGGTTTCGGGGATCCCATGGAATTTCGGGATTCCCATGGGGTTTCAGGGATCCCATGGGATTTCGGGATTCCCATGGGGTTTCGGGGATCCCATGGGATTTCGGGATTCCCATGGGGTTTCGGGGATCCCATGGGGTTTCGGGGCTCCCATGGGATTTCGGGATTCCCAAGGGATTTCGGGGCTCCCATGGGGTTTCAGGGCTCCCCTGGGGTTTCGGGGCTCCCATGGGGTTTCGGGGATCCCATGGGGTTTCGGGATTCTCTTGGGATTTTGGGGCTCCCATGGGGTTTCGGGGATCCCATGGGATTTCGGGATTCCCGTGGGGTTTCAGGGATCCCATGGGATTTCGGGATTCCCAAGGGATTTCAGGGCTCCCATGGGATTTCAGGGCTCCCATGGGGTTTCAGGGCTCCCATGGGGTTTCGGGATTCCCATGGGATTTCGGGGCTCCCGTGGGATTTTGGGATTCCCATGGGATTTCGGGATTCCCGTGGGATTTCGGGGCTCCCATGGGGTTTCAGGGCTCCCATGGGGTTTCGGGGCTCCCATGGGGTTTCGGGGATCCCATGGGGTTTCGGGGCTCCCATGGGGTTTCGGGATTCCCATGGGATTTCGGGGCTCCCGTGGGATTTTGGGATTCCCATGGGATTTTGGGATTCCCGTGGGGTTTCGGGATTCCCATGGGGTTTCGGGGCTCCCATGGGGTTTCGTGGCTCCCATGGGGTTTCAGGGCTCCCATGGGGTTTCGGGGCTCCCATGGGGTTTCGGGGCTCCGTGGCTCCGTTCCATGGCTGCTGAGGGTGTCCGTGGTGGGTGCTGCAGCAGCCCCCACCGCTCCTCCGAGCACAAGTCCAGCCTCCACTGAGCAGAGCCCCAGGCAAACACATCAAATCAAAGATTGGCAGAAGATGCCCCCGTGAAATACCCGGCCTTTGAAGTGATTTTTGCTGAATTCCATTGATTTCCATGAGCTTTGTTACAACCCCATTAAGGGATATCAGAAAAAGGAGAGGAGGTAAATGAAGGTGGCTTCAGTGCAGTAAAAATCACGCAGGAATACCTGTGTGGTGCAGGACTTCAGGCTCCCCAGGAGCCCTTTCTCAGTCTCTGGGATGGTGGGAATTGCCTCGGGCTCCTCGGGAGGCTCTCCCAGCTCTCTGGCAGGAGGTGACCTCTGGCAGACTGGGTGGACAAAAGGAGACAGCAGCATTCCTCCTGGAAGATTCCATCTGTGGAATATCAGGTTTCCTTTCTACTGGGCTCAATCAATTTGTTTTCTGGTATTTATACAAAATTCACAAGCTGGTTTTATCCAAAGTCGGAGTTATTGATACCAAAACTTCAAACTCTGGTAATTTAGGAAGGAAAAAAACCGAGGGCTCGCTGCCCCTCAGTTCCTGGTCAGCTGAAAGCAGGACAAGAGGGCACAGGCAAATACAGAATCCCAGATTGGTTTCGGCTCTAGGGACCCTAAATCCCACCAGGAACACCTCCCACTGTCCCAGGTGCTCCAGCCCCAGTGTCCAGCCTGGCCTCGGGCACTGCCAGGGATCCAGGGGCAGCCACGGCCTCTTTGGGGAACATCTGAGTCCATTCACTCAGATCCTCAATTTCTTCTAATCCCATTGGATGCAGAAGTTGCAGACACTTTTCTTCTTTCAAACCAGCAGGGTAAAGCTGGGCAGGGCTTGCACACAGAAAGATCACTTTGGGTAGCAGTGAGAAGCAACAGAAAACATTCAAACCAAGAGAAATACAAAAAAAAAAAAAAAAAAAAAAAAAAAAAAAAAAAAAAAAAAAAGCATCTTTTGTGTGTGCATAAGAGAGAGCCAGAGAGGCTGGAAACATTCTCTTTGTGAATTGGAGAATAAAGAGCACAGTCAATCCGGCAGGGTTTGCTTTGTACCAGCTCCTTGGAATACACCTCCAGTGCAGGGTTTAACCCTTCTGGGGAGCCAGCCCCACTCAGTGCCACTCACTCCACAGCAGCAGAAAGATCAAAGAGACGCAGGATAAAGATACCTGCCCCTGCCCCCCTTTGTGCCAGAGCTCTCCCGAGGGCACACACAGCTCTCTTGGATCCAGGCGTCCATTTGAAATCCTCCAAAAGAGTTCCCGTGCCCAGCTGGGGGCTGAGCGGTCGGTAGATGCAGCAGCTCAGCTCCCCTCCGCATCCAGGAAAAAAGGGGGATTCCAGCCTCAGTGGGATTCCAACCCACCTGGGGCTCACAAAATGCACCCGGTGATGCCCCCAGGGGGGAGATGCCAGGGAGGTGGGGGCCTCCCTCAAACACCATCATTGTGGTGCCAGCGATCCTGGCACAGGGTGAACGCCCAGAGCAGCTGTGGCTGCCCCTGGATCCCTGGCAGTGCCCAAGGCCAGGCTGGACACTGGGGCTGGAGCAGCTGGGACAGTGGGAGGTGTCCCTGCCATGGCAGGGCTGGCACTGGGTGGGATTTAGGCTCCCTCCCAACCCAAACCACTCTGGGGCTCCTCATTCCATGGATCTGCTGCCCCGGGGCTGCTCCAGTGCTCCAGAAGAGCTCCCAGGGCCATCACTTCTCCTTTCCATGGGAGACTCTCCTGGCAGCCCTGCTGTCCACAGCAGAAAGAGACAAATTTCCTCCTTCCCTCCCGCCTTGCCAGAGCCAGCAGACTGTCTGGAGGACTCTGTGCATCTCCAAGGAGACACTGCAGAAACGCAGCGTTCTCAGACTTGCACCTTTTAGCCCTCCGAGGCACAGGAGCGGCATCAAGGGTTTGGGGGGGGTTTGCAGCTGCCTCAGCCCCGGCTGTTTCCAGGGGTGCTTCCCTCATTTACATTCCTCAGCCATCCCTGAAAGCCTGGAGAACTGGTCCTCTGCACCACCACTCATCTCATAAGCATTCCAGGAACCTCGGGGAGCTAAGGAAGAAATTCTGAGCGTTGCAGCTTCTCAGTGGAGCCAGATCAATGAGTTCACTCCAAATAACTCGTCTGGAAATTAACTCTTTCATGAATTTCAGCAGAATGTTTGTGTGAGAAGCTCCAGACATCCTGCTGTTCCCAGTATGGACAGGGAATGCAGGTCCTTGAGGGATGGTCACGTTACCACAATTCTGGAACCACTGGGGCTGGAAAAGCCCTCCAGGATCACCGAGTCCAGCTGTGCCCCATGCCCACCCTGTCCCCAGCCCAGAGCTCTGAGTGCCACCTCCAGGGATTCCTGGGACACTCCAGGGATGGGCACTGCAACCCTCCCTGGGCAGTGCCAATCCCTGACCCCCTTTCCATGGGGAAATTCCTGCTGATCCCACCCCGAGCCTGCCCTGGCCCAGCCTGAGGCCGTTCCCTCTCCTCCTGTCCCTGTTCCCTGGAGCAGAGCCCGACCCCCCCGGCTGTCCCCTCCTGGCAGGAGCTGTGCAGAGCCACAAGGTCCCCCCTGAGCCTCCTTTGCTCCAGGCTGAGCCCCTTCCCAGCTCCTCAGGAGTTCTCCAGCCCCTTCCCAGCTCCCTCAGGAATTCTCCAGCCCCTTCCCAGCTCCCTCAGGGATTTCTCCAGCCCCTTCCCAGCTCCTCAGGAGTTCTCCAGCCCCTTCCCAGCTCCTCAGGAGTTCTCCAGCCCCTTCCCAGCTCCCTCAGGAATTCTCCAGCCCCTTCCCAGCTCCTCAGGAATTCTCCAGCCCCTTCCCAGCTCCCTCAGGAGTTCCCCAGCCCCTTCCCAGCTCCATTCCCTGCCCTGGCCACGCTCCAGTCCCCCCAGGGCTGTCCAGAGCTGCCCCAGGATCCCAGAGTTCAATCCATGAGTGCAGGGAGAGGATTCATGGGCACTGGTGTCTCACACGGGGGAAATCATCACCAGCTCTGCACTTCATCCGTTATCCCAAGGTAGAACACATGGCTTTGGCTCCTTAATGAGGTGGTTTTACCTCCCCACATTAACGCAATTATGTCAAAGCTGATTGCAAGTTTTAAACTTCACTTTATCAGCCGAGCAATTACAGTTTTATGGGCTTTATCCTCTTCGCAGTAACTTTAATACACTTTTGTTTCCTAATTATTTCCCTTCCCAGATTATTGCTCTTAAGTAACATCCCCATTACTCCGGGTCCAGGGCTGGAGACAGGGCCCCAAATCACACTCCACACTTCCTCCAGAAGCACCGCAGGAGCCAAATGTGGCCACAGCAGTGTCAGCTTACAAAACGAGGTACCAAGAAGTAATTATTCCATCTGGAGCCCTTCCCGTTTCATTTCCCGGGCACTAAAGGCCCGGAATGGCTGCACAGGCACTCGGCTGAGATGGGCTCTGTGTTCCCACAGGAGAATTCCCGGGATGGAGATCCCCGTCCCTCCCTGCCTGCCCCATTCCCACTGCAGGGATGACGCTCCTGGCAGGGCTGGGCTGGGCTGGGATGGGAAGGGATGGGATGGGATGGGATGGAAAGGATGGGATGGGCTGGGATGGGATGGGCTGGGATGGGATGGGCTGGGATGGGCTGGGATGGGATGGGATGGGATGAGATGGGATGGGCTGGGATGGGATGGGCTGGGAAGGGATGGGATGGGATGGGCTGGGAAGGGATGGGATGGGATGGGATGAGATGGGATGGGATGGGATGGGGTGGGATGGGATGGGATGGGATGGGCTGGGATGGGCTGGGATGGGATGGGATGGGATGGGATGGGATGGGATGGGAAGGGATGGGATGGGATGGGATGGGATGGGATGGGATGGGATGGGCTGGGATGGGATGGGATGGGATGGGATGGGCTGGGATGGGATGGGAGGGGATGGGATGGGATGGGATGAGATGGGATGGGATGGGATGGGATGGGCTGGGATGGGCTGGGATGGGATGGGATGGGATGGGATGGGATGGGATGGGATGGGATAGGATGGGATGGGATGGGATGGGATGGGATGGGACCTGCCTTGGACTCGCCTGAGCTGGAGGGGCCCTGTCCTGGAGGGGCTGCTGAGCTCCAGGGTGGGCTGCAGGGCACGGGGACACTGCAGGGACATCGCAGGGATACCATGGGGACACCATGGGGACACCACGGGGACACAGGGACACCGCAGGGATACCACATGGACACCACGGGGACACCACGGGGACACTGCAGGGACACAGGGACACAGGAACATCACAGGGACACAGGGACACTGGGACACCACAGGGATACGAGGACATCACAGGGACACCACACTGACATGGGGACATGGGGACACCACAGGGACATGGGGACACCACAGGGACACCACAGGGACACCATGGGGACACCACAGGGACACCACAGGGACACCACGGGGACACCACAGGGACACCATGGGGACACCACGGGGACACCACACTGACATGGGGACATGGGGACACCACAGGGACATGGGGACACCACAGGGACACCACAGGGACACCATGGGGACACCACAGGGACATGGGGACACCACAGGGACACCACAGGGACACCACGGGGACACGGGGACACCATGGGGACACCACAGGGACACAGGGACAGGGGCACTCCCCTGCCCCAGCCCAGGGCAGCACACTGGGCAGTGCCCAGCCGTGCACTGGGGAACTGGGAAGGACACGGAGCTCTCCTGGAAAGAAACACATCCAAACCCCTGCTCCAGACCTGTGGGGCCGGGCAGAGCAGGGCAGGAGGGCACAGCCCCGAGCTGGGCACGGGAAATGTCCCAGCAGCTGAGCTCAGCCAGCAGGAGAAGGGACTTTGAGCCTGCAGAGCAGCTCCAGGGAGAGCTCAGAGCTCTGCCAGGGCCTGGAGGGGCTCCAGGAGAGCTGCAGAGGGACTGGGGACAAGGGACAGAGGGACAGGACCCAGGGAATGGCTCCCACTGCCAGAGGGCAGGGCTGGGTGGGAGATTGGGAATTGGGAATTGTTCCCTGGCAGGGTGGGCAGGCCTGGCACAGGTGCCCAGAGCAGCTGTGGCTGCCCCTGGATCCCTGGCAGTTCCAAGCCCCGTGGCAGGGGCTGGAATGTGAGGATGTTTAAGGTCCATTCCAACCCAAACCATTCTCTGATTCTGTGATTTTTCAAAAAAAAAAAAAAAATTACTGGGGTTTTTTTTGTTGTTGTTGTTGTTGTTTTGTTTTTTGGGGTTTTTTGGTTGGTTTTTTTGTGGGTTTTTTTTTTGAGGAAATACCCTTTTTTTGAGGAATAAAGCCACTAAAAGAGTCACTGTTACTGCTCAGCAAGGACTCGTGATTGACCTCAAACACTGGATTCCCTAGACCTGAACACTGCAAATTTAAGACAGAAGCTTTCCCATAAAAAACCAAATCCCAAAGCAGCCCCACGCCTGGCGTGACAGACTTGCTCCTTCCCTCTGCAAATGGAACAGCTGGGGATGGGGAACCTGCCTGCCCTGGGCTGGGCTTTAAGGAGGACTAATAATCACTGAAATCCTCCCTTCCTATTAGAAAATTCCTCTGCTCTCTTCAATTTAAAAATACCCTGAGCAACTGCTGGTAGTGCCATTCTACTGGAGAGGATAAAAAACAACTCCGTTTCTTTTTAGGATATTTTTAAGCAGCTGAAAATTGAAAGAAAAAAGAAGTGTTTCAACACAGGCAAAGCTCAATCGGCGAGCCACATCCTAAAGGGAAAAGGGAATCAATTCCAGAGGGTCCTGCTGGCAGATGACATTTCCATGGAATTCTGCTGGGTGTCTTGTGAGCCTCCAGAAAGTGGGGGGAAGGTCCCTGAGGTATCCCAGCCTTTTGTGGGCTCTTCTGGGCTTTGGCTTGGGCTCGTTTCTTGGTTTCTTTCAGGTTTTTCATGGTTTTTTTTCAGAGAAAACTCCATATAAGAAATACCCAAACATTTAACCTCAGCGGGGTTTGGTTCCCCAGATTCCTGAGGTGTCCCTTGAGGGGCAGTTCCTGTCACCCCCCAAATTCCTGAGGTGTCACCTGAGGGGCAGTTCCTGTCACCCCCCAAATTCCTGAGGTGTCCCTTGAGGGGCAGTTCCTGTCACCCCCCAAATTCCTGAGGTGTCACCTGAGGGGCAGTTCCTGTCACCCCCCAAATTCCTGAGGTGTCACTTGAGGGGCAGTTTCTGTAATTGCCCCCAGGTCTCTCAGGTGTCACCCTGAGGGGCAGTTCCTGTCACTCAGACCCCTCAGGTGTCACCCTGAGGGGCAGTTTCAGCACTCAGACCCCTCAGGTGTCACCCTGAGGGGCAGTTTCAGCACTCAGACCCCTCAGGTGTCTCCAGGAGGGGCAGTTCCTGTCATTCAGACCCCTCAGGTGTCACCAGGAGGGGCAGTTTCAACACTCAGATCCCTCAGGTGTCACCAGGAGGGGCAGTTTCAGCACTCAGATCTCTCAGGTGTCACCAGGAGGGGCAGTTTCAGCACTCAGGTCCCTCAGGTGTCACCAGGAGGGGCAGTTTCAGCACTCAGGTCTCTCAGGTGTCTCCAGGAGGGGCAGTTTCAGCACTCAGATCCCTCAGGTGTCACCAGGAGGGGCAGTTTCAGCACTCAGGTCTCTCAGGTGTCTCCAGGAGGGGCAGTTTCAGCACTCAGATCCCTCAGGTGTCACTAAGAGGGGCAGTTTCAGCACTCAGGTCTCTCAGGTGTCACTAAGAGGGGCAGTTTCAGCACTCAGGTCTCTCAGGTGTCTCCAGGAGGGGCAGTTTCAGCACTCAGACCCCTCAGGTGTCACCAGGAGGGGCAGTTCCTGTCACTCAGACCCCTCAGGTGTCTCCAGGAGGGGCAGTTTCAGCACTCAGGTCTCTCAGGTGTCACCAGGAGGGGCAGTTTCAGCACTCAGGTCTCTCAGGTGTCTCCAGGAGGGGCAGTTTCTGTACCTGCCCAGGCTGTGGGTGAGGCCCAGCCTGCCCCAAGCAGGACCAGGAGGTGCTGCTGCCCTGCTGGGGACGTGCAGGGCTGGTCAGACATGGCAGAGAAAACCCCAACTCATCAAACAACAGGAAAACAGCCCCAGTGCTCCAGTGACAGGGAAATGTGGCATTTCAGGCAGCTCCTCTTGAAGGCAGTGCCATTAATGCATTATCAAGCTCTCCATTTTGCTCAGGTTCTGTAGCACAAGCTGCCAGGAGCACAGAACATTTCATGCTTTCATCTCCCAGAAATAATTTGACAGTACTTGAGGATTTGATCGCTCCGATTACATTATTATTGTTTGTTGAATACCAATAAAAGCTTTAAAAAACAACCTCGCACTGCCTGCTGCAGCAGCAGATGTGCCAGCACAGGGGACATGGGGGGTTTTTCCTTTCCCATGGAATGGGGGTGAGCAGGAGGATTTGCCACCAGTTCCTTGAGCCCCCAGTGCTCCACTGCTGGTCCTGCTGGGGCCACTGTGTCCCTGGAGCAGCAGATCCTGATGGATCCTGGCATGGAGCATCCCAGGTCAGCCTTGGCCTTCACACAGCTCACTCTGATCCTCCAGACTTACAGAACCACGGCATGGGTTGGGTTGGGAGGGAGCCCAAATCCCACCCAGTGCCAGCCCTGCCGTGGCAGGGACACCTCCCACTGTCCCAGGTGCTCCAGCCCCAGTGTCCAGCCTGGCCTTGGGCACTGCCAGGGATCCAGGGGCAGCCACAGCTGCTCTGGGAATTCACCCTGTGCCAGGGCTGCCCACCCTGCCAGGGAACAATTCCCAGTTCCCAATCTCCCACCCAGCCCTGCCCTCTGGCACTGGGAGCCATTCCCTGTGTCCTGTGTCCATCCCTTGTCCCCCGTCCCTCTCCAGCTCTCCTGGAGCCCCTTCAGGCCCTGGCAGAGCTCTGAGCTCTCCCTGGAGCTGCTCCTCTGCAGCTGAACTCCACTCTCCAGCAGCACACAGAGCTGGGACAAGCACTGTGGGAGATGTGTCCCAGGTGTCCCAGGTGTCCCAGGTGTCCCAGGTGTCCCAATGTCCCAGTGTCCCAGTGTCCCAGGTGTCCCAGTGTCCCAGGTGTCCCAATGTCCCAGTGTCCCAGGTGTCCCAGGTGTCCCAGGTGTCCCAGTGTCCCAGTGTCCCAGGTGTCCCAGGTGTCCCAGTGTCCCAGGTGTCCCAATGTCCCAGTGTCCCAGTGTCCCAGGTGTCCCAGTGTCCCAGGTGTCCCAATGTCCCAGTGTCCCAGTGTCCCAGGTGTCCCAGTGTCCCAGGTGTCCCAATGTCCCAGTGTCCCAGTGTCCCAGGTGTCCCAGTGTCCCAGGTGTCCCAGTGTCCCAGTGTCCCAGGTGTCCCAGTGTCCCAGTGTCCCAGTGTCCCAGGGGCTCCAGGCATTGCTGTCCCCAGGCACAGAGCCACGCTGGGTGAGGGCGCAGCTGCCCAGGACAGGCAGAGACCCAGCCCTGCCTCCTGCCCCGAAGACAAGTGCCAAACCCCGCAGGAGCTCAGAGAACCCCACCAAACTCCTCGTTCTGTCCTGTGAGCCCTGCCGGAGCCAGGCCAGCCTGCCCAGCCCTGCCCAGGACCCACGAGCTGCTCAGCTCACAGGAACCCTCCGGGCAGGGTTTGCTTTGTACCAGCTCCTTGGAATACACCTCCAGTGCAGGGTTTAACCCTTCTGGGGAGCCAGCCCCACTCAGTGCCACTCACTCCACGGCAGCAGAAAGATCAAAGAGACGCAGGATAAAGATACCTGCCCCTGCCCCCCTTTGTGCCAGAGCTCTCCCGAGGGCACACACAGCTCTCTTGGATCCAGGCGTCCATTTGAAATCCCCCAAAAGAGTTCCCGTGCCCAGCTGGGGGCGGAGCGGTCGGTAGATGCAGCAGCTCAGCTCCCCTCCGCATCCAGAAGAAAAAGGGGGAGGATGGCTCACCCCAACCTCAGTGGGATTCCCACGTGCAGGTGCAGCCCCGGCCCCGCAGCCCCCCGTGGTCCCCCCAAAGGCAGCCCTCCTCCCCGGCCCGCCAGCGGCGCGGGGCGTGGGATCAGCCTCGTTATTTCCTTCCTCGTGGCGTGAATCTCCCTCCCTGATCCGAGCAGGGCTTGGCGCAGTCATTAAAGCGGTTTTAATCCAGTCGAACACAAACAGCAGGGATCAAAGCAGGCCCCAGAGGCGCGGCAGGCCCGCGGAGAGCTCAGCAGGGCAGGCTCCTGCTGGCACAGCTGGCCCCAGGCGGGCCCTGCAGGGCGAGTGTGCCCCCTCAGCCCCCACGCGTGTGCCCCTGCCCTTGCAGCGCCCGCCTCATCACCGGGGAGCCCGTTCCAATCAATTAATTAGCGGGCAGTGACCTGGCAGCGGCTGGGAGAAGGCTGCAAGGCGGTTCCAGATTAAACCCTCGGCGGCTGCGGAGCACGGCGGGTCCTGGGTGGAATCAAAGGGAGAGCTGCTCTTCCTCCTTTCCTCCCGAGCAGGCACGGGCTGCAGCTCGGGATTCATCAGCTGCAGCTCTGGATTTTGTGGAATCCAGAGGTGTTGATTAAGCCAGGACTGTGGGCTGCTCAAATCACTGCTGATAGCAGTGCTTGGAATTGGACATGAGGGTCCTCCCCAGGCCTGTTCTGGGCTGGGCCCTCCCTGCTCCATCCACCCCGCACGGGGATCACACCTGACCCCGTCCCCATCATTCCTGACAGCCCTGCAGCACTTCTGCTCTTGTCCCACCAAGGAGTTAATCTGCAGCCCATTTCTGCTCTTGTCCCACCAAGGAGTTCATCTGGAGCCCATTTCTGCTCTTGTCCCACCCAAGGAGTTTGTCTGCAGCCCATTTCTGCTTTTGTCCCACCAAGGAGTTCATCTGGAGCCCATTTCAGCTCTTGTCCCACCAAGGAGTTCATCTGCAGCCCATTTCTGCTCTTGTCCCACCAAGGAGTTTGTCTGGAGCCCATTTCTGCTCTTGTCCCACCAAGGAGTTTGTCTGGAGCCCATCACCAGCCCCAGCCCCCAGTTCCCGGGGGAACCTGGGCCCAGTTTCCCTCCCAGCTCTCACTGAGGTGCCCACACCCAAGCCAGCCCTTCCTCCCTGTCTCGCTGCTCCCACCGCTCCCTGTTCCCACTGCTCCCTTTAAAGTCCTGCTCTGCTCTGCTGGAGGAACCCAAGGCTCATCTGAGGCCGGCCTGGCTGCCCGGGCAGAGCCGTGGTGCCCTGCCAGCCCCGCTCCTCGGGGACACAGGGACAGGACGTGGCACAGGGCAGGCCAGCAGCAGCAGGAGCTGGGACACGCTGTTCCTGCTCTTCCTGCAGCTCCAGGGCAGCTTCCCCAGTGCTCCCCATCCTCCTGGGCTGTCCTGCAGGGCCCCTCCTGACCCCGAGCACCTCGGAGCACCCAGCCAGGCTGAGCCCCTGTCCCCAGCCCTGTGACCCTCTCGGGGCTCCTGCAGAGCCCAGCACCCCTGTCCTGCTGGGACAGCTTCAATCCCAGCCAAAATCCCCCAGGGAGAGCCCTGCTGAGCCTCCCTGCTCGGGAACAGCCCCACGGGCACTGGGAACATCCTCAGGGCACTGGGAACAGCACCACGGGCACTGGGAACAGCCCCACAGGCACTGGGAACAGCCCGAGGGGCACTGGGAACATCCCCAGGGGCACTGGGAACATCCCCAGGGCACTGGGAACAGCCCCGGGGCACTGGGAACATCCCCAGGGCACTGGGAACAGCACCAGGGGCACTGCTCACTCAGGGCTTCAGAGTCTCCAGTGCAAATCCTGCACTCAAGGGAGCTTTTCCCACCTCATTAATTACCTGCATCCGCTGATGAGCCTCTCTGGGGGCTCTCTAGGGAATGTTCTTCAGTGAGGGTGGGCAGCCCTGGCACAGGGTGCCCAGAGCAGCTGGGGCTGCCCCTGGATCCCTGGCAGTGCCCAAGGCCAGGCTGGACACTGGGGCTGGAGCACCTGGGACAGTGGGAGGTGTCCCTGCCATGGCAGGGTGGCACTGGATGGGATTTGGGGTCCCTTCCCACCCAAACCAATCCATAATACTCCAAACCCCCAGCTCTGGTGGGGCAGCAGAGCAGAAAAGTGTTCATTACCCACCCTGAATAATCCCATTTCCTCATTTTGAAAAGTTGAGTTTAAGGAGAAATTCAACCTTCTTCCCTTTGAATTTTCCTTCTGATCTCTGTGTAGGAATATTTCAGGGGTTGCACTGAACCAACTGGAAAGTAATGGCATAAAGCTCCTGTCAGAATTTCTTAGTGCTCCAGCTAATGAAAGGACAAATAAAATACCAGCATTATTGCCAACCTTTGAAAGTTGCCTTTCTGAGGAGTCCTTTTTAAGTGCTAATTAATCAAATCAGTGATATTTTTCCAGGGTCAGTGACTCATTACTGCTGCACTTGCTGGAAGTGAAGAAGGCTGAAATATTAAACTAAATAGATCATAATTCTTCCATAGATGGCCAAGCTGTGCTTGAGGCAGGAGCAGCATTCTCTTGAGTCAAACCCATTCTGAATCACTTTCCTCTCCCTCTCGCTCTCCTTTTGATGGCACTACAGAAGCAGGAGCTGACATGAGGAGAAATTATTCCATGAACACCTGACCGGCACTTGACTGGCGCAGAGGAGCAGCACCAGGGCCACCCTTCCCTGCTCCCAGTGTGGGAACCCAGGACACCCCTCTGGCTGCCCTGGCTGGCTCCAGACCCTGGCAGGGGGCTCACAGACCCTGGCACAAAGTCAAAAACACCTGTGGCTTCCATTTCAGCCCGTGGGAAAAGCTGCCAACTCTGTGTGAGGAATTACAAGCCACAAGGGTTTGAGTAGTGTGGTAATTGAACTAACACAGGGTGGAAAAGTAGAATTTTGGGGTTTTTAGAATATAATTCATGGGGTCAAGATGGAGGAATTTGGGCATGTCCTGACCTTCTTCTCCTTGCCCTCCATGTCTTGCTGTGCTGGTGACACTTTTCTGTTGGTTCAAGGCAGAGATTCACAGTCTAACATAGATGATGGGAATTGGTAATAAATTATAAACACACACACGTAGTTTTGAGTGTATAAGGTGGGAGCTGCCCGAGGCTCGGGGCAGAATGCCATGGTGGGCTTGCTAGGCAGAGCTGGGCAGGTCAGAGAAAGAATGTTATAGAGAAGGAGAAATAAACAACCTTGAAAGTGCAATCGGAGCATTCCAGGCTCCTTCTTTGGCTGTGTTGGGCTGTAAAAAGGACTTTCATATTGTTGGGGTCTCACCAGCTGACCCCGACACCCCGCCAGCCCCACGGAGCCTGATGGGGGGACAGCCACCACACTGCCACCAGGCTCACCCCCGCACCCAGACCCTGCGTGGCACTGAAAGGCACAGCTGGATCCGAGGCTGCAGCAGAGACTGGCTTTTGGCTGGGAGGGAGAACGGGGACTGGATGAAAGCTCATCCCAAGGACTTCCCTCCGCCCTGGCGCCCTCCCAGCTGTTCAAATTGTGTATCCAGGAAGGAGAGCTGGAAAAGGCTGTCAAAAGGAGGTGCAGCGAGAGCAACGGTAGGAAAAGCAGAGAGGGGGGACTGATGGAAGACCCCAGAGTGGTTTGGGTGGGAAGGGACCCTAAATCTCACCCAGTGCCATCCCTGCCACGACAGGGACACCTCCCACTGTCCCAGGTGCTCCAGCCCCAGTGTCCAGCCTGGCCTTGGGCACTGCCAGGGATGCAGGGGCAGCCACAGCTGCTCTGGGCACCTGTGCCAGGGCTGCCCACCCTGCCAGGGAAAGATTTCCTCCTAAAATCCAATCTTGTCCCATCCTCTTTCAGCTAAAGAAATTCCCCTGTGTCCTGTCCTGTCAGCAAGAGGGAAGAAACAAAGACGGGTAAATAAAGCAGGGGAGAGACAGAGTGATGTATAAAACATGTCAGAAGAGGTGATGGAGGGAAAATAATGAACCAAAGAGAGCAAGGAAACTCAGTTAAAAGAAAAACACGTTTTAAACCATCTCACAGATGATAATTTCTTACATGAGGAAGCCCAGGCTGGACAGCAGCAGAAAGTTCCAGAGGATTTTTCCGTGTCAGCTGAAGCTGTGCCCAGGAGAGGCGAGTCACAGAATGACAGAAGAGCTGAGTTTGAGGGGACCCACAGGATGGAGCCCAGCTCCTGGGCAAAGGCAGCTCTGGAGAAGCTCCAAAGCCCCAGCTGACCTCAGAGAGGGAGCAGCAGCAGCGAGGGGATGGCAGCAGCACTTTAATAGAGAATTATAGCACTTTAATGCATTTCCAGCTAGATGGGGTCTGTGTGTGAGCCCAGAACCTCGCCCTGATCAGCTGCACATGTCTGCCCCACGCCAGCCCATTTCATTTATCATCATATTCCAGAGGAAACACGCTCAGACATTAACCTAACGCAACTGAGCACGGGGAGGATTTGTCTTCATCAACACAATGGAATATTCAAGGTCTCCCAGAGCCTCTGGTGGAGGAAAACCTTTGTGTAATCTCAATGCCAATCTCAATGCCACAAAAACACAATTTAGGGCTTGACATTGTGAGTTATTACAGGCTATTAGATAGGTTTTTAAATTTCTTTTGTTAACTAATGCCTGTCCTCAGAATCAAAATTATACGCGGCAATATCTCCCCACAATTGCACGGGGATGATCTAGTGATTGCCATGAAACAAAAAGACTTGGTGGGGTTTTCAGGGCGGCAAATGCTGCTCAAAATCTCCAGCTTGAACAACCTTTGTGGCAATCCAGATTTTCCAGAGGCTCCACGGCACAACAGGGAACCCCACAGGGGATAACCATGGAACCCCAGCCTGGCTGGGGTTGGAAGGACCCTAAACCCACCCAGTGCCAGCCCTGCCATGGCAGGGACACCTTCCCCTGTCCCAGCCCGGTCTGGAACGCTCCAGGGGGATCCACAATCCCTCAGAAATGTTGTTGCTGTTCAAAGCTACAGCCCAACACTCAACACTTCGGTGTTTCTCCACCTCAGGGCAGAATTATGTGCTGGAATTTTCTCCCGGTAAGGAAAGGTCCAAAATGCCAAACCCATGCATTTTTGTGCACTGGGGTTCCCGTTATCCCCCCTTTTCACCCCGTGGGAAGGGGCTGAACACCTCTGGCTGACGGTGCCCATCTCCCCTCTCCTTCCCCTGTGCTGTGCACAGTCAGCTTTCGGGCAGGCTCAGCCTGAAATAACAAGGTGGGGCTCGGGCTCTGGGCAGCAGGAACAGCTCAGCGTTCAGACTCCCGGGCTGCCAGGGGAAGAGAAGCCCTGAGACTTTACGTGCTGTGTTTTCTAAGGAAATTTGGTGTCCCAAGGTCCAGGAGATGCTTTATTTGCCCATCCAATGGATCTGCGTCCCCAGAAGCCACCCATGAAGTCTGCTTGGGTTTGGGGGGGATTATTTTAAATAAAAATATATAAATATAGAGATAATCAAGTATATAAATATATAAATACATGTATTAAATAGTCATTTATTGTATATAAATGTATATATATTATACATATAAATATATATTAATAAATATATAAAATATATAAATATATATTTTAATATATAAATAAATATAAATACAAATATTTATAACTATTAAAATTATTTATATTTATAAATAGATATGTATGTATATATAAACCCTTTATATATATAAATACATGTATTAAATAGTCATATATTGTATATAAATGTATATATATTATACATATAAATATACATTAATAACTATACAAATATATATTATATAACTATAACTATAAATATAAAGAATATATTTTAAATTTTTTAAATAACAAATATAAATTTTAAAAAATATATAGGTTATGGACCTGACCCTTCCTTTCTCACCCGGTCCCAGAGCTCAGCAGCACCTCCCTCCCAGCTGCTGAGGAGTCTCCCAGTCTGCCCTGGGTGATGGGTGCAGCACCTTCCCATGGAAAGAGGAATTAAAGGGTTTTTCCTTTGCCAGGGGCAGTTGAGGAATGACACCCAGCTTGTGTGTGGCTGAGGGGGGTCTGTTTTTAAGCAAGAAACCTTTAAAATGTGTAGAGGAAATCAGATGAGCCAAGTGAAAACAGGAAGGGTTTGGGGTTTTTTTTTCAGGAGGGAACACATAAAAGTTTGCTTTTAGTAGAGAAGAAATATTGGCAATGCTAAAGGCCCCGTGAACCCCCCTGTGTGGAAGGCAGACTTGATAGGATTGTTAAAATTAAAAGCAGAATGTACATATCCCCACTGCTTCTGTCGTGATGATTCAAAGGCCTGGAATTGTTCTTTCTGGGTTTATTTCCCCCCGAGCCTGTTTGGAGCAGGTTTGGCTGCGGGCACTGAGACATTCCCACAGCCCCCCATGCAGACAGCGTTCATGTTTCCCTCCATGGGCACAAATCTCCTCCAGGCTCTGCTACACTCATGACTGGTAATTAAAAGATTCAGAAAACCTCCAGGACTACACCCACACACCCGAGAGCCACATGGCAACCTGCTGCTGCTGAGCCCTGATAATGGCCTAATTAATTTTCTGTAAGAGAACAAAGTTGAAGAATCACCTCCACAAACCAAGTCCATCTTTGCTGCTTCCCCACATCCCCACGGCTGCGTCAGGGAGGACAGACAGACACCCCAGGCCAGGGCAGATGGCCAGGGCTGGGCTCCAGGGGTTGGGTTTGGGCAGAGTTTGTGCAATGGTGACCTGTTCTTTCTTCAGGCACCGTCTCCTGCCTTTCCTGTTTGTGACTAAAGGACACAACACGTGTGGATGTAATTACTGCTGAGAGGTCAGTGCTGCCAGCAAGTGTGGTTAGCACTGGGCAAAGGGATCAGCACCAGCATCATCCAAGCTCAGTCTTGGAATGGTTTGGGTGGGAAGGGACCCCAAATCCACCCAGTGCCAGCCCTGCCATGGCAGGGACACCTCCCACTGTCCCAGGTGCTCCCAGCCCCAGTGTCCAGCCTGGCCTTGGGCACTGCCAGGGATCCAGGGGCAGCCACAGCTGCTCTGGGAATTCACCCTGTGCCAGGGCTGCCCACCCTGCCAGGCAGGAATAATGAGGATAAAGTTCTAATCCTCTGGAAAGAGGGATTGACCCCGAACCTGCTGTTCATGCCCAAATTCCCCAGGGGTCACTCCCAGCAGCCCACTGGACTCGTGGCACCCCCAGTGTGTGGCACCTCGAGGCTCCTGGGCAGGTGGCACCCTCTTCCCCCAAGAGTGATGGGAGGAGGCCAGGTCCAAATTAACACAAATGGGAAAAGAAAATCCAAGCTGAAATGCTGGAATAACTTACACCAGCCTTTTCCCTGGGCTTACAAATGGCAGTTATCTCCTCTCCAATCTGCAGAGCAGTGGCAGGGAAGGGATGAGAGCTCAGCTGAGCACTTTAGGGTAATGTTATTCATAAGCAAGGCTTATCTCCCTCGGTGCAGCTTGCATATTTTTATAAATAACTGAATTCCTTAACCGCTCACGGTTTGGGAGCCGAGAGCTTCCTGTCTCACCTCGTTTCCCAGAGGAAATGGATTTATGGCCACCATGCAGCTGCCTCTGAACCAGGGCGAGGTTTTCAGCCCGCTGGGTTTGAGGAGCCCTCCCAGCATCGGCTCTCCAGGTGTGAGAGGAGCAGAGCCGGGCTCTGACCCTCCCTGCAAATCCCAGCAACACTGCAAGGGGAGGCAATGTGCTGGCACAGCACCTTCCTGCCCCTGCCCACTGCAGGAAAACCTCTCTCCACACCAGGATCAGGCCCTGCAAACAAAACCCGGAGCCTTTCCTTCCCCACACAAGAAAGGGGAGAATCCCAGCAGTCCTGGAGGCATTCCTAGAACCAGACGCGCCAACAGCTTTCAAACCTACACCCACCAAGAGGGTGGCTTTTAATTAGCTTTAAATGGCAGATTAAAGTTGGCCACTGTCACTGTGACTTTGTCTACTTCCAAATTTTTCATGGCTTGAAGTAGCAATTTATTGTTTTGTACTGAGATATTCAGAAAAGTCAAGCTGAGAGTGGTTCCCAGGGAATAAATCATCTCACTGCGATAAACATTTCCCTTAAAATTGCTTTTTCCACAGTTTATTAGACCTTTTATTTTGGAGGAGGCAGTTCCACAAATTCTCCTCTGCAGTTTTAGTGATTGATAATTAAGCTCATGTGGTTTGACTATTCCTGTGATTTCAAAGGCAAATCTTCATCTCACCCACCCGACGCTCACCCACAACAACGTGTTCTATTTCAAAATAAGAGAACAATGGAAACATGGTAAGAACAGGAGAGGATTCCTCATGGAAAGGGCTGTCCAGGCCTGGCACAGCTGCCAGGGCAGGCCTGGAGTCCTGGCAGTGCCCAAGGCCAGGCTGGACACTGGGGCTGGGGACAGCCTGGGACAGTGGGAGGAGTCCCTGCCATGGCAGGGGTGGGATGAGATGGGCCTGAAGGTCCTTTCTAACACAAACCATTCTAGCTTTTACTTCATTTTTTTACTTATGTAAGCTGAATTTGATTAAACTTGGCCAATTTTCTGGTATTAACAAAATCACGCCAACAGAACTTCCTCCCCTGAGTGAGTTCTCCCACACTCGTGCAGAAAGGGCAGGCGTGCCCAAGAATTCTCATCAAGAAAGGATTTTCAAACAAAATAGGGAATGGAATCCTTGGTTTATCATATGGGGAACTGAGGATGGCTGCAAGTCTTGTCCTGGCTAAGGCAGGGAATTTCAGATTCAAAAATCTCAACTCTGACATCCTCAGCCCTCATTTTATGGAGCTGCTTTGCCACCTCCGGCTTTGTGTTCTTCACTGCCTGGCAGCATTGCAGCCTTTTCATTCTTAGAAATGGGCCATAACCACTGTAATCCAAATAAATCCATCTCACCTTTCAATAGAAACAATAAAAAGATAGATAAGGAACAAAAGCTAAGGGCTCTTTGTCACATGTTCATAAATGAATAAAAGTACATGATGGAAAACTCTCTGAAACAACATCCAGTCACTGGTGGTACTTAGAAGAGACACATCACTAATGGTTCATTTAACTTTGCAGTATCTTAAACTCCCTCGTTTTGTGAAGCTGGAATTATTTATGAGACAGTTTATTATGAGCAGATTAATATTCATTGGACAGCTGGCAGAAGATGTATGCTCCCATCTCGGGCTGTTTTGCAGCAGAACAGAGCCCTCACTTCGGGAGTGTGGGCAGAGCTGATTGCAATCAGGGTGAGCAGGAGGGGGTTCATCAGCCACTGGTGTGTCTGGGAAAGGAGTCACACCTGACTGGGGAAAGGAATCACACCTGTCAGGGAAAGGAATCACACCTGAATGGGGAAAGGAATCACACCTGAATGGGGAAAGGAGTCACACCTGTCCAGGGAAAGGAATCACACCTGTCAGGGAAAGGAGTCACATCTGAATGGGAAAGGAGTCACACCTGTCAGGGAAAGGAATCACACCTGAATGGGAAAGGAGTCACACCTGAATGGGAAAGGAATCACACTGGAATGGGGAAAGGAGTCACGCCTGAATGGGGAAAGGAATCACATCTGAATGGGGAAAGGAATCACACCTGAATGGGGAAAGGAGTCACACCTGAATGGGGAAAGGAATCACACCTGTCCAGAAAAGGAATCACACCTGAATGGGGAAAGGAATCACACCTGAATGGGAAAGGAATCACATCTGTCCGAGGAAGGAGTCACACCTGTACAGGAAAGGAATCACACCTGAATTGGGAAAGGAGTCACACCTGAATGGGGAAAGGAGTCACACCTGAATGGGGAAAGGAGTCACACCTGAATGGGAAAGGAATCACACTGGAATGGGGAAAGGAATCACACCTGAATGGGGAAAGGAATCACACCTGAATGGGAAAGGAATCACACTGGAATGGGGAAAGGAATCACACCTGAATGGGAAAGGAATCACACCTTTCCTCGGGCCGGGCTCGGGGCAGGAGCAGCTCCTGAGCCCTGTCCTGTGGCCGGGCTGGGAGATGCTCACTCGCTGAGGGGAGGGAGTTTATCAGTGCTGATAACGCGGCCCCGGTGGAGGCAGCTCCTGGAAATGGATTCCCGGTGTCGGTGCACAGCCTGCCAGGCTCCCCAAACCTCCCCTCCCCTTCCTCTGGGATAACGGAGTTATTTACTGCCAGGCATCGGCTTCCAGAGGCTCCTGCCCGTTCAGCCCCCGCCTCTGCTCGTCCCCAGCCACCGAAATCCCCGCGGGGCACCAGGACAAAGCGTCGGGAACGTCCCGGCTGGGGATGCCCAGGGCTGCGGCTCCCTGCGGACCCGGCCGTGCTGGTTTAACGCCCAGCCAGACACGCGGGCACAGCCAGCACAGATCCCAGAGAGGAGAGGTGAGCCAGCATGGCACAGCACGGCACGGCACGGCACAGATAGCACAGCACAGCTCAGCACAGAAAGCACAGCCAGCACAGAGAGCACAGCCAGCACAGATCCCAGAGAGGAGAGGTGAGCCAGCACGGCACAGCACGGCACGGCACGGCACAGATAGCACAGCACAGCTCAGCACAGAAAGCACAGCCAGCACAGATCCCAGAGAGGAGAGGTGAGCCAGCACGGCACAGCACGGCACAGATAGCACAGCACAGCTCAGCACAGAAAGCACAGCCAGCACAGATCCCAGAGAAGAGAGGTGAGCCAGCATGGCACGGCACAGCTCAGCACGGCTCAGCACAGATAGCACAGCACGGCACAGCTCAGCACAGCACAGAGAGCACAGCCAGTACAGATCCCAGAGAGGAGAGGTGAGCCAGCATGGCACAGCACGGCATGGCACAGATAGCACAGCACAGCTCAGCATGGCACAGCAAAGATAGCACAGCACAGCACAGCTCAGCACAGATCCCAGAGAGACGAGCCAGCTCAGCACAGCACAGATAGTACAGCCCAGCATAGCTCAGCACGGCACGGCACGGCACAGCACGGCTCAGTGCAGCACAGCCCAGCACGGCACAGCACAGATAGGACAGATAGCACAGCTCAGATAGGACAGATAGCCCAGCTCAGCACAGCACAGACCAGCACAGCACAGCACAGCTCAGCACAGCACAGATAGCCCAGCTCAGCACACCACAACTCAGCACAGCTCAGCACAGCACAGCTCAGCCCAGCTCAGCACAGCACAACTCAGCACAGCACAGCTCAGCCCAGCTCAGCCCAGCTCAGCACAGCTCAGCACAGCACAGCTCAGCACAGCTCAGCTCAGCACAGCTCAGCTCAGCTCAGCACAGCACAGCTCAGCACAGCACAACTCAGCACAGCACAGCTCAGCCCAGCTCAGCCCAGCTCAGCACAGCTCAGCACAGCACAGCTCAGCCCAGCTCAGCACAGCACAGCACAGCTCAGCACAGCACAGCTCAGCACAGCTCAGCTCAGCACAGCTCAGCACAGCACAGCTCAGCCCAGCACAGCACAGCACAGCACAGATAGCACAGCACAGCACGGCTCAGCATGGCAGGGCACACCTCGACATGGCACAGCACAGCTCAGCACAGCTCAGCACAGCACAGCACAGCTCAGCACAGATAGCACAGCACAGCTCAGCACAGCACAGCACGGCTCAGCACGGCACGGCACACCTCGACACGGCACAGCACAGCTCAGCACAGATAGCACAGCACGGCTCAGCACAGCACAGATAGCACAGCTCAGCACGGCACAGCCCAGCCCAGGCAGGGAGTTAACACACACAGCCCCCTGTGTGCTCGGCTGACAAAGGGATCGGGGCAGCCGCACCGACCTCCAGCAGCAGCACAGTGTGCCCAGGGCCCACCCCACGGGGAGCCCACCCTGCCCTCGGGCCCCATCCCAACCCTCCCCGAGCCCGGGGGCTGCTGTGCTCCCCCAGAGGAAGGGTTTTTAGGAGAACCTCTCAGCAGGAATGCATCAATTCCTGTTCTGCACGTGCTGCTGCTGCTAAATATAACAAACGCAGGTGCCAAGCAGGATGCCCACCCCTCACAGTTCCAGCCGACCACGGCAATCACACGGAAAACAAAGGAACCCCGGCCCCACTGCCTGCCCCATCCCTGGGGTGTGATGGCAGGAGGAGCAGACGTGGAGCTGGCACATCCGAACACACACTGCAGCACTGAGAGACAGAGCAAGGGGTGAAACAGGATCCACAAAAAACCCTTTGTGCACCTGGAACTGGATCCCGGAGTGTCACCATGACTCCTCTGCCACTGCCTCACGCTGCTGCTCTCTGTTGGCATTCAGGGGTGCTCTGCTCGAGCCTTGCACTCACTTCTGTCACCGGGACGCTCCTGATGAGCCTTTGCTGTCCTTGGGAAGCCCGAGAGCTCCCTGTGCCAGAGGCTGGGCAGAGGCAAAGAACAAAGCAGGGATTTATGAAAAGCCCTCCCAGGACACACCTTGGGCACTGCAAGAGCCCGGCCAGGCCTCCACCCAAGCTGGGCCCCGGCTCAGGAGCTTTCACACTTTGATCAGTTCTGCTCCATTTCCAGCCTGGCCTTCAGTGCCCAATCCCAGCTCCAGGTGCTGCAGTCCCACCCTGCCAGGCTGCTCTCCTCCATTCCCTGCTGCTTGCACTTTTTGGGGCTGGAGCTGCAGCGCTGTCCTTGGTTCTGGGCTGGAGAAGGATTGCTGTGTGTGCCTGGGCTGTGAGGAGAGCTGCTGGCCCCGTGTGTGCAGTTCAGAGCCACGCTGAGGCAGGAGAGCCAAACCCGAAGGCATCAGCAGGGGTGATTTGCCCACCATGAGGACGGAACATTCCCCACAGAGCAGCCCTGGCCACACCTGCACAGGGGATGGGGTCCCCTGGGAAACGCAGCTCTGCCCCAGCAGAGCTCACCTGGAGCTCTCCTCTCAGCGCTGCATTTCCTGCACCGCTCCTCCGCCGGCTGCACAAATCACCTGTGCGTAATTACCCTGATTAGTGACACCTAATTAGCGATGGCAGCCGCAAACGAGGGCGCCCCGGGGCTTCACAGGGAGAAGCCGGAGCTGGCTGCGGCTCCATGCAGGGAAGCGCCCGGCTGCAGCCCCCGGCAGCACAGCCACCCCGGCTGTGCTCAGGAGGAAACAGTGACAGCTCCTGGCACGGCAAATCGAAAACTGCCCGTCCAGCTCAGCGCTGGGCATCTTTAGAAACGCCTGGCTCAGGATCTGAGCTGCTGCTGCTGCCCTCCTTCAGGCTGGGAGGGAGCTCAGAGCCCCCCAGGGCCACCCCTGCCATGGCAGGGACACCTTCACTGGCCCAGGTGCTCCAGCCTGGCCCTGGGCACTGCCAGGGATCCAGGGCTCATCTCCTGTACCCTTGAGCACAGTCCCAGGCTAGCTTTTCACTGTGTTTTGACTTTTTTTTGCTTCTCCCCACTCTGCCTGGTCCGGGCTGGACCTGACATGGGCAGCTCCAGCCTTGTGCCAATAGAATCCCGGCCACCCTTGTGTTGTTCCTCCAAACAACATCATTTTTACTGGCCAGAAGTGAGGCCAAGAGCCCCCCTGGCTCATCCTGCCCTTCCCTCTGCCCTCCTGCCAGCCCTGCTCCTCCCCTCATGCAGCAGAAAAGGAATCTCAGCACATCTTCACTGTTTAATATCACATCAGGTACACTGGGGTCAGTGCTTCACCTGGAGCACGGCAAAGATCATTCTCATTTGGAACATTTATTTTCCATTACGCTTAAACACCCAACTTGAGAAAGGACCCTCCTCACCTCACCCCCTCTCCCAAAACCAGAGGGGTTTGGAGAGTCAGGTGAAGGCTCAGAGCTACAGAAATGAAAATAGAAACCCAGTTCATGCTCAAATTACCCTCTAATTTCTTATCCTATTAACAACTTAGGAAAAAAAAAAATTGGTTTTTTTCCACCAGCACCATCACTTGTGACCCCCAGTCTAAGCCCAGCCATAACATTATTCCCTGGGGACCCGTGAAACCAGACAAGTTAATATATGTTAATACAGGAAAAATCAACTCCCCTTTGAATCTGCTAATGAGCCCAGAGCTTTTGTAATAAGCCTATTTTTGGTCTGGGTATTTATAACTATCCCACCTGAAACTGAAAACAAGGAGCAGTTCATCAATTGATGCAGCATTTGCATAAAATCTGTGGCTGGAGCTCACGCTGATGAGCTCATGAGAGCGTTGCACCCAGAAGGAGAAGGCAGCAGCACCCACTGAGGGGCCAGAACCCCCAGAGCCCCCAGTCTGAGAGTGGTTTCCTTCAGCACAGAGCACAGCAGGGACTGGGGGCACTGCAGGGCCCCTCACAGAGCACCAGGGACACATTCCAGACAGCCCTGAGGCACAGCTGGTCCCACATCAGCTCCAGGGGGTGGCAGGGCACAGCCAGCTCTGGGAACACGGGCACCAGGAGGGGCTGGCACTGCCCTGGCACCTCGAGGGGCTTCAGAGGAACCCTTCAGATAACCCTGTCCCCATTCCTCCGTGCAGGACCTCACCCAGCCCACACACACACTACAAAGCCCTGTTTGCCACTCCAGTTCTTTTCCCCTGAACTCTGCTCTAAAGCCACAGTGAGAATTGCATTTCTCCCCCCTCAGCCCCAGCCAGCTGTAAGTTGTTTTCCCATTTCCCATTTTCCTCTTTTCCCACCTTTAAACTCGCCAAGTTTAAACCCAGAGAAGTCCCCAGAAGTTCCCTGCACAAAGCTTGGCTGAGGTTTGTGCAGGAGCACAGGGGGGGAACCCTGTACCCATTATTAACTCCAAGGGATGACAACTCTCAGTCCCTTCACCTGCTGCTCCACCCAGCACTTTCTGCTTTGTCTTAACCACCTGCAGTGACTGCGAGCCAGAACCAGCTCAGTGCCAGGTTTGTTGTGCTGAAAGCTGCACACAGAACACCCTCCAGCCTGAGGGGTGGCACTGCCAGCTGCAAGGGATGGGGCTGTGCTTCAGCTCCTCTCCATCCCAGGCAGGGGCTCCACTCCCAAGGAGGTGACGGGAGAGCAAAGCCAGCAGGAGCAGCAGAGACCTGAGCCCTCTGCCAGGGAAGGGCCCAGGCCAGGCTGGACAGGGCTGGGAGCAGCCTGGGAAGGTGTCCCTGTGTCCCTGCCCACGGCAGGGGTGGCACTGGAGGGGCTTTAGGGTCTCTCCAACCCCGAGCACCTTGGGGTTCTGTGGGTCTATGAAAGCCGTGGGCACAGAGTGAGCCCTGCTGTGCCCACCCAGCCCCTCGCTCTGGGGCTGCAGCCCTGCCCTGGCTCTGGGCTCAGAAGTGGAAGGGCTGTGCTGACAGCTGGACCAGAATGCAGCCAAGGGTCCTGAAAGAAACCCAAAAACCCTGCTGATGTGAGCCCTGCTGGGGGTGGCAGGGTGAGGAGAAGGACCAGGGGGAGAGGGAGCCTCTGAACCAAACCCCACCTGACACTGGTTATGTGCTGCCATTCAAGGACCAAATTCCCTCTGCCCTTCTGGTGCCCGTGGGCTCAGCACCCAGGGGAGCTGCTGGGCACGGCTCCTTCCTGTGCCAGGACATCCCTCTGGGTTCCTGCATGGAACCCTGCAGCAGAATCAGCACCAGAACCCCGTGCCCGTGATGCCTGTGGGTGTGAGTGTCACCCCCGTGTGACCCCCATGGCTGTGGCTGTGACCCCCGCGGGTGTCACTGGGGTTGGCCCTGGCAGGGAGAGGTGGAAGGGCTTTGCCCATGGAAATGGTTCTGCCCTGGGGCCTGGCAGCTCCTGGAGCAGGGCACGGATCCCGAGGGCCTGGGCAGAGGAGCAGCTCCAGAGCAGCCCCGTGCTGGTCAGAACAGCTTTGGAAGCGGCAGAGTCACTTGGCCTTTCCTTTACTCGTGGTGACAGCTGTCAGCATGAGCAGGGGTGACACTGGTGACACTGGTGACACTGGTCACCACGGCAGCTCCAGGGCACAGCGTGACACCAGGCTGTGGCTGTGTGTGCTGCGCTTGGTCCCTTTATAGCTTTGATTTTAAGGTTTCTCGGCTGTTTGCTGCTCCTTGTGATTCCAGCAGCCCACACGTTCCTCTGAGCCCGAGTTCAGAGCAGCTCCGAGTGTCCCGAGCAGGGCAGTGCTCCCGTGGGGGCCAGAATCCTGCAGGGCTGAGGCATTTAAACCTCTAGCTGGTGCCCGAATTAACCCTGCAGCCCCCCAGCTCCCCCCAGCCTGTGCAGCCCCCCCAGGCTCCTGACCCACTGCTCCATCTCCTTCCTTCCCTGTCCCACCCCCTGCTCGCTTTTCCTGCCCTCCCTTCATTCAGCAGCACCATCACTGGTAATCTCTGCAAAATATTTGTAATTTGAATTAAAACTGTCATTTGGATAGAAGCTGTAATTTGTACAGACATCCTAATTTGTACAAAAACACATTTCCTCCAGCAAATACTTTGCTTTTATGTTTTCTGGGTTTGGAATACAATGAACACCCTCACTGCAGATCTGCTGTTTCCTTCTGAATTCTTAAAAGGCAGAAAAATGGTTAAGGATTTGTAAACTCTTCTCCTATATTTTCAGAAGTGGAAAACAAATGAAGTGAGTTTCATTTCAGGAGGGTTTGTTGTTTTTTGTTTTTTTTTTTTTTTTTTTTTCAAATATTCTCCAGGGCAAAATTTTGATGCAGCAGCAGCAGAGTCAGGTTGTCTCACGCATGAACAGCATCATATATATAAATATATATAAAAATCTCTACCTCAGAGGCTCCAGTGTTTGAAGTCATGCCAGCAATGGCCTCTGTTTCCTCTGCTGCATGAATTCCCAGCTGTGCACGGCTCAGAGCATCGGTGAGACACTTCCCTGCCTTTGCCCTCGGGCCCACAGCCCGGCTGGGTGTGAGCCCTGCCCGGGGCCGCGGCAGCTCCGGCCCCTCCTGCAGGGCTGTGTTCATTAGCCCCGCCGTTAATTGTGGATGAACCGGCAGCTGCCGGCTGCTAATGAGGCGCAGCTCAGAGAATTCTCCGGGTGGCTGCAGCCCCGGGCTTGGCAGCCTGCCTGGAACTCCTGGAATCGCAGGGAGGAACCCGTGGGATCTCAGGGAACCCATGGAGTCACAGGAAAGGGGATTCATGGGATTACAGGGAACCTGTGGAATCACAGGAATCCATGGAATCCCAGGGAAGAACCCATGGAATCATAGGGAATTCATGGAATCTTATGGAAGAAGCCATGGAATCACAGGAAAGGGAATTTATGGAATTACAGGGAACCTGTGGAATCTCAGGGAACCCGTGGAATCACAGGAACCCATGGAATCACAGGGAACCCATGGAATCACAGGGAAGAACCCATGGAATCACAGGGGATTCTGTAGAATCACAGGGAATCCATGGAATCACAGATTCATGGAATCCCAGGGAAGAACCCATGGAATCACAGGAACCCATGGAATCACAGGAACCTGTGGAATCACAGGGAAGAACTCCTGGAATCTCATGGAAGAACCCATGGAATCACAGGGGATTCCATGGAATCACAGAGAACCCATGGAATCACAGGAACCCATGGAGTCTCATGGAAGAACCCATGGAATCACAGGAACCCATGGAATCTCATGGAAGAAGCCATGGAATCACAGGAACCCATGGAATCACAGGGGATTTCATGGAATCACAAAGAACCCATGGAATCACAGGGAACCCATGGAATCAGAGGAACCCATGGAATCTCATGGCAGAACCCATGGAATCACAGAGAACCCATGGAATCACAGGAACCCATGGAATCTCATGGCAGAACCCATGGAATCACAGGAACCCATGGAATCTCATGGAAGAACCCATGGAATCACAGGAACCCATGGAGTCTCATGGAAGAAGCCATGGAATCACAGAGAACCCATGGAATCATAGGGAATCCATGGAACCACAGGGGATTCCATGGAATCACAGAGAACCCATGGAATCTCATGGAAGAACCCATGGAATCACATGGAAGAACCCATGGAATCTCATGGAAGAAGCCATGGAATCACAGGAACCCATGGAATCACAGGAACCCATGGAATCTCATGGCAGAACCCATGGAATCACAGGAACCCATGGGATCTCATGGAAGAACCCATGGAATCACATGGAAGAAGCCATGGAATCACAGGAACCCATGGAGTCTCATGGAAGAAGCCATGGAATCACAGGAACCCATGGAATCTCATGGCAGAACCCATGGAATCACAGCCTGCCTGCCAAGGCACCTCAAACCCCATCCAGCCCCTCCAGCAGAGCAGCTCCCAGCCCTGCCCCCCCCGGCCTCCAGAGCTCTTGGAAGGAATTGGGCTCAGCAGAAGCCGAGCTCTAAGCTGGGTCTAAGCAGGTCTAAGCTGGGCTTAGCTCTTTCCCGAGCTCTGGCAGCAATCCATGCACTGCCGGTGTGGTTTGAAGTGGGAAAAGCAGGAGCACACATTCATCCCATGTACATCCCCTACCTTTAGAGCAAACTGCAGCGCTGCAACAACTCAGAGTCCATTTGGGTGGGATTTTGGGCTCCCTGGCAGGGTGGGCAGCCCTGGCACAGGTGCCCAGAGCAGCTGGGGCTGCTCCTGGATCCCCGGCAGGGATTCAGACTGACTGAAATCCATCCCTTGGATGGGATTTTGTGAAGGAATCGTTCCCTGGGAGGGTGGGGAGGGGCTGGGATGGAATTCCCAGGGAAGCTGGGTCCCTGGCAGTGCCCAGGGCCAGGCTGGACGGGGCTTGGAGCAGCCTGGCACGGTGGGAGGTGTCCCTGCCACGGCTGGGCTGTGAGATCCCTTCCAAGCCAATTCTTTAAATCATCTACGATGGCTTTTCAACAACTAGAGATCCAGTTTACGTTTTCTTTGCATCAAATCTCTTTGATGACCTCACTGAACAGGAGATTCAAGTGAGGAGTTTTTGGGGTACAGGACAAGAGTTTGGTGAAATAAATATTTTGACAGTAAACAAAATTCTAAATTGAAGTGTCTTGGTTACTGTGTTGTAAAAGAGCTTTGAAATACTGGCTCTCTTTTTTTTTTTTTTTTTTTTTTTTTTTTTTTTAATTAGAAGGTCATCAAATTTGCCAGATAACACTGAAATGCAAAGTATAGCAGGATATTTTCTGCTTTTTGGGGAAATAAAGCATCATGGAATCACTTTCTCCTGTTTAAATACCATGGGGCAATGAGAGCTGGTGCACTCGGAATGCAAAGTAGGGAAACACTTAGATTAGAACAATTAGTGCAAAAAACATCTGCATTCCTTGTTAACCATAGGGACCATCCAGCAAAAGTGATTTTTTTTTTTTCTAACGTTAATTGGAATTCATTAAAATAACTTTGCTTCAAAGTAAACATTAAAGCCATTTCTGAGCTTTTTATTTCCATGTTTACCTCGTCAGCTTCCATCTGGTTCAGGCTCTCCTGGCTTGGAGGGAGAGGCTGGACTTTAAAGGAATTCTTGCTGTGGCTGAAAGGCTCCAGCTGCTCCCGAAGGCAGCACTGCCTGCTCCCGGTCACTGCTGCCAGCTGAGGTGGCACTGGGGGGTCACACGGAGCCCTTTCCCCCCGAGGCACTGCAGGAGCATGATTTGGGCAGGAATTGTTCCCTGGCAGGGTGGGCAGCCCTGGCACAGGGTGCCCAGAGCAGCTGTGGCTGCCCCTGGATCCCTGGCAGTGCCCAAGGCCAGGCTGGACACTGGGGCTGGAGCACCTGGGACAGTGGGAGGTGTCCCTGCCATGGCAGGGGTGGCACTGGCTGGGATTTGGGGTTTAAAAAACGTTTTGAGACAGGGTAATGCCCAGTAAATCTGTAAGCGTGGATGGGAGGGTGCGGGAGGTGGAACCTTCCCATGACTGGTGGGGACCGGGTGCCAGGGCGGGACGGGTCCCATCACTGCTGATCTGGGCTGAGAATCAATGAAGCTGCTCCCCAGCGGGCACTCGCAGCATCAGAAGCTTCAGCAGAAGTTCGGTACGGGTTTAGAGCCCACTTTCACTCCCTAATCTCCAGAAGCGTTGACACCCCTGAGCGAGCGGTTTGGAATGGGAATGAGGGCGTTTCCCAGCAGGACCCACGGCCCAGGAGCAGCCCTGAGGGCGGGAGCGGGGAAATGGAGACGTTTCCTCGCTCAGAGGCATTTTAGTGACACTGGAAGGGTATTATGGCTTGGTGGTCCCCGGGGGTCCGTCTGGCCCCGGGGCCGCAGCCGCCGTAGGTGTCCCGGGTAGCGCTGTGCTGGTGAGGCACAGCCTGCCTGGGCCCCTGGGCTGGCTCCGAGCCACTGGCTACTTTAGCGAGCACTTGTGGGGTGATTTCAGCTCTCAGTGAGTTCAGCTCTAGTGATTTCAGCTCTCAGTGAGTTCAGCTCTCAGTGATTTCAGCTCTCAGTGATTTCAGCTCTCAGTGATTTCAGCTCTCAGTGATTTCAGCTCAATGATTTCAGCTCAGTGATTTCAGCTCTCAGTGATTTCAGCTCTCAGTGATTTCAGCTCTCAGTGATTTCAGCTCAGTGATTTCAGCTCTAGTGATTTCAGCTCTCAGTGATTTCAGCTCTCAGTGATTTCAGCTCTAGTGATTTCAGCTCAGTGATTTCAGCTCTCAGTGATTTCAGCTCTCAGTGATTTCAGCTCTCAGTGATTTCAGCTCTCAGTGATTTCAGCTCTACTGATTTCAGCTCTCAGTGATTTCAGCTCTAGTGATTTCAGCTCTAGTGATTTCAGCTCTAGTGATTTCAGCTCTCAGTGATTTCAGCTCTGTGCTCGCAAAGTGCCTCGGCAGACGCAGGGAAGGAGAGAGGTGAAGGCTGTGTGGAGTTCTGCGGAGATGTCTTTATTGGCAGCTTCTGCAAAGGGTTCCAGTGACAGCTCTTCCGTCTGAACTGGGCAATGGTATGGGATTATATAGGCTGTTGAGGGATCAGGATTTGTCCTGTGGCTGAGGTCGAGGAGAATACGACCCATAGCCTTACAGAGAGATAACAGGGCTCTGATGTGCAGAAGAGGGGCGGCTCTGTTCCACTCATCATGACTCTGCATTTCTTTTCTTAGGCTAGTGACCGCCACGGAGGCCCTGCAGGGCCTCTGACTGCTACAGAAGGGAATTCCCAGCAAGCAGGCTGGCAGTGCCAGGATCCCAGCCTGGACCAGGCTGGAAGGGACCCCAGGGGGACACCAGCTCCAGCAAGGCCAGCACAGGGCACAGGGCACAGCAGTGAGTCCCTGTGGCTCTGGAACACCCCCGGGAGGAGACTCCAGCCCTCTCTGGGCTCTGCTCAGGGCTGGCACTGCCTCCTGTGCAGGGGAACTGCTGGGGTCCTCCCTGCCCCTCCCAGCCCCGCTGCCCAGTCCTTTCCCAACACCCCCAGGAGATACTGGATCCATCTGCCGGGGGAGCAGCGAGGTTGCTGACATCCAGACAGGCACAATCACCTTTTTTGTCGCAGCAGAACCTGCCTGCTGCGATGATTCAACACTTCCCAGAGCAGCTCTGCTTGCTGGAAGCCTTCAGGATGGATTTGCATCATTAGAGGGCTCTGATTCCGCGGGAGAGGAGACAGTTGGAACATCGCCTCGGATTTGCACCTGGTTGTTACGGCTTGAACTCAGAGACAGCTCAGGCTCCCAGACGTGTGCCTGGGGAGAGGTCTGGGCACGCAGCTGTGGCTGGAGACAGCGAGCCCAGCCACTTGCAGCCTGTAGCTGCATTCTGCAGTGCTCCCTACCCGGCCAGGATTCACTTCACGGGAGCAGGAATGTGGAAGCAAAGCCCTTGCTTTGAGATGGATGCTCGGGAGCTCGGAGCTGAGGATTATTTACCCATAAATAAAATTCCCCTGAAGCCTCTGAGTCTGCAGTGGTGCACAGCAGAGCCTTCCCTGCAGCTGGGACGGGATCCTGCTGGAGCATTCCCACCGTGGGTTGCCTGCCCCTTCCAAAGGCCCCTTCCAAAGGCTGCTGCCCCTTCCAAATGCTCCTTCTTCCCCTTCCAAATGCTCCTTCTTCCCCTTCCAAAGGCTCCTTCTTCCCCTTCCAAAGGCTCCTTCCTGCCCTTTCCAAAGGCTCCTTCCAAAAGCTCCTTCTTCCCCTTCCAAAGGCTCCTTCCAAAGGCTGCTGCCCCTTCCAAAGGCTCCTTCTTCCCCTTCCAAAGGCTCCTTCCTCCCCTTTCAAAGGTTCCTTCTTCCCCTTCCAAAGGCTCCTTCCTGCCCTTCCAAAGGTTCCTTCCAAAGGCTCCTTCCAAAGGCTGCTGCCCCTTCCAAAGGTTCCTTCCAAAGGCTCCTTCCAAAGGCTGCTGCCCCTTCCAAAGGTTCCTTCCAAAGGCTCCTTCCAAAGGCTGCTGCCCCTTCCAAAGGCTCCTTCCTGCCCTTCCAAAGGCTGCCTGGGAATCACAGACACACATTTCACTGAGAGAGTCAGGTGTGAATTGTTATTTCCCAGAAAACCGCAGGAAATTCCGGTTGTTTTGGATGGAGGGGTGCCCTGTCCCCCCCAGCCCCACCAACTCCTGACCCCTCCAGCCGTGGTGCCCCGGCAGAGCAGCTCCCTGGCAGGAGGCTGCAGCCAGGTGGGGCTGGTTCTGCTCCCAAACAGCCTGGGGTTGTGCCACGGAGGTTTACAGTGGAGACTGGCAGAATTCCTGCACTGAAAGGGTGGCCAGGCACTGGCACAGCCTATGCAGGGAGTCCCCACCCTGGAGGGATTCAACAGACCTGTGCCTGTGGCACCTGGGGACACGGAAACCCTGCGTTCTTTGATTTCAAGCACACACCCCTTCATTCTTTGATCTCTTAAAGCCACTTACCCAGAGCTTCTCATCCCAGATTTCCCTCTAGGGCTGAGGCTTCTCTGATCACTTCAGTTCCTGGGAACTGAGGGATCCTGGGAGCCACCACAGCTCCCTGAATGAAACCTCTCTAATTTTCCCTTTGTACTTAAGCTCCTTCAATATTTTTGCAAGTCTAAAATTTGTTTTGGAATAATAAGCTGAATACATCTGCAGCTGAGAATGTTTGGCTGCCAACGCTTACCCAGACTATTAAAGGAAGTTTTTTAAAATAACAGCTTTTTCTGACTTCAGCAGCATAATTACACATATGCTCTTAGCAGAGCTCACCTGCAGTGGCACCTGCTTGCAGCAGATTAAAGCTCTCAACCATGTATTGGAGAGAAAACCCAACCTAGCAGGGAGAACGAGCCCTCCTGCTGGAACCAGGGGCATAAAACTGCCTTTCAAGGAGCAGGGGGGAAGTTTGGGGCTGGGGAAGGGAGAGGAGCAGGCACGTGCCTGAGGAAATGCTGGCAGAGGCACCACCAAGGTGTCTGGAGGAGGAGTGACCCAGAGGTTAGACTGAGATGGGATTTTGGGAGGGAATTGTTCCCTGGCAGGGTGGGCAGCCCTGGCACAGGTGCCCAGAGCAGCTGTGGCTGCCCCTGGATCCCTGGCAGTGCCCAAGGCCAGGCTGGACACTGGGGCTGGAGCACCTGGGACAGTGGGAGGTGTCCCTGCCATGGCAGGGGTGGCACTGGCTGGGATTTGGGGTCCTTTCCCACCCAACCCACCCCATGACTCCACAAATTCCAGGCTCAGCCTGACCCCTCGTCCCAGGACCCTGTTTGTGATGATCCTCGAGGTCTTTTCCAAGCTCCCTGATTGCGGGATTCTATTTTTCCCCGCAGAGCCACGCAGGAGCTGAGGAGGCTGTGCCAGCACCCTGTGCCTTCTGCTGTGATTTAGTTGTGCAACAGCCCCGGGAGGAGCGAGAGAAATCCTCCCACCGCATCCCAGAGTTCAGAGCAGAGACATGACAACGAGGATAAACAGGTATTCACAGGGAAAAATAGAACCTCATTTTCCTTATCTCCCTTCAAAGTGGCAGCGGGAGCAGGAGAAGTGAAAGGATGCCCTTTCGAGCGAGCCCAGCCCTCTCCTGCTCTGCAAGGAGCGAGCAGCTGCCCTGACAACGAGGGAGAATAATGGGCTGCGAACATTAACGCGGAGTTTTCTTGCCGTTTGTTCACTTGAAGAATGAAAAGAGGTGGAGGAAGAATTCTCGTCCCAGGCTGTTTAAAAGCCCTGCTCACCCCCTCAGCAGTTAACTCCTTTCTGTTCCAGTGCAGGGAGGACGCCTCCTTCTCCGGAGCCCTGGGAGCACTGGGAACACCTCTTTTAAGGGAATTTGCAGATAATGTCGTCATTGCTTGCTTTCCCCTGAAAAGTTCAACGTCTTCAGACAATTCTCACTGTGTTTTTCTTGGCTGTGACATTTGGGTTTCTGAAGGCAGCTCAGACTGAAGATGTTGACAAACCTCCCCACTCATCACTTTGTACAAATGCTTTAACACAATCCAAGGTGTTTTAAAAAGCTCCTTACAGGAAAACCCCCAAATCCTTGTTTGTCCTGAATCTCCAGTCGCAGCTTTCCTTCCCCTTCAGATGGAAAAGGCCCAAGATCCTGAGGTGTCCCAGCTTGGCACCACATTTAACCCCTTCACCTCACTGACCCTTCTCTTGAGAGGACTGGATGTGGCATATTCAAAGAGAATATTGCAGATTTTTTGCCACTCCACGGGCAGGAGCTCCCCCAGTGCCTCCGTGCCATCTGGAGCTGTTATCAGGCTGTTGGGAGCAGTGTCACAGGGATGATGGATTATCCCACGGGCAAAGCCCAGCTGGCTGCACACACTCAGAGCACTCAGGGTCTGTAAAACGCTGCTGAGGAGGTGGAATTATGGAGAGCAAGGCTGGAGTGGGATGGGTCCCACAGGGGCCCCTCAGATCCCTCTCAGGTCCTCCCAGAGCTGCTCCAAAGCCTCTTCCCAAACCCTCCTGGTGTTCTCTGGGAGCTCCAGAGGTGAAAGCTCTGCACACCCAAAGCCTGCCCTGAGCCCAGGGAGGGTCAGGGCTGGGCTGCAAGCCTCGGGCAGCGCTCTGGGCTGCAATCAGGCCCTGCAAGGGCTCCAAAGGATGGTCCAGCCCAGGCCAACGAGACACAGAGGACCCAAATGGCCTCTCCTGCCCCAACCACAGGTCCTGGCACTTGTGTGCCTCTGCTAAACCAAGTTCTCAGGCGTCAGGATGCAGAAGGGAGAAGCTTTAGGGTGGACAGGAGAAGCTGCTGGGCCCTGAGCTCCGAACAGAGACCCCAGAGCTGCTCTGCAAGCACTGTCCTGCCCCTCCCCGCCTGCAGCCCCCCCTCCCAGCCCCTGTGCTTTATTTCTTGGCCCACAGGCAAGGCTCAGGTCCCTGACAGGGCTGGGCAGATTTATCCCAAGCCCTGCTGAAACAAATGGTGACTCTTTTAACTCCGCATCCTCTCCCCCATCATCGCCGGCGCAGGGGGAGCAGTAAATCCCCGTTAGCTGGGACTTGCTGGAGCGATGAAGTTCATAAATCAGGCAGGCACAGCCCCGTGCTGCATTATTAAAGATCTGTTATTACACCGCATTTCTGAGCTCAGATAAAGCCCACCAAGCAGCTGGGGCCTGTTTGCTCGGCGTTAGACTTTCTGATAAGCAAAGAAAAAGTGATATTAAAACATCCTGCTAAGAAATTTCTTGTAATAAGAAGATGGAGTAGCAGATAGCAGAGCCACCTATAAAACATTTTCTTTGTATGGCTTTGGAAGTAACTGATAGAGTCGCTGATAGGTGAATCCCACCCTCCCCTTTGCTGATTCTCCCTTTTAAGCCAGGAGAGATTCATGGAGGAGGCTGCAAAGTGCAGAGCAATCCCCCCGAGGAATCATTCAGCTCTGCCAAGCATCTTCAGCACAAACCCTGCGAGCTTATTGATGCAGTATTGCCATCAAATTTCATTTAGCAGAAGTCAGATGGAAAAAATTCTGCATCTCTTCAAGCTGGGCTGCAGAGCAGAAGGAACAGAGCCAGAGGATGGCTTGGGCTGGAAGAGTTCCTTTAATGATCCCTTAAGGTCACCTATTGCCTGCCGTGGGCAGGGACACCTTCCTGTCCCTCCAGGCCTTGTCCCCAGTCCCTCTCCAGCTCTCCTGGAGCCCCTTCAGGCCCTGGAAGGGCTCCGAGCTCTCCCTGGATCCTTCTCCTCTGCAGCCTGACTGGGAGTGAAGCTGCACAGCCCCAGGACAGGGAATCCACACCTGAACAAGCCCTTGTTTGTTTTGCAAACAGCAGCTCTTGTTATCCTGGGGAGAACTGGAGAGCAGAGGAGAAAAAGGCAGCTCTGCTTCCCTGAGTGCTTGGCCATCCCTCCTGCAGCCCGTGTTCCTCCCCTGCTCGCTCCCAGCGCGGGTCCTGCAGCAGGAAAACCCTGGGAGCTGGCAGCAGGGCTGGTACAGCCCCAGAGCCTGGCAGCAGGGCTGGTATAACCCCAGAGCCTGGCAGCAGGGGTTGGTACAGCCCCAGAGCCTGGCAGCAGGGCTGGTACAGCCCCAGAGCTGGGCAGCAGGGCTGGTACAGCCCCAGAGCCTGGCAGCAGGGTTGGTACAACCCCAGAGCCTGGCAGCAGGGCTGGTATAACCCCAGAGCCTGGCAGCAGGGCTGGTACAGCCCCAGAGCCTGGCAGCAGGGCTGGTATAACCCCAGAGCTGGGCAGCAGGGCTGGTACAGCCCCAGAGCCTGGCAGCAGGGCTGGTACAGCCCCAGAGCCTGGCAGCAGGGCTGGTACAGCCCCAGAGCTGGCAGCAGGGCTGGTATAACCCCAGAGCCTGGCAGCAGGGCTGGTACAGCCCCAGAGCTGGGCAGCAGGGCTGGTACAACCCCAGAGCCTGGCAGCAGGGCTGGTATAACCCCAGAGCCTGGCAGCAGGGCTGGTACAGCCCCAGAGCTGGGCAGCAGGGCTGGTATAACCCCAGAGCCTGGCAGCAGGGCTGGTACAGCCCCAGAGCCTGGCAGCAGGGCTGGTACAACCCCAGAGCCTGGCAGCAGGGCTGGTACAGCCCCAGAGCCTGGCAGCAGGGCTGGTACAGCCCCAGAGCCTGGCAGCAGGGGTTGGTACAGCCCCAGAGCCTGGCAGCAGGGGTTGGTACAGCCCCAGAGCTGGGCAGCAGGACAGAGGGGCCAGCTCCGAGCTCCACATCCCCATCAGCCCGTCTGGAAATTGTGGAAGGAGCAGCAGGCACCTGGCCCAGCTCTGCCTGGAAATGGGCTGTCCTCGGGAAATCATGGAGCTGCTGCTGGGGCTGCTGGCACCGTCCCAGTGCCCCCCAAATGCTCCCAAACTGGGGCTGCTGGCACCGTCCCAGTGACCCCAAAATGCTCCCAGACTGGGGCTGCTGGCACCATCCCAGTGCCCCCAAAATGCTCCCAAACTGGGGCTGCTGGCACCATCCCAGTGACTCCAAAATGCTCCCAAACTGGGGCTGCTGGCACCATCCCAGTGACTCCAAAATGCTCCCAAACTGGGGCTGCTGGCACCATCCCAGTGACCCCAGGTGTCCTCCTGGCACTGCCCAGGCCCAGGAATGTCACAGCAATGACCTCTCCACCTGAAGGAAGCCAGCACTTGCCATTCCCGGATTCCCAGGGTGAAGGACAGCTGGAGATGCATTTTCGGAGCTGCTGTTCCCTCCACGGCAGTGCTGGACGTGGTGAGCGATGGAGTTTCCCACTCTCACAGCCAAGTTGAGGCTGGATGTGAAATCCATGGCCTGGCACACGGTTCCTGGCTCCCCAAGGCTCGCGTTCCCCACCCAGCCCTCCCTTGCTGTTGACGCTGCCTGGTGCAGGGACAGCTCCCAGCAGCAGCAGCAGCAGCAGCTCTGCCTGTGCCATTGTGCCCGAAGATTTGTTCAAACCCGGGAGCTCTGAGCCCTTGATGGCTGTTTTCCCCTGACACAGGTGTGTTATTGATCTGATTCATCTAAGTGGCTTCACAGAAGGAAATACTTCCCTTTTTGTGCTGCTCATTTACAGCTGTCCCCAGCACGAGAGTGTGCTGCCTATTACTTTAATTGACTGAGTTTTAAACAAGTTTCGGTCTAGCTAGAGCTAAACTAGCTTCAAAAGGCTCGATCAGCTCCAGGTTTCCTCCTCTCCCCATCCCTTGCTCATTGTCACCCAAGGGTGACCTTCAGGTCTTCTCTTGTCAATTGGAAGGTCAGGCAATGAAACTGCCAACGTTTGCTCTGCCCTGCTCCAAGCAAAAGCTTATTTAGATTTGAGTTGCCAGTCTCATTAGCTCAGAGGATATTTTCCTGCTGCTGGAGCCAATAAAGATGCTGCTGCTGAAGGGAGAGCAAAGTCCAAAGGAGATGGTCATAAGTCTTTTAATCTTCATAACTTTTTTTCTTTCCGAACTCTGACGTATCAAAATGAACTCAAACCTTTGGTGTCCCAACAAAGGAGAGCCTGGGTGCATTCTCCAAAGGAGCTTTTCCCTGTAATGAGTGGCACAGAATAACCAACCACCAACAGAATCCAGCCCCATTAAAACCTAAAAGAAGGAGAGAAGGCTGTGAGTGCTTTATGGAGAATAAAGCACCCTCACCTCTGAAGAGTCAGGGCTGGTGCATCAGGCACAGGAGATCAGCAGTTACCCAGGGAGCTGCTCAGACAAACAAACCGAGTCAGAGCCCGCACAGGGCCCCCGGGATGGGAGCTCAGGGGGCAGCAGAGCCCTCGGGAGCACAGGGACCCTGTTTGCCATGGCCTGAGGGGGGTCCTACACAGCCCCGGAGGAACATCCCCCCTCAGGAGCTCCCAGGGGAACACCAGACTTGGTCTGCCCCTGATTTACACCAGCATCAAGAAAGGATCCCACCCAGAGCCCAAACACCATTAGAAGATTTTTTTTTTTTTCCCCAAATAAATATACTTTCAGGAAAGTTTTATCCACTCTCAGGGGCGATTAACTTTCCTTTAGACTCTTACGTCTCAAAAATAGCACATTTAGCATCAACCTTAGCATAGAATGAAGTGAGAGCAAAACCTTATGGGAAGACAAATGGCAGCACGGGGGAAGAGCCCTTCTGAGCTGTATTGCATTTTTCCCTCCTCAACAAAACGCTGCTCAGCTCCCCCGAGCTGCTCCCTGGCAGTCCATCACACATACTCACTTGTTGGTTCAGAATCCAAGGCCAAACCAGCCCCAACAGCTTTTCTGTGCAAAGGCAAATCCACGCAAAGTGAGACTAATTTATTTTTCCTTAATTAATCACCTTCAATTCCTCCCTCCTTAGGCTTAGCCAATGAGGTGTAAACTGCTGGGGCAGATGCACTGTCTGGGCTAAATTCCAAAGGAAATGTTCTTCAGAAAGCAGGAGGCGCTGGGCACATCACGCTGAGCCCACCCATCCCGAAGGCTTTGCTGGGGGCATTCTGCCCATTTTCCCCCTCAGCTGATGAGGGCACATTTTGTTCCCTGAGAGCAAAGTCCCGAGCTCAGCAGAGAGCTGAGGGGCCAGAGCACTCAGGAACACAAACTGGGGCTTCCACTGGCCCAGGCTGCTCCAAGCCCTGCCCAGCCTGGCCTTGGGCATTCCAGGGGTGTACCAGGGCAGCTGATCTGTGCCAGGGCCTCCCACCCTCACAGGGAGGGATTTTGCTGATGCAGACTCTGAGCCCTCCTTCAGCTCCCCCCTCATCCCATCCCCTCGTGGCCCTGTGCTCTTCCCAGGCTCAGGGATAAATCACCGGGGTTTTACTCCCTTCCCTACAGAACTGAGGGGGTCCAAGCTCATTTCCAGGGTTATTTTTACAGCTGGGATCTCCGGGGGTGCAAATGGGGAAATCAGCCTTCGCTCAGCCAGAGGAGCTGCAGGAGCACACAGGGACTCAGCACAAGGCTGGAGGTGTAGCCCCAAAGGGACCTCTCCTGGTGTGGCACAGCTTCATCACTGATTTCCAGTGACAGCCCCAGCGCCGAGGGAAGTTCATGGATTGTCATTAATTGCAGAGAAGCAGACTCGGAAGGCGTGGAGCCAGGCCAATACTTGCAGGCTGAGGCTCTTGGAGAGGCCCACCGTGCTGGAAGCTCCATTACATTCAGCACAACCCAGATCAATGCCATATATTTGAATTAAACGTGCATTAATACCCCTATAAAGGACTGGGGCCATCCAGTCAATTTTTGGATTGTAAGCACAGCCTTTGTTAATCTAGTAAAAAACCCCATTTCTCTGTCAGCCCTAACTCTGGCGGTGGAGCTGCTGCAAGCACAGCTCTTCAGTCGCTCCCATCCTGTAATTATTCATCAAACTGACAGGATAAAGATCCTTTTTATCCATCTTCTATTTCATCTAGAAACATTCCAGTGGTTTGTGAGCAGCAGCCCCATGCAGGCTCAGGGCGTTGCTGACGATATTGGCAATAAATAAACGCTGGCAATCCTGGCTGCAGGGGAAGGCAGAGTCTGTGCCTGTGCCATGCATTACCCACTTCTCCTGCTCATGGGGCGAGGGGGGCGTTCATATTAAATAATTCATCTTTTAAACGGATTCCCCAGCCTTACAAACTACACAGGTGAGATCCTCACACTCTACAGTATTTTACTTTTACCCAACTCTCTCTAAAGTGAGAGTTCTCTCTCCAGCTGAGTTTTCAGAGTTAGGCAGGGTTTAACCAGTCCCGCCCAAGATTTGCTGAGCCAAAACGCCCTGGGCCAACCCCAGAGTGGGCTGGAGCTGCAGGAAGGGAACAGCAGAGCTCGGCAGTGAGGGATGGTGCTCACCCCACGCGGGATGGGCTGCTCGGACTTGGGGCAGGACATCACTGGAGGTGCTGGTCCTGCTGTTGGCAGCTGGGCTGTGTCCTTGCTCTGGGAGAGGCCAGCAGCCCGGAACTGTTAAACTCAGCTTACAATTTAACTGTTAACAGTGAAACAATTTGCCCTGCGAAACTCAGCCAGGTGCTGAGCACGGAGCTGCAATGTCCTGCCTGGGGAAGCCTGGGTGTCAGTTTGTGCAATTCCCTGGGGGCTCCCCTGGCAGGGGAGACCCTCCTGGAGCAGTTCTGTGTCAGGAACCAGGGACGCATTGGGCTTTTTTGGTCTCCAGCTTCTGTTTATTGTTATCTTTTCAAAACTTCAGCACCGTCTGCACCAGGCTCTGCATGCAGGAAAAACAGCACAAAAGTGGCAACGACCTCGTGCTGCAAGGCTTTTTAAGTCTAATCAAAAACTAAGCTGCCCAATTAAGAAGTGACACCTAAATTATTTTCGTTTCTAACCCAATAAATGACCCCTAAAGACGAGCAATGTGGATTTTTCTACTCAATTACAAGATACCACCCAAACCCAAGAAGAAAGAGGGAGAAGAAGAAGAAGGGAACTCAAGACAACACCCTGTACCCTCCATCTTGTATCCATCTACAACATACTAAAAATCCTAAAACCTAAATTTCTCTCCCCTGTGACACACTACACTGCTCTCTACAATCCCTACAATCTATCTCACACTTTTGTGGTTTCTGGTTTACCTTGAGGCTTTGGAAGTTTTCTCCATGGATGAGGGTCAGGGTCAGTGCTCCCCTGGGGGCCAGGACACCCCAGAGCAGACAGAGAAATATTCCCAGTGCCCTGGGTTTCCACACCTGGGGACAAAGAGTCAGGGAACCATGGAATGGTTTGGGTTGGAGGGACCCTAAATCCCACCCAGTGCCACCCTGCCATGGCAGGGACACCTCCCACTGTCCCAGGTGCTCCAGCCCCAGTGTCCAACCTGGCCTGGGGCACTGCCAGGGATCCAGGGGCAGCCACAGCTGCTCTGGGCACCCTGTGCCAGGTCAGGTGGTCATGGGACCACCACGGGCTCCGAGGAAAACACCGTGTGGGACACGGAGCAGGCAGGGTGACAGTGACAACCTGTGCTTCAGAGCAGCCCCGCTGAGCAGGGGCGGCTGAGCCCCGCTGGGAAGGAGGGAGCTCTGGAAGGAGGGAGCTCTGGAAGGAAGGAACTCTGGAAGGAGGGAGCTGTGGAAGGAGGGAACTCTGGAAGGAGGGAGCTCTGGAAGGAAGGAGCTCTGGAAGGAGAGAGCTGTGGAAGGAGGGAGCTGTGGAAGGAAGGAGCTCTGGAAGGAAGGAGCTCTGGAAGGAGGGAGCTGTGGAAGGAGGGAGCTCTGGAAGGAGGGAGCTCTGGAAGGAGGGAGCTCTGGAAGGAGAGAGCTCTGGAAGGAGGGAACTCTGGAAGGAGGGAGCTCTGGAAGGAAGGAGCTCTGGAAGGAGAGAGCTGTGGAAGGAGGGAGCTGTGGAAGGAAGGAGCTCTGGAAGGAAGGAGCTCTGGAAGGAGGGAGCTCTGGAAGGAGAGAGCTGTGGAAGGAGGGAGCTCTGGAAGGAGAGAGCTGTGGAAGGAGGGAGCTCTGGAAGGAGAGAGCTGTGGAAGGAGGGAGCTCTGGAAGGAGGGAGCTCTGGAAGGAGGGAGCTGTGGAAGGAGAGAGCTCTGGAAGGAGGGAGCTCTGGAAGGAGGGAGCTCTGGAAGGAGGGAGCTCTGGATTTATTGCCCCGTGCCCTGGGGCTGCAGGGCAGGAGCTGTGCAGGAAGCCAAGAGCCAGCTCAGGCCTCGGCATCCAGCACATCCAGCATCCCCAGCCCCCGTGGCACCAGCCCATCCATCTCAGTAATTGCCGAGCCCATTAGCAACAGCAGGGGCTGCCACCTAACACAGCGTTCCTTTTATTTACCTGCATTAGAACGCCAAATTCAAATTACCTTCATTTGAATCGTAATGGGACGAGCGTGGATGGTCTGCAGCCAGCAGCAGGGATGTGTGGCTGTGCTATAATTATCCTAATTGCTGTTTGGGAGAAACGTGATGAACTTTCAGCACTTGGATGGAAGGGGCCGGACAGACCCCCAGCTAAAGCTTTTCTGACTCGTTTGTCTGAGCCAGCTGGTCCAGCCTCAGCCTCAGTCCCACAGTTCCCATGGCAGCATCATTCCAGCATCATTCCAGCATCATTCCAGCATCATTCCAGCCCTCTCCTCTCACCAGAAGTGTTTTCCTGGCCTCCAGAGGTTTTGTAAGCAGCTGCAAACTCCCCCTGCACGGTAGCATTTCTGTTCTACCATTCACCGACCTCTGACCAAGCTTTACCAGGATTAATCCCCTTACAGACGCCACTGAAATGGGACACACCAAAACCAGCTTTGTTCCCACAAACTTGATGCATTTTAAGGACTTTGTGGTGCCACAGTGATGAGTTCTCCTTGCTGTGACTGTGAACCGGCAGCAAATGGTGTTCACCTAAAATTAGTGCCCCAAACCCCCAAACCTCCCTGTTATTCCACTCAGATATCACAGGATTAAATAATAAAAAACTCTTTTCAGAATTGCCACAGTAAGGATTTCATGTTACAGAGGAAACCCAGAAATAATTGCTCTGGACCAGCTTTAAATGTCTGTACTAACCCAAGCACAAAAGTTTCTGCAAGACCTCCCAGAAAAGGTGTTGGATAACTTGCAGAGCAGCTTTTTGTCAGATCACCTGGGCTGGAAATAACCTAAAAACCAGGACCTCCTTCAGCTTATTGACTACCACAGCCTAGGGGATTTACAAAGTGTCATTACTTGAATTTATCCCTCGGCACTGATTTCCGTTTTATATAATTTAGGGCAAGGAGAAGCAAATTTCCTACTTGAAAAACAAATTCCTCAAAGTAGAGGACACATCTCTGCTGAAACATTTCAGCTCCTCAACTGTTCAGTGCAGCACATTATTTATTTGGCAGGGAAATTCAATTCCGGGATGGTTTCCACAGCCTGAACCGCCGTTGCTGGGATGGGGAACAGTGACTCTGCCCAACCTTGGGTGTGCAGGGCCTTGGACACTGACATTCCACTGGGATGGAGCAGGGGAACCTGCCCGGGACACTGACATTCCACTGGGAATGTCCGCTCTCCCCGAGCAGCTCTCCAAGGTCCTGATCCCGGCTCTCCCAGTCCCGATCCCGGCTCTCCCAGTCCCAATCCCGGCTCTCCCAGTCCCGATCCCAGCTCTCCCAGTCCTAATCCCGGCTCTCCCAGTCCCAATCCCGGCTCTCCCAGTCCCGATCTCGGCTCTCCTCGTCCTGATCCCGGCTCTCCCAGTCCTAATCCCGGCTCTCCCAATCCCGATCCCAGCTCTCCCAGTCCCGATCCCGGCTCTCCTCGTCCTAATCCCGGCTCTCCCAGTCCCGATCCCGGCTCTCCCAGTCCTAATCCCGGCTCTCCCAATCCCGATCCCAGCTCTCCCAGTCCCGATCCTGGCTCTCCCAGTCCTAATCCCGGCTCTCCCAGTCCCAGTCCTGATCCCAGCTCTCCCAGTCCCAGTCCCGATCCCGGCTCTCCCAGTCCCGATCCCAGCTTTCCAAGGTCCCAGTCCCGGCTCTCCCAGTCCCAATCCCAGCTCTCCCAGTCCCAATCCCAGCTCTCCCAGTCCCGATCCCAGCTTTCCAAGGTCCCAGTCCCGGCTCTCCCAGTCCCAATCCCAGCTCTCCCAGTCCCAATCCCAGCTCTCCCAGTCCCGATCCCAGCTCTCCCAGTCCCGATCCCGGCTCTCCCAGTCCCGATCCCGGCTCTCCCAGTCCCGATCCCAGCTCTCCCAGTCCTGATCCCAGCTCTCCCAGTCCCAGTCCCAATCCTGGCTCTCCCAGTCCCGATCCCGGCTTTCCAAGGCCCCAATCCCGGCTTTCCTAGGTCTGATCCCAGCTCTCCCAGGCCCTGATCCCTGTCCATCCCAGCTGCCCCGGGCTGACCGAGCAGGAGCTGGGCTCCAGGATCTGGGATTTCCAGCTCAGGTCACTGCCAGGGCAGCGGATAAGAATTATAATAAAAACAATGATCAATATCAGGCTAAAGGCAATGAACACTCCGGAGAGCTGGGCTTTGGAAAATATTGTGTGGCTCGAGCCTCAAGCTAATCCGCACACAAAATTGCAGTGCTGGCTTAGGCTGAGTGTGGAACAAACGCTCTGGCTCCTGGAAAATCTCCCTATGAACAGATATTACCAATATCGATCAGCACAAATTAAATATCAAATTAAAGCTACCCAGATTATGGAGCTCAGGCTTTGGAGGCACAGAAAGAAGCCGAGGAAAAGTCAGGTCTCCATCAAATCCCTCTTCCCATGGCAGCTGTGGGGCTCCTGGCCCTGCACAGCCCCATGAAACCCCCACAGGGATCCAGGGCAGGCACAGCTGCTCTGGGAATTCCTTCCCAGTCCCTGCCCACCCTCCAGGGAACAATTCCCAGTTCCCAGTCTCCCATCCTGCCCATGCCCGCCCTCTGGCAGTGGGAGCCATTCCCTGTGGCCTGTCCCTCCATGATATTTGAATAAACTCCTTTGTATAGAAGTGGGCAGATACACCTGAGCCAACAGCCTTATTTTGGGAACAGAGCTCCCGCTCAGTGCCCCACGCCCACCCTGGGGAATCACAGCTGCTCCTCTCCCTCTTCCTTCCCAGCTCTGGGAGGGACATCTGCGCCAGCCAGCTGGGGAATTTCAGCCCAATTACCTCGGCAGGCACAAAGGGGCGGCTGTCATTAAGGTATTGATTAATTGTGTTTAAAGTATTCCAAGTGACATTGAAAACTTCAACGGCTTTGTCACCAGCACAGACCAAAAGCAAACTCCAGCCCCTCCCAAATCCCCCCATGCCTGTCCTAAGTGTGCTCTGCAGACTTCAGGCTGAAAAAATGGGAGGTTTGCCTTTTTTGTTGAAGTGTTGTTCTAGTGTTGGGCTGTAATGCTGAATTTGAGACTGGGGTCAGAGTTCCATGTTCCAAATCCCAGCCCCGCTGGGGGAGGGGGCTCCTTTATGCCTTTCCTGAGGCTCTGCCCTCGCTGTGGCACAGGGGACAGGGTGGAACTCTGGCCCAGCACAGCCAGGCCTGTGTTAATGCGAGCACAAACACCCCCAGCCCCTCTCTGCATCCCCAGGGACCAACCTCCACCCGGGCAGAGCCCAGGACACAAACACAGCTTTGGCCCTGCTGCTTTTCCCAAACTCCCTGTCCCACGCTTGTCGCCCTGGTTATCAAGAGTTTTCTAAAGCCTTCTGAGTTTACATTCTTGTAGAGAACTTTCCCACACAACTTTCTGTAAACAACCTGTTGTTTTGCATTCTTTCATAGAGGCAGAGAAATTTGATGTGCAGGTAGTTTGTGCAGTGTCGTTGGAGAGGTGGCACGTTCACCCTCCAACCCACTGGCATCTTTTGAGAACTATAAATGTTGGAGTCAGAGGAAATAAATTAGTCTCTTCAGCGTGACCAAAGCTGTGGTGCGTCGTTTTTCCTTGTGTCATCTGGTGACACACGCTGGATTTCAAACCTGGAGTTTTTAATTCCAATCTCCTTATTTCCCTCATCAACCCTCTCATTCCGATGAGGGTTTCCCTCCCTGCCTGCTGACACGTGCCATGCCCTGCAGAGGGGTTTGGACAGACACCAGGCTGTCCCTGACTCCTCCTGCAGGGCAGCAGGAGCTGAGGGAGAGGGGGAAGCTGCTCCTCACCCACCTGGGGCTGCAGCTCTTGAGCCCTGAACTCGGTGCCGGGGGAGAATTCCTGTTCTCCAGAGAGCACCTTTTCCTAGGACCACAGAATCCCAGATGGTTTGGGTGGGAAGGGACCCCAAAGATCACCCATTCCCACCCCAAAGATCACCCATTCCCACCCCAAAGATCACCCATTCCCACCCCAAAGATCACCCTTTCCCACCCCAAAGATCACCCATTCCCACCCCAAAGATCACCCTTTCCCACCCCAAAGATCACCCTTTCCCACCCCAAAGATCACCCATTCCCACCCCAAAGATCACCCATTCCCACCCCAAAGATCACCCTTTCCCACCCCAAAGATCACCCATTCCCACCCCAAAGATCACCCATTCCCACCCCAAAGATCACCCATTCCCACCCCAAAGATCACCCAGTCCCACCCCAAAGATCACCCAGTCCAACCCCAAAGATCACCCAGTCCAACCCCAAAGATCACCCAGTCCAACCCCAACACCTTCCCCTGTCCCGGGCTGTTCCAAGCCCCAGTGTCCACCCTGGCCTTGGGCACTGCCAGGGATCCAGGGGCAGCCACCAACACCCCAAAAAAGCGTTGCTGTTTGGATAAAAAATGAACTTTAGGGGCTTGTCAGAGAGCTGTGCTTTGTAGAATGTTGCTGTGGCTGCGCACAGTTCCCTGGGGAAATCTGTAGCTCACGAAAAATCTGCAACTGTTCCAGCGCATTCTTCCAGGACTCGCTTTATTCCCGAGATCCGGGCTCCTAGTTTGGATAAGTCACTTAAGGCAGGAGAGTTTAAGGCTGCTGGCAGCAGTTTTGTTTAATGGCCCATTGGGCAATGGCAGCTTAGCCCACGCCGTTCATTGTTAATGAGCTGTCAGCTCCTGCTACCTCTGCCTTAAACATGCTCAGGGTGAGCTCGCTGAAATCTTCCCCTCAAAGCCAGGATGAGAGAGTTCAGCTTCAGCTTCATCTTCACAGAACCTTGGAATGGTTTCAGCTGGAAGAGCCCTCCCAGGCCACGGGCCCAAGCGTTCCCCAGCACTGCCAAGGCAGTGGTTGTTACACCAGCAGGGTTAGCTCATTCCTTGGGGAATTCCGTGCATTTCTAACACCCAAACCAAAGTGAGCGAGTCCTTCAGAGCACGGCTTCCAATCAGCACAATGCCATTCCTAATTAAACTGATCCATGGCAAATACATCCCAGCGGCACAACTCCTTTAAATACCACTTGTCACATCTCTGATTCTCGGGGGGGCTGGAGCACTCAGCCAGGCAGGAACAGCCCTTCAGGTGTCATTAAATCCATCTGGAATCGCTCAACACAAAATATCCTTGAGCAACCCTTGCAGCCCCATCACTGGGGCCAGTGTGGTTCACACCTCAGGAGACAGCTGGAAGAAAACTGGGTGGTTTTTTTTGGCCAGGAGGTGAAAGCCAAATGTTTTCAGTGAACCTGTTCTGTTTCTGAGGAGATGATGGGTCCGTGGTGTGTTTGGCTCCTCAGGAATGTCTCCTATCAGCAATCCCAGCCAGAACTGCAGCCAAGGCAGTCTGTGCTGACCCGAGCTGGGCACTGCCTGAGGCCAGAACTGGAAAATCCACGTGGTGCCCACTCCAAAGCTGGGAGCTCGGGGAGACAGCAGCAGGGCAGGGAGCAGAGCCAGCCCCTCGCTGTCCTGGGGCTGGACAGTCACTCCTGAGCTGGACACAGCAGCCCTGGGAACACCAGGACCCTGGGAAGCAGGGAAAGCACAGCCTGGAGAGCCCAGCCCAGCCTGGCAGCAGCTCCAGACAGGCTGTGCAGGGGTCAGTCCCAAGTCCCTTTTGCCCAAGTGCCCACCCTGGCATGCAGACACCGTCAGAGGCACTCCAGGGCAGCGACACAGATCAGGCAGGTCCCTGAGCCCGGCAGGAGAGGCTCTTCCAAGGCCATCTGCCATCAGGGAGCAGCAGAAAATCATGAGGCAGACTCTGTTCCCACGGAATTTTCAGCTCAGGAGGGTCAGAGCATGTGGACACCTTCGTGAGCCTCGTGGGTCCTGCATGAAAAGCAGCTCAAGGCTGTGGGAAGCGGGAGTTTGAGGCACTGCCACCATGCCACTCCTGATGGAAAGGGACCTGGTTCTGGGGCCCTGACGTTCCCTCAGGGTCGGCAGAGCTGGGCTGGGTCACAGAGCCCCCCAGCTGCCCCAAGAGCAAGGATGGCTGGTTCATCCTGGGGGAGCAGAGCTCCGGGTGCTGCTCCCTGGGGACACTCTGAGGAAGAGCCTCACTGGCAACAGGAGCTGCATTCCAGGGAATTGCAGAGGGATTTCATGGGCTAGGAGCAGAGGGAAGGAGTATGAAGGGCCACCAGTACTGCAAGCTGGTGATGGCAGGAGAGCAGGACTGGGAGGGGCAGGGAATCACAGAATTCCTGGATCAAAAAGGGTGGAGAGGATCTCTGAGGCAATCCAGTCCCAGCCGTGCCCCATCCCCACCGTGTCCCCAGCCCAGAGCAGCGAGTGCCACCTCCAGGGGACACCTCCAGGGATGGGCACTCCACCACCACGGAAGGAGAGGGAGTGTCAGAGCTGTCCAAGGGAGCCGTGGGTCTGGACTTGTGCACCTTGATAAAATCCAGAATCCCAGCCTGGGCTGGGCTGGAAAGGACCTTGGAGATCACCCAGTGATGCCATGGGCAGGGCCCTTCCACTGCCCCAGTGTCCAGCCTGGCCCTGGGCACTTCCAGAGCTCCTTTCAACCCCGTCAGGTCCCTTCCAGCCCACAGCAGGCTGGGATTGTGTTTCCCCCTCTCCCCAGGAATGTGACACAGCCCCAGCTCCGCCAGGAGGAAATCCTGGGGGCTCTGAAGTCCACGGGCTGACTCACGTAAAAGGTGAGTCACCTTCCTCTCAGGTAGGAGCTATTTTTAGGAGAATTACTCCAAGTGTTGATGGTCTGTATGAAACAGTAAGACACCTCAGTTCAGAACAAAATATTGTGGAAGCCCTGCACAAATACCGCGTTCTCCTACTTTTAAGGCAATTGCCTGAAATTAATTCACATGTGCTCAAAATCCGTAAGCGAAGCTTGACAGTTACAAGAGTTTAAAGCTAAATTTAAAGGCAGCATTAACAAAATCAGCGAGCGCGAAGCATCCATGGGAATTTCCAGGCGGCAGAAGTGATTTAATAAACGTGGCTCAAGAGGGCAGCTCTAGGGCCTCCTGTCCTCCCACTCCCCCAAGGATTACCATCTCCTGTTTTAGCTGCAGCAGCTTCCCTAAGTTTCCATAGCTGGCTCTGATTCCCATCGCTTGGAGATAGCGAGGGAGTGCCCCAGCCTTGGAACACCCTAAAAACGCATTGAAAATATCCCAAAATGCACTGAAATGCCCTAATAAATGCTTTGAAATGCCATGATGACGGCATTACTCACATCTGGCTCTCCAGAAAAAAAGCAGCCGTCCCAAAAGGAACATTTCTCAGGAAATAAAGTGACACCACAAGGGGTTACCCGGATGAGGTTTCCCACAGCAGCACATCCATTCCCAAATGCCAATCCCCATCCCAGAGCTTGGCTCCAGCAGCTCCACCTTGCCACTCCCAGCCAAGGGAAATGGTGCTGGATGAGCCCTCCTGCAGCTGGGGGGTTGTGCTCCCTCCTGGAGCTCCTCTGAGCATCCAACAGACTGGAACACACAAGGGATTAATTTCAAAGCAGGAAGAGGAACAAAAGAAGGAAGCCAAGTCCTGGAGCAACTCTTGAGCAGAGAGGAGATAGCAAGCAGCAAAAGACAGGCAGGAAATCCTGGGACTCAATGCCTTCAAATGAATGACTCAGAATGACTTCAAACATTTCTATCAATAATAAACTAGGAGGAGTTAATGCCATTGCTGGCCTCTTCTCCCAGATCTAGGCAAATGAGAACGGGAAATGGCCTCAAGTTGTGCCAGGAGAGGTTCAGGCTGGACACTGGGGGAAATTCCTCCCCTGGAAAAGGGCTCAAGGCCTGGCACCCCCAGAGGAGCCCCCATCCCTGGAGGCGTTCAAGAACCAGGCAGAGCTGGAACTTTGTGCTGGCCTTTGTTGGGCGTGTTTAGTGGGATTTGGGTGGGCTTTGGGACTGATGAGCTGGGATGTCTTCCCCACCTCAGTGATGCTGTGGTTCCCTGAAGTCCCCACTGCTCAGGGGTGGTGATGGTGCTGCCTCAGCTCTGGGAACCAGCTCAGAACCTGTCCCCGTGCCCAGGGACACCCAGGGCAGGTCCAGGCTGGCTGAAGGCACCTCTGGGGAGCCCAAGGTGGAGAAAAGAGCCCCAGGTTTGGACAGGTCCCCGTGACAGGGCTGTGTGAGGACAGCAGGGCTGGAGCAAAAAGAGAAAAGCAACGGTAGGACAAAAGTGGGATTTTCTCCCTGCCCTGAAAAGCCTCCACACATCCCACACCTTCATTAGGGCTGCTGTTCCTGGGACCTGAGGCCCCACTTCAGCTTTCAAGCATTTCAGACACAAATAATAGAAAGTTTCTAACTCAAAAGAATAATCTCCTGTCAGAAAGAGAACAGCAGGCACGGTGAACACTTTAAAAGCTTTGGAGATATAAAGATTTCTTGTATTTCCCAACAAGCCAGAGGCTTTGATTAAAGCTTAAAAATAGAAAATGGGGGTAGAATTAAGTTGTAAAAGATCCCCCTCAAAATATAATTTTTATACTGTTGCTATGGTTCAAAATGTTTTCACGTGAAGTCTCATTTTTCCTTTTAAAACTGATCAGAATTCATTTTTTAACGGATTCATTTAGAATTGTTTTCCAGATTCAGGACAGAATTTGCAAAACCCAGGAGGGTTTTGCAATGTGACATGGAATCACAAAGTAACAGAATGGCCAGGGTGGGAAGGGGCCTTAGAGCTCATCCATGGGCAGGGACAGCTCCTGCTATCCCAGGCTGCCCGAGTGTCCAGCTGGGAGGTTCAGGAAAGCCACCCCTGAGAGCAGATGTGAGCAACTCTGCCTGCTTCAGGACTGGTCCCACAAGCACAGCTCCACTCCCAATGCATTTTTCCACGCATTTTCCATCAGGGCTGGCTGGGCGCCAGTTCCTGTGGATTGGCAGTTTGGCAATAATCGGAAATGCGATTCTGGAAATGATCAGATTTCCACAACGCAGAAAATCCACAATCCACGGGCCTTGCCTAAACAGAGCCGTGCACAGATCCTGCTCTGGGGCTGGGTGCATCAAACCCCACAGCCCTGCTGTCCACCAGGAGCACTGGGGAGCTCCCTTCCCTCAGCACAGGGTGTCCAGCACCATCCTGCTGATGCCACAAGCTCCCTGTGCCAGAGGCTGGGCAGAGGCAAAGAACAAAGCAGGGATTTATGAAAAGCCCTCCCAGGACACACCTTGGGCACTGCAAGAGCCCGGCCAGGCCTCCACCCAAGCTGGGCCCCGGCTCAGGAGCTTTCACACTTTGATCAGTTCTGCTCCATTTCCAGCCTGGCCTTCAGTGCCCAATCCCAGCTCCAGGTGCTGCAGTCCCACCCTGCCAGGCTGCTCTCCTCCATTCCCTGCTGCTTGCACTTTTTGGGGCTGGAGCTGCAGCGCTGTCCTTGGTTCTGGGCTGGAGAAGGATTGCTGTGTGTGCCTGGGCTGTGAGGAGAGCTGCTGGCCCCGTGTGTGCAGTTCAGAGCCACGCTGAGGCAGGAGAGCCAAACCCGAAGGCATCCCTGGGACAACCAAGGGAGGGGAAACAACAGAGGAGCGAGGGGAACGAAGGGGGAAACAGCCCCAGGTGCCCCAGGGGAGGCTCAGGTCGGACATGAGAGGGATTTCTTCACTGCAGGGGTGGTCAGAGCCTTGGAAGGGGCCGAAAGGATCAGACCTGGGACGTGATGACACGGGCTAGCGGGCATGGTGGGCTTGGACTGAAGGTGGAATTTGATGATCTTGGAGGCCTTTTCCAAGCTCGACGCTTCCATGGTTCTCTGACTCTGCCTGCCCAGCCTTTCCTGAAGGTTTGGGGCACTTCAGCAGAGGCTCAAACCCTGTTTGTGTGCACTGTGCCCACCTCAGCCCTGGGTAGGAGCCCATTTCCCTGGGATTCCTGCAGAATAAAAGGGAATAAAAGCCCGTGGGTGGCCCCTGAGGGCAGCGCTGCAGCGAGGGTGTGCGGAGGGCCTCGTGCTGGCGGAGAACATCACTCACAAAAGCTGCTAACACAGCCTGTTTTCTGCTCAGGCGAGCAAGATATCCTCACAGGAGGGCTCGGGCAGCTCGGAAATAGCAAATTCTTATGCATGATGAAATTCACTGGAAGCTTCACCGAGCTGGAAGTGCCTGACCTTTTGATCTTTGGCAAGTAAATGCACAGCCCCGAGGAAGCCCAGGAGTTCTGTGCCCTCAGTGCAGGACAGGGCACCTGAAGGGCTGAGGAGTTAAAGCATTTCTTTTTGTTATTTTCACTTTAACCAACCAAGACTTGGGGGGAAAAACAGGTAAGAACATATTTTAAGCGTTGGTCAAAAAACCCCTTCAAAATACATTTGCCCAAAGGTTCAAAGAGGTGTCTTTGCAAGGTGGGAAATTCCATATGAACTGTGTCCAGCTATTAATTGAGATTGCAAGGAGGGGGAGAGGGGTTTTTTTAGCCATCACATCTGCTTTCATCGGCCATCTAAAAAAGGTAATTCTGCTTTCAGAGTGATGCTGCGTGAGGATCTCTCTTCTTCCCAGGAGAATTCCTCAAAAACGGAGTTGTGTAAGTGCTCCTGCCTCCCCTCCAGGCCTATTTCAAGCTTCTAATCTGACATCTGATACTGATTGGTGCCTCTTCCCCTCTCATCTTTTGAATTTGTTCCAGGTATAAAAGGAAATGGAAATGAAAAAAAAAAAATTGGTTCTGTCTAGTCAGTCTTAGGAAGTACCTGAAACCTAACCCTGGTTGTGTCTGCAGGACTGAGGGTTGTGCTTGAGGTGGGAAGTGTTGGGAGAGCCATTATCCCAAACCCCATCCAGGGGGATCATCCACTTGTGTCCCACTGACACTGGCCGAGTAAAACCTGAAACGGGAACTCAAAGGCAAAGCTCAGAAAAGGAATTAATGCTTTCAGGAAGGAAGGAGCTCATGCTCAGAGCAATAACAAACCTCAGCTCTCCTCCCATCCAAGGCTTCCCAGCCAAGGCTCTGTGGATCAAACCCACCCAGGGGTGAAGGGCACCCCCCGAGCAGGGCTGGGAGGGCGCAGGGCCAGCAGATGAGCCTGGGGACCACCAGGCAATCACCAGGCTCTGTCATCCTCTCCACTGCACACCAGGCCCTGCTGGTGTGGAAAGCCCAAGTTCCTGAGACAGCTCAGCCTCCTCAGTTTGAAAGGAAAAGCAAGATGGGAAGGTGGGCTCAGCCTTCTGTGAGTGCTGCTGTCCCACCACGGCTCTGGCACGCCGAACCTGGGCAAAGAACCTCCTCCACCAACAGGCAGGGACCAGGGAAAAGGAGGGACGAAGGAAAAAAGATCTGAGCCAATGGGAGAGGAGGCACAGGGGCAGCAAATACAGCTGAGGATTCTGCCTCCTCCTGATGATCGTCCTTAGGAATACACACACAGCTTTTAAACACCAGCCAAGGCACTTTGGTGCTTATTACTGAATTCTTCTTATGGTTATTTAAGTTACAAACAGGGCTACTGATTCGAAACCTGAAGTGCTAAAATTATTCCAAGTAATGCATGTCCAGCTCTGAAATCCTGAAGTTAATTTTAACCGTCGCTTTCAGAAATAGGCTGCCTTGTCCTGACAAATCTATGTGGGCCATATTGTGAGGAGAACTATCAATATTTGAATAAATTTTACATGCAAGCAAACTAAAATTATCTTTATATCGATTCAGCAGCAAGTGCTCCAGCAGGGGCTGGACGGAATGGCCAATAAATTGACAAATCCACAAAAGAGAATGGGAGAAACATTAAAAAAAACGGGCAGCTGGCTGCTCCCTGCCATTCCCATTTCCTATTTGTGCACTCAGGCTCTCTCTGAGCAGGAGCAGCCGTGCTCATTGCGGTCCCTGGGCTCACCCCAGCCCTGCCCTGGCGCCGGGCTCGGCTCAGCCCCACGGATCTGCTCCTTGCAGAAAGGCTGGGCTGGGCTGGGCTGCCCCAGCTGCTGCTCCCCTGGGCACCTGCAAGGAGCTCGCTGTGCTGGGAGCGTCCCACGTCTTGAGCTGGGAATATTCCACATTTTCTCCCTGAGCTGGGAATATTCCACCTTTTGAGCTGGGAATATTCCACCTTCTGAGCCGGGAATATTCCACCTTTTGAGCCAGGAATAATTCCACTTTTTGAGCCGGGAATATTCCACATTTTCTCCCTGAGCTGGGAACGTTCCACACTTTGAGCCGGGAATATTCCACCTTTTGAGCCAGGAATAATTCCACTTTTTGAGCCGGGAATATTTCACATTTTCTCCCTGAGCTGGGAACATTCCACGCTTTGAGCCGGGAATGTTCCACCTTTTGAGCTGGGAATATTCCACCTTTTGAGCCAGGAATAATTGCACTTTTTGAGCTGGGAACATTCCATATTTTCTCCCTGAGCTGGGAACGTTCCACGTCTTGAGCTGGGAATGTTCCACCTTTTGAGCTGGGAATACTCCACATTTTCTCCCTGAGCTGGGAATGTTCCATGCTTTGAGCCGGGAATATTCCACCTTTTGAGCCAGGAATAATTCCACTTTTTGAGCCGGGAATATTCCACCTTTTGAGCTGGGAATGTTCCACCTTTTGAGCCAGGAATAATTCCACTTTTTGGGAATATTCCACATTTTCTCCCTGAGCTGGGAATATTCCACCTTTTGAGCTGGGAATATTCCACCTTTTGAGCTGGGAATGTTCCACCTTTTGAGCTGGGAATAATTCCACTTTTTGAGCTGGGTATATTCCACACTTTGAGCCGGGAATAATTCCATATTTTCTCCCTGAGCTGGGAACATTCCACGCTTTGAGCCGGGAATATTCCACCTTTTGAGCCAGGAATAATTCCACTTTTTGAGCCGGGAATATTCCACATTTTCTCCCTGAGCTGGGAACGTTCCACACTTTGAGCCGGGAATATTCCACGTTTTGAGCCGGGAATATTCCACCTTCTGAGCCGGGAATAATTCCACTTTTTGAGCTGGGAATAATTCCACGTTTTGAGCTGGGAACATTCCATATTTTCTCCCTGAGCTGGGAACGTTCCACGTCTTGAGCTGGGAATGTTCCACCTTTTGAGCCGGGAATACTCCACATTTTGAGCTGGGAATATTCCATATTTTCTCCCTGAGCTGGGAACGTTCCATGCTTTGAGCTGGGAGTGTTCCACCTTTTGAGCTGGGAATATTCCACATTTTGAGCCGGGAATATTCCACGTTTTCAACCAGGAATAATCCCACCTTCTGAGTGAGGAATAATCCCACCTTTTGAGCCAGGAATAATTCCACCTTTTGAGCTGGGAATACTCCACCTTTTGAGCCAGGAATATTCCACGTTTTCAATCAGGAATAATCCCACCTTTTGAGCTGAGGATAATTCCCACCTCTTGAGCGGGGAATATCCCACCTTTTGAGCTGGGAACATTCCACGTTTTCTCGCCAAGCTGGGAATATTCCACGATTTGAGCTGGGAAGAATCCCACGTTTTCTCCCCCAGCCAGGCTCTCTCCAGGCAGCCCTGGCAGCTTTGGGGCCGTGCTGCTCCTGCACTGGAGGGGATGTCACCCTCACCCCTGCAGGGAAGGAACACAGCGAATCCTCATGGATGTTCCCAGGAATTGCTCCAGGCTTTAACCCTGCACGTTTCAGGGAATGCCAGAGCTGAAGGTGGCCCGGCAAAGCCTCTTCCCTGCTCTGTTCCTCACAGGTGGGTTCAGCCCCTGCTCCTACAGCCTCGGTGCCCGCCCTGCCCCTGAGGGAGGTGCTGGACTTGCCCTGGCTGCAGGGCTGGCACCCAGCCCCAGCAGGGCTCAGGGATGGGCAGGAACCTGAGACATCCCAGCTGGGGGAAGGATGAGGGGAGCTCCCACCCGAGCTCACAGCCAGGACTGCTCCTCTCCAGGTGTTCAGTGCCCCTCACAGAAATGTCACGGAGGAATTTCCTCAAACATCAGACAGTTCAGTTTTGCCTTAAAAAAAAAACCCAAAAAGTCATTATGGGGTGTAAGGTGTGACTGTGAGCCAGAGCCTGGTTCCCCAGCCCTGCCAGAGCTCAGTGCAAGGCACCCAGAGCATGCCCAGGCAGGGGCAGGGAGTCACAATGAAAACACTGAAAACATCACTTCAAACAGCCATTTCCTCATTCTCCATCAGAACTCACAGGACCCCAGCCTGGTTTGGGTGGGAAGGGATCCCAAATCCCACCCAGTGCCACCCCTGCCATGGCAGGGACACCTCCCACTGTCCCAGGTGCTCCAGCCCCAGTGTCCAACCTGGCCTTGGGCACTGCCAGGGATCCAGGGGCAGCCACAGCTGCTCTGGGCACCCTGTGCCAGGGCTGCCCACCCTGCCAGGGAACAATTTCCAATTCCCAATCTCCCACCCAGCCCTGCCCTCTGGCAGTGGGAGCCATTCCCTGTGTCCTGTCCCTCCATGCCTTGTCCCCAGTCCCTCTCCAGCTCTCCTGGAGCCCCTCCAGGCCCTGGCAGAGCTCTGAGCTCTCCCTGGAGCTGCTCCTCTCCAGGTGAGCCCCCCCAGGTGTGCCAGCCTGGCTCCCCCAGTTTGGGCTCTCTTGGGGCAGCCCCACAATTTTCTAAGCCCCATAAACAAGGGCAGAGCCCAAGCTCTGAGCACACCCTGGCTAAGCTGAGATGTCCCACCCAGGGAACTGCATTTTGATTTTTATTTATTTACACCGTCCAATATTTCTACATATTCGACTAAAACATACCTATGATGAACAAATCTCTCCATGCTAATAATCTTTAAAATATCCCAGGCTCCCGAAAATCTGAGCTTCAGGGAGAACAAGCAGCACTGCTGCAACCTGCAAAAAGTTAATTTCTTCACACTGCTGCCTCTTCCATTTTCCAGCCCTATTTCTATTCCTAATTAAGCAAACTTGAGTGTGATCCAGAAATACAAAGAGGAGCGGTTGAATTTGGAGGCATTCAGAGAATTTTAAATGTCTTGCTTTTAGCCTCAAAACTTAATTCAGGTGAGGAAAAAGTAAGTAAAATACATATTTTTAATCCCCCACGTACCCCTCCATTAACCACAATTACAACACTTCAAAGCACATTAATTTCCTGCTTTTAAGTTTTCTACAGCAACAGTTTGTTGAAAGAGTTTGATTTCGCTATATTATGCCAATACTTCCCTGGTAGAAATTTCAATCTTTTTAGACAGAAAGAAGTGCAAAAAAGTTACATTAACAATGAGCATAAAGAAATTGAAGCTCTCAACGTCCCTTAATTGATGCCATTTCCCTGTGGGGTTTTCTAAACCTCTTTTTTTCCCTCCCAGCTGGACGCCGCCTCCTTAAGGCAGTTTGCGTTTCACGGGGGCAGCAGCGGAGCGGAGGGAGGGAAATCAGGAGCGAGCCGAGCTCGGCTCCCACCCCTGCCCCACAGAGCCCCGGAGCCGGCAGGGCAGAGCCGGGCAGGGCACCGGGAAAGGGCTGGGGAGCAGGGATCCCACACCTGGGGAGCAGGGATCCCATACACACCTGGGATTGGGGAGCAGGGATCCCAAACACACCTGGAATTGGGGAGCAGGGATCGCACACACACCTGGGGAGCAGGGATCCCATACACACCTGGGATTGGGGAGCAGGGATCCCATACACACCTGGGGAGCAGGGATCACACACCTGGGGAGCAGGGATCACACACACACCTGGGGAGCAGGGATCCCATACACACCTGGGATTGGGGAGCAGGGATCGCACACACACCTGGGGAGCAGGGATCCCATACACACCTGGGATTGGGGAGCAGGGATCCCATACACACCTGGGGAGCAGGGATCACACACCTGGGGAGCAGGGATCACACACACACCTGGGATTGGGGAGTAGGGATCCCACACACACCTGGGGAGCAGGGATCCCAAACACACCTGGGGAGCAGGGATCCCATACACACCTGGGATTGGGGAGCAGGGATCCCATACACACCTGGGGAGCAGGGATCACACACACACCTGGGATTGGGGAGTAGGGATCCCACACACACCTGGGGAGCAGGGATCCCAAACACACCTGGGGAGCAGGGATCCCATACACACCTGGGATTGGGGAGCAGGGATCACACACACACCTGGGACTGGGGAGCAGGGATCGCACACCTGGGGAGCAGGGATCCCACACACACCTGGGGAGCAGGGATCCCACACACACCTGGGATCAGGGAGCAGGGATCCCACACACACCTGGGGAGCAGGGATCCCACACACACCTGGGATTGGGGAGCAGGGATCCCACACACACCTGGGATTGGGGAGTAGGGATCCCATACACACCTGGGATTGGGGAGCAGGGATCCCACACACACCTGGGATTGGGGAGCAGGGATCCCACACACACCTGGAATTGGGGAGCAGGGATCCCACACACACCTGGGGAGCAGGGATTGCACACCTGGGGAGCAGGGATCCCACACACACCTGGGGAGCAGGGATCCCACACACACCTGGGGAGCAGGGATTGCACACCTGGGGAGCAGGGATCCCACACACACCTGGGGAGCAGGGATTGCACACCTGGGGAGCAGGGATCCCACACACACCTGGGATTGGGGAGTAGGGATCCCATACACACCTGGGATTGGGGAGCAGGGATCCCACACACACCTGGGATTGGGGAGCAGGGATCCCACACACACCTGGGATTGGGGAGTAGGGATCCCATACACACCTGGGATTGGGGAGCAGGGATCCCACACACACCTGGGATTGGGGAGCAGGGATCCCACACACACCTGGAATTGGGGAGCAGGGATCCCACACACACCTGGAATTGGGGAGCAGGGATCCCACACACACCTGGGGAGCAGGGATTGCACACCTGGGGAGCAGGGATCCCACACACACCTGGGGAGCAGGGATCCCACACACACCTGGGGAGCAGGGATTGCACACCTGGGGAGCAGGGATCCCACACACACCTGGGATTGGGGAGTAGGGATCCCATACACACCTGGGATTGGGGAGCAGGGATCCCACACACACCTGGAATTGGGGAGCAGGGATCCCACACACACCTGGGGAGCAGGGATTGCACACCTGGGGAGCAGGGATCCCACACACACCTGGGGAGCAGGGATCCCACACACACCTGGGGAGCAGGGATTGCACACCTGGGGAGCAGGGATCCCACACACACCTGGGGAGCAGGGATTGCACACCTGGGGAGCAGGGATCCCACACACACCTGGGATTGGGGAGTAGGGATCCCATACACACCTGGGATTGGGGAGTAGGGATCCCATACACACCTGGGATTGGGGAGCAGGGATCCCACACACACCTGGAATTGGGGAGCAGGGATCCCACACACACCTGGGGAGCAGGGATCCCACACACACCTGGGGAGCAGGGATCCCACACCTGGGGAGCAGGGATCCCACACACACCTGGGATCAGGGAGCAGGGATCCCACACACACCTGGGACTGGGGAGCAGGGATCCCCCCATACCTGGGGAGAAGGGGGGATCCAGGGCTCCCAGCCACACCCAGGAGTAGGGGATCCAGGGATCCCAGGCACATCTGGGGAACAGAGATCCAGGGCTCCCAGCTGCTCCACCTGCACATCTCTTTGCAGGTTCTGCATCCAGCCCGGGATCCCCAAACTCAAGGAGGACGTGGAGCTGCTGGAGAGAGTTCCCGGAGCTGCTGCAGGGCTGGAGCCCCTCTGGAGCCAGGCTGGCACACCTGGGGGGGCTCACCTGGAGAGGAGCAGCTCCAGGGAGAGCTCAGAGCTCTGCCAGGGCCTGGAGGGGCTCCAGGAGAGCTGGAGAGGGACTGGGGACAAGGGATGGAGGGACAGGAGCCAGGGAATGGCTCCCACTGCCAGAGGGCAGGGATGGATGGGAGATTGGGAATTGGGAATTGTTCCCTGGCAGGGATGGAATTCCCAGAGCAGCTGTGGCTGCCCCTGGATCCCTGGCAGTGCCCAAGGCCAGGCTGGACACTGGGGCTGGAGCACCTGGGACAGTGGGAGGTGTCCCTGTCGTGGCAGGGATGGCACTGGGTGGGATTTGGGGTCCTTTCCCACCCAGACCACTCTGGGATTCTTTTGCTTTTCTGCCCCTCTGCAGGTGCTCGCTGTGACAGGAGGGACCAGGGGAGCCCTGAGCACCCAGGGCACCAACCAAGACCTGCAGCACTCAGTGCCACCCTCACTCAGCAGATTAATTGGCAATGAGTCCTGCTTAGCCACTTCTCCTAAGACAAGTTGGGAAAAAATTCAATTGAACTTGTGTTAAGCTGATTCCACGCTGCAGTACAAACAAAGTGTGGAGCAGCCTAATCCTCTTACACCAGGGAACAGGCTCCTAAAGTCATTATTTAATAAGATTAAATACTGCAGGTCATAAAAATTAATTTATACAGCTGCCATGGTTTAAAAACTACACGTCTGCAGAGTGGGACAGATTTCCTTCCTGTGGAGAGGCAAAGGTGAGCACGAGGTGTGGCTGCCCCTGGATCCCTGGCAGTGCCCAAGGCCAGGCTGGGCACTGGAGCTGGGAGCACCTGGGACAGTGGGAGGTGTCCCTGCCAGGGCACATCACTGAAACCTTCTCTTGGAATGCAAACATTCACTTAAAATAGTTCAATAATTATTGTTAAAAATCTCTTTCAGGCACAGAGGTTGTGAACTCCCTCCCAGCCATACTGATTTCACCAAAAAGGAGGAAATTAAAGGCTTGGATTTCATGAGGCCTTTTCTCTACTCTACCCAAACCTTGCTTAACCTTTCTATTCCTTGCCCCAGTTTGCCACATTTTGCTCCTGAGACCTAAAAGAGGGAGGGAAGAGAGGATAAATGCACCCACCAGCACTCTGCTGCTCACTCATGGAACTTCAGATACTGTGTTAGATTCATTGACTCCAGAAACAACAAAAGTGTTTCCTACATCAAAAAAGGAAGCGTATAAATATATAATTACATATAAATATATAATTTATATTAAAATACTTCATTATATAGAAATAGATATATATAAATATATATATATATATTATATACATATAAAGCCCTGTCTGTTTGCATTTGGAGACACTAATCCTAACCCCTAAAACCTGCCCCAGTGCTGCCAGGTGCTGTTACCTGGGGGAACACCCCCCAGCACAGGCAGTGCCCTGGCTGCTGCTGTGTCCCACGGCTTGGAACTGGGAAACTGGGAGGCTGGAAAAGGCCTCTCACACCATCAAACCCAAGCACTGCCAGCAGGGCCACGGCCAGCACTGCCCCATGTCCCCGAGTGCCACATCCACACATCTGAAATGCCTCCAGGGATGGGAGGGCTGGGCAGCCCTTCCCAGGGAGAAATAATTCCAAACACCCAATCCAGACCTCTCCTGGCCCAGCCTGAGGCCGTGCCCACCCTCTAAGCTACCCCAAAGGGAAATCCAGCAATCTCCCCAGTTAAAACAATCAATCATCGTTTGGGCGCTGTACAGGAAAGAGCAGAAGCTGCAGACACAGAAAGGATTCTCACCACTGGCATTTTCTGAAGCGATAATTCAACAAAAGGGAAAAGCCTTCCATCACCTCCTGGAAACGCCAGCTTGCAGAGAAATAAATATCTCTTTTGTATCAAAGCGATTCCCAATGCCTTTGATAAATCTTACCACTGTGCAGTTGAAACAACCCCATGAAGGGCTGGAAGAATCATCTAAATGCATCTGAACAACTCTGTTTATTTTGTATTCCGGAGCGCATCGCGCCAGCCCGCAGAGCTCCTCCATTAGTCTTTAAAAATAGTATTAAAGGACATTTCCGTCTATTTAAATTATGTCTATTTTCATTTAAATGAGTTGCTAAATAACAAGCTCCACGCCAGCGTTATGCTGGAGTCTGTGACTGTGAGAAATACACTTCAAACAAAACAAATTAGGGAACCTGGAAATTGCTACAGCAGAGCAAGGACATATTTTTGGGCAAAAGTAAACAGAGAACAACAGCAAGTCATCAAAAATATGATAATAAACCCCCCGTGCTCCGTGCGTGAGGAATGGCACATAAGGAGTGGCTCCCTGCACTCCTGCGAGGGCTTCATTTATAAAACAACGCACAAAACTGGCACTTCCCTTCCTTAACTGGAGAGGGGCTAATTCCCTTCCCCGGCCTGGCTCCTGAGCCCCGGCAGCTCACTGGGAATGCTGAGCTGTCCCACTGTCCCACCCTCCATCCATCCATCCATCCATCCATCCATCATCCATCCATCCATCCATCCATCCATCATCCATCCATCCATCATCCATCCATCATCCATCCATCCATCATCCATCCATCATCCATCCATCATCCATCCATCCATCATCCATCCATCCATCCATCCATCCATCATCCATCCATCCATCATCCATCCATCATCCATCATCCATCCATCCATCCATCCATCCATCATCCATCATCCATCCATCCATCCATCCATCATCCATCCATCCATCCATCATCCATCCATCCATCCATCCATCCATCATCCATCATCCATCCATCCATCCATCCATCATCCATCCCTTATCCATCCATCCATCATCCATCCATCCATCCATCATCCATCCATCCATCCATCATCCATCCATCCATCCATCCATCATCCATCCATCCATCATCCATCCATCCATCCATCCCTTATCCATCCATCCATCCATCCATCATCCATCCATCCATCCATCCATCCATCATCCATCCATCATCCATCCATCATCCATCATCCATCATCCATCATCCATCCATCCATCATCCATCCCTTATCCATCCATCCATCATCCATCCATCATCCATCATCCATCCATCATCCATCCATCATCCATCCATCCATCCATCATCCATCCATCATCCATCATCCATCATCCATCCATCCATCCATCCATCCATCATCCATCCATCCATCCATCCATCATCCATCATCCATCCATCCATCCATCATCCATCCATCCATCCATCATCCATCCATCCATCCATCATCCATCCATCCATCCATCATCCATCCATCCATCCATCCATCCATCATCCATCCATCCATCATCCATCCATCCATCCATCCCTTATCCATCCATCCATCCATCCATCATCCATCCATCCATCCATCCATCCATCATCCATCCATCATCCATCCATCATCCATCATCCATCATCCATCATCCATCCATCCATCATCCATCCCTTATCCATCCATCCATCATCCATCCATCATCCATCATCCATCCATCCATCCATCATCCATCCATCCATCCATCATCCATCCATCATCCATCATCCATCCATCCATCCATCATCCATCATCCATCCATCCATCCATCCATCCATCATCCATCATCCATCCATCCATCCATCATCCATCCATCCATCCATCATCCATCCATCATCCATCATCCATCCATCATCCATCCATCCATCATCCATCCATCCATCATCCATCCATCCATCATCCATCCCTTATCCATCCATCCATCATCCATCCATCATCCATCATCCATCATCCATCCATCCATCCATCATCCATCCATCATCCATCATCCATCATCCATCCATCCATCCATCATCCATCCATCATCCATCATCCATCCATCATCCATCCATCCATCCATCCATCCATCCATCATCCATCCATCCATCATCCATCCCTTATCCATCCATCCATCATCCATCCATCATCCATCATCCATCATCCATCCATCCATCCATCATCCATCCATCCATCATCCATCCATCCATCATCCATCCCTTATCCATCCATCCATCATCCATCCATCATCCATCATCCATCATCCATCCATCCATCCATCATCCATCCATCATCCATCATCCATCCATCATCCATCCATCCATCCATCCACCCATCCATCCATCCATCCCTCCCTCCCTCCATAGCCCAGGACAGCATTCCTGTCACAGCCCAGGGCTCCCAGCCCAGCCCCAGGGCTCAAGCTGGCTCGGCAGAGCTCCCCAGGCCAGCTCAGGGACAGGAGGGACAGTTCTCCCAGAGCTCTCCACCCTGGAGCTGTGGGATTTACGGGAGCTGTGCGGAATAAAACGGAGACAACAAACCCCAAGGAACCTCGGCATGGAGGCTGGGACTCCCCGAGTTCACCACCTCTGCTGTCATCACTTTTCTCCAGCTGGTAAAAAACATGGGAATTGACCTCTACAGGACCCAAACCTCATGGGAATAAAGTCTGGCTCTGCTGGCTTGGGATCAGATTCGTGGAACCACAGAATTATGGAATCAGAATTATGGAATCCCAGACTGGACTGGGTGGGAAGGGACCCCAAATCCCACCCAGTGCCACCCCTGCCATGGCAGGGACACCTCCCACTGTCCCAGGTGCTCCAGCCCCAGTGTCCAGCCTGGCCTTGGGCATGCCAGGGATCCAGGGGCAGCCACAGCTGCTCTGGGAATTCACCCTGTGCCAGGGCTGCCCACCCTGCCAGGGAACAATTCCTTCACTTACCCAAGTTAAAGCAGCATCAAAGTTTGCCTTAAACTAAAAACCCCCTTCCATTATACATCAGGAATTTGTACATTATCGAATCCATCAAGAGCAGGGTAGAGAAGAAATGCTTCACGTGAGACACAGCTAATCAAACAACAGCACTGGGAACCTCTGGGGAAACGTGCCTGGAATTTGGAGCTTCCAGAGCAAGCTGGGCACATCCACCCCCAGCAAGGAGACTGCCAGTGCCACTTGGATTTTTAATCACTGCCAAATGAATACAGCTCCTCGTGTTTTGCAGCAAGTTGAGGCCAGGGTCTTATTCAGCCACCTACTACGTGTTGCTTGGATATGGATTATTATTTCCCAAGCAGGATGTGGAATATTTTATTTTTGTACCAACGGATCTTGCTCACACGCAATCATTTGCATTCTTAAGAAGCCAACCCAGTCTGCTTTGTAACTCCTGTAAGCCCAGAAAAAGCATCCCCCCACTCCCTCTGTCTTGGGAACGGAATTTTCACAGCACACTAAGTATCTTCTGATTAGAATTTTGGGGTTTTTATAAAAACACAGCTCTGGCATGCCAAGGCACATTAGGCAAGACAAGGAACAAAGTCACACAGTAACAACGAACGTGATAAATAATTAATAAATATAGATATGTGAACTGAGAACAGGGATCAGAGCGTATGTGAGTATTTGGCTCAGCACAACACAAAAAGTGACTCACACATAAAACCACCCTCTGCCATGGCTGTAAAGCTGCCCCTCTCCCCTGGCGCTCTGGAATGGTTTCTAAAAACTGGAAAGGTTTGGGTCTTTTTGTTGATATATTTCCAGAGGAATAAATCCATCTTCTATAAACAGAAAGTGTAGGAAGTTTTCTCAATATAGGTAATTTGCATATATATTTACCCTCTAGAATACTGCCAGCTCCAATGAGATGTAAAGAAACAATTCAATGTATACATTTGGTGCTCTAGCCATGCCACAAATCATGTGCACTTAATTCAACAGGGCCATAAACCCCAGAACTACAGGAGTAATCAAGAACCTACTTAACCTTTCTCCAGCAACACTGCACAAAGTTAGTGTGAAATATGTGACAATCCCCTAAAATTATAACGAAAGGGCAGCGAGCGAGGTGTGCTGTAAAACACAATCAGCATGAAGGCAAGAAAAAAACTGGGGAAACAGAAGAAAAATTAGTTCTGGAGCCACGCTCCGTAATTGCTGATGTATGCTCACAATAAAATGAGATGCAGAATGCAAAACTCCTCGAAAATAAAAGCATAATTTCAACACTATTCAACCAGCAGGTCTACGAGTTGCAGAATTCCCGTGGGCTGGAGGAAGAAAGAAATGAAACTGTAACACAGAATCCCAGAACCTTTAAGGCTGGAAAAGCCCTCCCAGCCCGTGGGATCCCAGCTGTGCCCCATCCCCACCTTGTCCCCAGCTCTGGGTGCCACCTCCAGGTGACACCTCCAGGGATGGGCACTCCAACCCTCCCTGGGCAGCTCCAAGGCCTGAGCACCCTTTCCATGGGGGGAAAAAAATTCCTCCTAAAACACATAAAGGATTTTTAAACCCGAGGTCATACAAAAATTCCCAATTAAGGCTCAGGTGTATCCTGTTAGATTGATGGAATTGCAAGAGAGAGAAAGGAAACCCAGGGCAGTTGGGAGGAGTTTTCCTGCAGAGCCCACCAGATATGGAAGCTCAGATATGGACACAGCTATATTTCAATACTTACACATATATTTATATATAATATCTCTACAGCTGGATTCTATACATATATTTATATATAATATCTCTACAGCTGGATTCTTGCAGAAAGCTCAGAAGTTTTAATTTCTCCAAGATAACCTGGAGCCAAGTGCAGACTTTCCCCACACAAAGTCCTGAAGGCTTTCACCAGCAGTGTGGTACTGTCCCTGCATGCACTTTTAAAATAAAGAAATAATGTAATATTTAAAACTTCAGCTCCTCAAAGTCAGACCTCGAATCTACACTTGGAAAATTAAATAGTTTGCCTGATCACAGAAGTCCCAAATGGTGAATAATTTCTGTCAGCCCACACGTCTCTTTTGTAGAAGGGGAGAATTAAAACATTCATAGGTATTTGTAAAGTGAAATACAGATTTACTTCAAGAAAATCCGTGGCACAGCGTGGTTGGAGGTGGCACTTTGAGGTAATTACTGCAATTTCTTCTACAATTTCACAGCCAGGTGAAGGAACCTGTGCATTATTTGGTACATTTAGCATGGGAAACGTGTGCTGCTCTCAGGGCTGTGGGGTCTCGGGACAATCCTACAGCCGAGGTGGAGCCCAGGGCTGAGACCCCAGAGCCCCCCAGAGCCCCCCGAGAGTCCCCCAGAGCCCCCCAGAGACCCCCAGAGCCCCCCAGCCCCCCTGCCAGGAGCAGAACTTGTGCCATGGGAAGTGTGGAAGGGAAGAGCCACACTCAGGACAGCGCCTGCCCATGGGGTTTTGCTTCCCAAGCACTTCACGATGGAACCAGGGAATGTCCTGAGCTGGAAGGACCCAGCAGGACCATCCAGGCCAGCTCCTGTCAGCTCTTCTGAGCCAAATCACTTTGACATGCCCTGAAAGGCTTAACCTGGACCGGGCTGCAGAATGACAGAAAATGGTTTAAAAACGAAATAACTCGGTCTGGTGTTCGTGCCTCATCTTAGAGATACTTCCGAGAAGTCTTCTAATTTCCCAGCCTTTCGAATTTTATCTCTACAAATCTCTTCCAAACCCTGAATGGCAACAATTAAAATCCACTTGTGAGAAGCAGCATTAGCTACAGAAAGCAAGATGAAAGGTCAGGGACGAGGAACTCGTGCAGACTCCCCCAGAGCAGGTAAGGAGGTGTTTTGACAGGAGGCTTCATTTGAACTAAATAATGCATTCCATTCTGGAGTTGGGTACAAATGGAAGCATGTAGAGCTCAGAGTCTGGAGGTGGGTGGCTTTGGGCTGTAATTTTAATTAAGTGCTCATCCCTCAATGCAGTACTTGGCATTTCTGTGCTGTTCAAGGCAGATTTGGGGTGGTTTTGCTGCCATGCCAACCCTGCCGCTGGCAAGCACCGAGCAGGGCTGAACAGAAAACTGGCAGGGAAAACCTGGGAGCCAGCACTGACCTCCTGTGTCAGTGACCACCGTGGTCTGCTGTCCCAGGGCATCATTTTGGGATGGAATTCCCTGAGGGCAGCAGAGCACGCAGCCCGTGGCTCTTCAGCCCCAGGGGCACCAGCACCTCCGGCCCCATCCCAGTGTGGGGACCCAGGGGAGCTGGCCAGGGGCCAAGGCAGGTGCAGGCTTGGCCTCCCGTGGGTTTCCTTCCCTCCCATGGTTTGTGGTGTCTCCAAAGAAACCCCCACACCTGGGCAGGGCCAGGAGTGAGCTCAGCCTTCCCAAAGAGCCAGAACTCAGCCAGGGCAACGTCTTACCCAGCAGTCAGGCACTGCCATTCCTTAATCAAAAAGGGGGCTGGAGGATCCTGAGTACGAGCCATTCCTAGCCCAAATATCCTCTTTTCCAGAGCCAAACCCTCTCCTGGGCAGAGCAGGGCTGGGGAGCAGCTCTGGCACAGCCGGGGCTGGGGATGCTCTGCCCCGCCTGCAGCAGCACGGAGCGAACGCACGGGTCAGGGCAGAGCCAGGGCAGGCTGGTGAGGCCTTGTGAGGCTGCCCTGGAGCAGAGGCTGGGCAGAGTCACAGAATAAAGCAGGGATTTATTCCAAGGATCTCCTCATGGATCCACCTTGGGCAGCACCAGAGCCCAGCCAGGGCTGCAGCCAAGAGGAACCAAAATGGTCCCAAAATGCACGAGCGCTCCCGGGGGCTCTCACTGGGATCAGCTCTGCTCCATTTGCACCTTGCAGTTCATTGTCCCATTCCAGCTTTAGCCCAGGCACTCCCATCCTGCTTGTTTTTCTCTCTCCAGCCCACGCTGTTTGTGCTCCTGGGCTGAGCTTTGGATCATTTGTCCTTGGTGCCCAGCTGGAGCAGGAATTGTTTTGTCTCCCTGCTCTGTGCAGAGCTCACCATCCCCTGATGTGAAGCCCAGACCCACAGACTAAAGCAGCACAGAATGTAAAAAATAGAAAAGCTAAACCTGAGGCATCACAGTCCGTGCAGTTACACCTCCAGCAGAGGCAGGGCATGCCACACTTTGCTCTCGTGAGCCAGCAGCTCTCCAGAACTCGCTGCAGCAGGAAGGAGAGCTGAGGCTTAGGGATGGGCAAAGCCCGGCTGGGTGCCCCGGTGATGCAGCACACTGCACTGACAGGAGAGCTGGAGAGACCAAAAATAAACGGATTTTTTCATCTCCTATCAGTCTCTCGGGGATAACATGGGCTATTTCAGGAATACCTTGTCCGGCATCGAGGATAATTCAGAGGGAAAACGGACGGGAGCTGCTCAGAGCAGAGCAGGAGCTGCCACGCTGCACTTCAGTAATGAATGGATGGATCCAAGAGCTCCCCGAGCTTCAGGAGGGGCAGCCCAGCCCCGGGCCCATCCCGTGCCCCGAGCAATAAACTGTGACAGCAGAACAACACAAGCTATTGCTATAATGCACACAGCCTCTCCCCTTCAAAGACCGCCAGAAAAACCCCACTTTGTTTCTCTTCTCACAGAAATCGCTCATTTTCCAGCTCCAGAGACATGAATATTCATGGCTACTGTTTGCATGGGGGGGTCCCCTCCACCCCATCCCAATTTCTGAAGTAAAATCTAAACTTCTGCTAAATTGCAGAACTCCAATGGATACTTTGCTTTTAATTACTTTCCAAAGTGCTCACTGTCTGACACTGAGGGATGCATTCTTCAGCTGGGTGATGCATTTATTTACTCCGCTGTGCTTTTGGAAAGTGCAGAATGTTTATAATTAGGCTGTGTAACCATGCGAGCCTTCAGCTGGTGTTTGCTGGGTTTGAAGCAGGTTTGTTCTGCATTTCCAAAGCAGGAAAAGCCACAACGCACCGTGAACGTTATGCGCTAATCTTTGCACTTCCAGGGCCGGGGAAAAAAACCACTTAAAAATTCCAACTGTGGCATTGGAATGCTGCCGAGGGGCAGGGCAGAGATTCCTGTTCCAGCCCCCTGCTCCTGGGGCATTGCAGAGCTGTGACAATGACACCCGAGGGTGAGGGCACCCAGCAGCTCCAGCTCCTCCTGCCCTGGGACGGGAGCTGGGGCTGGGGGAGGCTCTCCTTGGCACCAGGAGCAGGAGCTGGGCTGCAGAAGGTGTCCCTGCCACGGCCTCCAAGGTCCCTTCCAAGGCAAACATGCTGGGATTCCAAAGGGAACCTTTCCCCTGGTCTGAGCCTGGCTGGTGACAGCGGTGACAGCGGTGACAGCGCTCCAGCCCAGCCCCAGCACAGGGATAAGGCTCTCTCTGCTCCCACCTCCGGGGTCCCCACAGGCAAAGCCCAGCTCGGGCATTTCACAAAGCTCTGCGCCTTTCTGAGCCCTGCAAAAGCCATTTCAGGCACGGAGGTGCCTCCTGGCTGCTGCCCTGCCCAGCAGTGGCACCAACACCCCTGGCACCAGCCTGGCACCACCTGTGCAGCCCCCGGGGTCACAGCACTCCAACACAGGCTAATTCTTTCCAATTAGGTAATTTATAACCCAGGATTAAAGGATGGGCTCGTTTTCTTCATTATTTCACACACCCATTATTTTTAAATTGTTCCTGCCGGTTTCTGCACTAAGAAATTCACATTTGGTGTCAGGTTGAACCATCTGTTAACACACATGTGAATTTCACAATTCTCCCTCATGTCATCCTGCAGCAGAGTCCCCACCCATATGTGATCATCTCCACCACACAAATGTTCACTTTCATCTTCCCAACTCTCCATACAAATTTCCTGGTGAGTGCTCAGACACTGTATGATCCTCCCTTAGAACACGGGCAAAAGTTGAACCCAGGCCACAGAATGCACAAATGTCACAAATATCGAAGATTTGCCACCTTCCCATGCTGCTGTTACAGCTGGAGCCAAACAGAGTTATGCAATGTGTGACTTTTCTGCTCAGGAGCTCAAAAATTAAGAATGGAATACCATCTTCACTAAGAATCACTCTTTCCTCCTTTTTTTCACCCCCCAAAACAACCTCACAAACTCCCATTTTCTTTCCCATAAAGTCTCAGTCATTACCAAATCCACAGAAAATGCAGATTTTGCACTGCTGCCGCTGCCCAAGGAAGGGGGATTGGATCTAGAAGGGCTTCAAGGTCTCTCCCAGCCCAGCCCAGGCTGTGATTCTGTGAACACTCCCAAAAGGAAAGTGGAAAAGAGTGGGTCCCTCCAACCCCCCCCTCAACCCAGCAGGACCCTCCCTTTGCTGGGGCAGCAGCTTTGCCCCTCCTGGGACAGAGCTACTGCTTTGAACATCCTCCTGTAAACGTCACACAGCTGCGGAATCCCAGCCTGGTTTGGGTTGGGAGGGATCCCAAATCCCACCCAGTGCCACCCCTGCCATGGCAGGGACACCTCCCACTGTCCCAGGTGCTCCAGCCCCAGTGTCCAGCCTGGCCTTGGGCACTGCCAGGGATCCAGGGGCAGCCACAGCTGTGCCAGGGCCTGCCCACCCTGCCAGGGAACAATTCCTGCCCAACATCTACTCTAAATCAGCATCCCAGTATCCCACCCACCCCTCCTTTCCTGCCCTATCCCACTGCAGCTCCAATCTACTCTGAAACACAGCTGTGGAAAGCTCCAGGATGTTTTCCCCCACCCCAGCTGGCAGCAGATGGAGGAACTGCAGAACCCAATGACTTTGGGAAGGTGTTTGGCTCCCAGAGCTCCCCGTGGCAGGAGCACGGTGAGCTCTGGTCCCTGGGACAGCCCTGGGGGCTGAGGAGCTCAGGGGAGCAGCCCCAGCCAGGAGCAGTTTTTGCAAGTCTGCAAGTTCCAGGTGCAGGGAACGACACTCCATCATTTTCTTTCTCTCCTTCTGAGATTTAAATAGGTCAAGTCCCTCGCTCAGTGCAGAGCAGGAAATTGTACATCGCCACAATTGCATTTCAGGATGGATAATGGGCCCATTTAAGTGTTATCATTAGAGAAACGACAGCAAAATACAGCTGGGCAAGTCCTCCCCCTTCCCCACGCGCTCCTGTACTGTGATGCCTCTAAGTTATTCCAATCTTCAGCTCTTTGCTTCCCATCACTGCCTCTCAAACACAGAGAAGAGAAATTGGATTAAATAATGTGCCGGAGAGAACACTTTGCTCGAGCAGCCGTGCTGAGCCTGCCAGCTGAGGGCTGCACGTGCCCAGGTGAGCTACTGAGGCTCGGGGTGTTCAGGGAGCAGGGCAGGAAACCTGACACTGCAGCAGCTTTCCAAGACCACCACGGTGAGCCCAAAAACCCAGCTGAGCAGCGGGGTGCCATCACAAAAACAACGAGGGAGAGAAGGAAAGGAGGCGACAGTAACACATCCACACATCACTTGGTCTGAGGCAGTAGCACCCTTCCTAAGCTCCACATCTGTACCCCCGTGCAAATCAGCTGCTCACACACAGGGCGACACACTTCTGTGGTGTCACAGGTGTCACAATTCTGTCACAGGTGTGGCAGGAAGGAGTGGGAGGTGACGTTAATGAGAGCTGAGAACACTTAACCAGGAGCATCAAGCAGAGAAAGCGAAAGGCAGAGCTTCGTCAGCACGGGGCCTGGCAGGCAAAGAGCCACGGGCTGACAGCTGGAAGGGCTGGGGAGTGGAAACAGCCCTGAGCCACAGGGGAGGGAGAGAGAGAGAGAGCCCTGAGAGCCCTTCCGTGGTTCTGTGATCCCATCCCACCTCCCACTGTCCCAGATGCTCCAGCCCCAGTGTCCAACCTGGCCTTGGGCACTGCCAGGGATCCAGGGGCAGCCACAGCTGCTCTGGGAATTCCATCCCTGACAGGGAACAATTCCCAATTCCCAATCTCCCATCCATCCCTGCCCTCTGGCAGTGGGAGCCATTCCCTGTGTCCTGTCCCTCCATCCCTTGTCCCCAGTCCCTCTCCAGCTCTCCTGGAGCCCCTCCAGGCCCTGGCAGAGCTCTGAGCTCTCCCTGGAGCTGCTCCTCTCCAGGTGAGCCCCCCCAGGTGTGCCAGGCTGGCTCCAGCCTGAAGGACCAAGGCCAGCAGATGTCCAGGCCCGTGGGAAACACCAAAGCACAGGACAGGAGAGCTGAGCTCTGAGCCTGCTGCTCCTCCCGCAGCAGGAGGCTGCACACCTGCCCCAGGTGTTCCTCCCAGCAGGAACGTCCCTGGGGAAGGGAGGGGCCTGCTGGCAGGTGCAGGAACGTGTCCCTCTGTAAATGCAGGGGCTGTGGGGAGCTGGCACTCCCCCTGCAGCCCTGCCCCTCCCTGGCACTCGGCAGATGCACACAGAGCTGCAGCAAACTGTGAAATGAGCTGTCAGTCAGCAGAGCTCAGCTTTGAGTCACGTCTGCCTGCTAATACCCACCGCCACCAGCTCCCAAAAAACAGAATCCTGCTCAGAGCCAATAGGGCTTTTGGAAAATTTAATTGTGGAGCAGGTTTTGAAAGCAGCAGATTTGAATTGCCACTCCTTGCCAAAGAGAGGTGTCCATGAGTGCTCAAGTCAAATCCTTTCCACTGATCCTAATGGAAAATGCTAAAACAGAGAAAATGAGAATGTTAAACCCTACTAAAAGGATCCAGATGATTTACCGTGCAATGGGGTTTATTCTTTAGTGATATTTTTCTTGACTGAATAAAATTAGGATGCTTAAAGGCTGCATCCCAATGATCCTGATTAGCTGTGTGACTTGAGGGATGTCTGAAGGATTCAGATAACCAACACTTGGGATTACATTTAATTTCTGGGTGAATTTTGGAGTCAGGAGAAACGAACAAGTTTCAGAATATCCCCAACATGCATAACAAGGCAGCACATGTTCAAGGCTTGCCTACATCAAGGAGCTGCCCAAGAGCCAATCCTGCATTTTCTGTGCAATGCATCAACAAAAGGGAGAAGGGGTTGGCAGGTGGTTAAAAATGCTGGATTGGAAGCAAAAAGAGCACCTCGGGTGAAGCAGGTTTTGTTTGTAAGCCAGAAAGAAGAGCAGCACACTGCCCTGCTGGGTGGGAGTGCCCCCAGTGCCCTCCAGCTGGGGCCACACCTGGGGCACTCCGGGGACTTCAGTGCCCAGCTCACCTGTCACTGTTGGACGCCAAATGAGTACGCAGGAGCTTGGTAAGTCCAAAGGAGAAAAAGAGAGAGTTTTATTTCTGACCTCGCAATATATAGAATCCCAAAAGTGGCAGTGGATTGGAGGATGGAATTGCCACCTCTCCAACCATACTGGCCAAACCAACAGCCCATCAATTCTCTCCTCCCACAAAGAAGAACACAAAACAATCATTATTTCTGGTCAACTACACTGGTCAAACCAACATTCCATCAATTCTCTCCTCCCACAAAGAAGAACGCAGAATAATCATTATTTACATGAACACTGTGAGAACTCCAGTAGAAATACGTAAACATCAGAAGGCATTGAAAGCTTTTAAAAGAATTTTAAAACTTTCAAAAGAACTGTGAAAGAAAAAGAAAACACTTTTAAAAATCAGGGCAACGCTCACCAGCAGGGAGGAGCCTTGATGGGAAGGTGCTGGAGCTGTGGGACCTCCTGGCCCTTCACACTGCCCAGAGGGACCTGAATGGCCAGAAAGGCTCAGCCCTGTCCAGGCTGCTCCAGGGAAACCCAGCCCTGGACAAAGGTGTGGGGCCAGGGCAGCCTCACCTTGGGGTTTGTGGATATTCTCAGTTCAGTCAGAGAGAAAAAGAGAAAGATTTCTGCCAGGCTAAGCCTGGGAAAAGCTCCGGGAGGAATGTAAACAATCTGTTACCTTGCTTTCTGTTCATATTGTTTATAGACATGTTCTGCCACGCTGACCTGAGTCCAGTGAAATGTTTTTACTCTAAGACCAATGGAATTAATGTTCATGATGTTCTCCATGAAAGAGAGAAGTGCTTTTGGATAAACCCTCATTTGCCTTCTGACATCGTGCGAGTCATTTCGCCCCTCCCTGCCTCAGCAGCGTCAGGGGTTTCTTGGGAAAAGGACCCCAAACCTACTCCAAGAGCTGCTCCTGTGTGGGGAGCTCCACAGAGCGTGGAAGCACAGGGTGGAAAAGCCCTCTCAGGCCACTGGGTCCAACCATTCCCCAGCCCAGCCCAGGTCCCCAGGGAATGCAGCCACTCCTTGGCCTTCAAAGCCTTGGCATTGTGGCAAAAATAACAGAGAGCAGATCCCAGGACTTAGAATCATAAACCAGGGGAATTGCAGAGCCATGGGAGCAAGGCCAGAGCAGAGAAGGGTGCACACAGGGTGGCAGGGACACCCCCAGGTGACACAGCACTGCCACCCCACCGTGTGTCCTGGGCAGGGGACACGACCCGGCTCACCCAGCCAGCCTGGCCTGGCAGCAGGGCAGGGACACTCAGGAGAGCCCCCAAGCCCGGGCTGAGGGCCTGTGGAGCAGCTGGAATAAAACCAGCCCGGCTACAGACAAGGACAACTCGTTCCCAGCAGCCAAAGCCCCTGGAGCTGCTACTGCTGCTTTTCACAGAAAGAAAAGCAAATCCCAAGAGAGCAGTCCAGAGCAGAATTCTGATCAATATTGATAAAAAACACCGGCTGTCAGAACACCTGGGAGATTCCCCCCTCACTTGCAAAGTTTCCTCTCCAAGGGGTACTGAGAGCACGCACTTCCCCTGCTGGGAATCACCCTGTTTCAGAGGTTCAAGATGCCATTTTGCCAGCATTTACTTACTCCAAGGGGTGCCAGCTTTTGATACTTTTATCATCTTATAATATTACACGTGTTCACCTCTCGCTATCAAACAAATGCATCATCTCCAACCCCTTCACTTCTGGCTCCACCACAAGACCCTGCAGGCCACATGAAAACCTGTTAAATCCCCTCAGGAAGGAAAGGGAGCAAAGGAGAAGGTGATTTTAAACAGGAGGAAATTATTTTCTCATTAAGCAAATAGATGGGGTGTGTCAAACCAGGAGTAATCATGGTTCTATGGGATGGAGGTTGAGCTCGAGTGGCTGGAAAATTGGCCATGAGGAGGAGCTGAAGCCCCGGTCCCTGTTGGCTCTGCTGCCCACGGATCAGCCAGGTGGGGACACACGGCTGCTGCAGAGCCCAGGCATCCTCCCAGGTGGGCCCCAGGGAGAAGAGAAAGGGAAAAGTGCTGCCCTTTTGAAAAGTATGAATGGAACATCAGAATTCCAGGAGCACCGCCAGCAGCCCATCCAAACAGAGCCACCAAGCAAACCCCTGTCGGGGCAGGAGCTGCAGTAGACGTGAGGAGGCAGCAGCAGACCCTGCCCCAGCCTGGCTGGGAGCAGCTGGAGCAGCAGGGGCTGGGACACGGAGCCCGAGCTGCAGCCAGGGCTGCAGGAGCAGCTCCGAGGCCAGAAAAGCAGGGAGCCCCCAGCCAGGGCTCTCTGGAGCCACAGCCCAGGGCCAGCTCCTGCTCCCTCAGCACAGAGCACCACACAAGCGTTTGGAAAAGCCTCTCAGAGCACCGAGTCCAGCCATGCCAGCACTGCCCAGGCCACCCCTGCCCCGTGTCCCCAGGTGCCACCTGCACAGGGCTGTGGAACGCCCCCGGGGTGGGCACCCAGCCCTGCCTGGCAGGAGGGGGCACAGCCACGCTCTCCCAGCCCCAGAGCTCCTCCTGCACTCCTCACAACTCCCCACGCCCTCAGACCAGGACAGGCTCTGCACATAAAGGTAGTTTAGGTCAGTCAGATGAATTCCTGTTACAGCAGAGGTCGGGTTCCAAAGGCTGGATCCAAAAGCCAAAGAATAAATGAAATGCTTGAGGAAATATTATTTACACGTTGTGTTTCCAGAGAGCAGCAAAGCATTGTTTTTAAATGATGTTTCTAACCCCTTTTGATAAACTGTGTATACAAAGAATAAATTTAAAGTCAGGTCCGTGACGGCTGTCAAATCTACAGCATTTATTTACAGGAAAGAGGAACAGTATTTTGACTTCTCCCGAGCAGCCTTTCAGCAAGGGGAGCTTTTTGTGGCTTAAATGCACAAAGAAATGCCACATTAGTCAAAGGTCTATTTCCCCACTACAGCAGGAGCATTATTTGGCAGTGACCTCCAAACGGCCTCTATCTTTCAGTGGGCTCGCACCAAGGGTAGAGTTAAAGGCACCAGCAGCCCTCACAGTCCTGTCTAAACAGCATTTCAGAGGTGATTTTTCTCTGCTGGAAGATGGAGGAGCCACCTCTGGCGTCCTGCAATTACAGATTTCCCTGCCCTGGGGTGGCACGGAGCCCCTCGTGCAGATGGAGAGATTTTCTCCCTTGGAAAACCAGCAAGGGAGAGGATACAGGAACAAAGGGAGCGAGGCAAGAGGTGCCTCCTGCAGCCAGGGACATAATTGCACCAACAATTCAAAGAACAAAGCCTCCAGAGGCCAGGAAGGGCCATTCCTGTTCAACAGCACAAACCCACACTCGAGAGCCAGCAAAGCTCTCCAGAATTAATAGAGGCACTTCTGCTGCCTCAGTGTTCCAGTGCCCCTCCATCAGAACAAAGCTTTGCTGAGGATCCTGCTCAGAAACCAGAAAGAAATGAAGAGCAGAGAGCACCTGCCTGGAGGGAGACATCCACGTGTATTGTAAATGCAGGAGAACCCGGTGGGAAGAAATGCTGATGTGTGACTCCAGCTCAGGAGGCTGAATGATTTCTTTATTAGAACTATGCTATAATTCATTAATATACTATTTAAAGAAGATACTAAAGCTACAAACCTACTTGTTCTAACTCCCAAATCTAACTCACTCCCAACTTGTGCCCCTCTCTGAGAGTGCAGCCACAGGTGGGTTGGATTGGCCACCAGCCCCAAACAATCCTCACCAGAATCCAGCCAAGCAATCACCCCAGGGAAACAATTCTCCAAGCACATTCCACATGGGGAAAACAAGGAGCAGAAATAGAAATTGTTTTCTCTTTCTTTCTCTCCGTGCTGCTCTGTGAAAAACCCTGAGAGAGAGAGAAATGTGCTGCCACACAGGTGCTCCTCGTGGTGCCAGGGCAGAGCTTCATTCACAGCTCCCGAGGGCTTCATTTGGGGGGACTTTGGCATCTCCTTGCCGGGGGCAGCCCTGGGACACCTGGGCTGTGTTTTGTGGAACAGCTGCACACAGGCCACAGCAAGGGGCTCTGCTTGCCACCCCAGCCCGGCACTGCCACGCTCCCCAAGCCCTCCCTGGCGCTGCTCTGGTGGCCCTGGGGTGGCCGTGGGGCCCTGGAGCTCAGTGTCCCCCGGGGGCTGTCCTGGCTGCGAGCACAGCCACGCACATTCCACACAACCCACCTGCTGCTCGCTTCCAGAAGAGCCAGTTCTGTCTCCCCTGAGAAGCACGAACCTTCTCCTCCCCTTCCTTTCCCATTTTCCACCGGGACACCTCCGGCCATGCGGGGAGTTCAGCCAGCTCAGGAGGGGTGACCTTGCTGCACAGGGGTGCCTGGAGAGCACCTGAGGAGCCGTGCCAGGCAATTCCAGCCAGGCTCAGCCTCAGCCTCAGCAGGACCAGCTCCAGCCTCCCTTCCCGGGGGCTTTAGCTCAAGTCTCAAGCACTGCAGAGATGGAGATTCTCATCTTCAGGCAAGAGCTCAGCAGCAGCAGTGCTGAGATTGGGTTTTGAAGGAGCTCTTTGGAAGGACCTTAATTTCACCTTTCGGGAGCTGAGTAGAAAACACCCCTGTGTTTTTTCCAGCGCTCACCAGCAGATCCTGATAATCCATCTTCAGGAATGGCCCACCCCAGTGCTGTCCCTCGTGCCCTGGTGATGTGCTCACTGCAGCTGGTGCAGTGCTGTGATTTATGTGCTGCGACCCCGGGGCTGATGGATGCGGGTGAGCCCCTCCTGATGGGGTCTCCTGGGCAGCCCCCACCCTCTCAGCTGCTGCAGTGCCCTTATCTGGGAGACAATGCTTTTTGAGCTCCTGTGCCCCTTGGAATTCACTGTAAAGTGAAGTTTTAATTCCCTCCTGCAGGCTCAGACTCCCCACAGGAATCCCCAGCTGGATGCTGGTGACACCAAGTCCCAGAAGGAATCCTGCAGACATCTTTGGGGGAAGTGGGAAGGGAGCCCATACTTGTTTCCCCTTCAGTATTTGTCAAAACTCAAAGTATCTGTCAGGAAAAACATTGTCTAACAGACAGGACTGGGAGCGTTGCTCTTCTCCCTGCCCTCAACAGCAGCAGGAAAAAGTTGTGTGATCCAAGGCCTGAGCAGGTGCTGCTCTGGCACGGGGAAGCCTCTGCTGTATCTCTGATGGAGGGCAGACCCTCCTGGGAGTTTTCAGAGGGCTGGCAGGTTATGGAATGGGCTTGGGAGAGAGGCAGGCACCCATCTCCACACTGATCCTCACCCTGCCTCCTCTTAGGTTTCATGGACAGTCTGAGCTTTCCAGGCTTGAGCCCCATGGGAGCATTCACAATCATTTTATCCCAGAACCTTTAAGGTTGGAAAAGCCCTCCCAGCCCGTGGATTCCCAGCTGTGCCCCATGCCCAGCCCTGAGTGCCACCTCCAGGAGCTCCTGGGACACTCCAGGATGGGCACTCCAACCCTCCCCGGGCAGTGCCAATCCCTGACCCCCTTTCCATGGGGAAATTCCTGCTGATCCCACCCTGAGCCTGCCCTGGGCCAGCCTGAGGCCGTTCCCTCTGGTCCTGTCCCTGCAGTTACCGAGTGGCACTCGCACATCTGCAGCTTTGTCCCTGCAGCAATCCCACATCAGCCCCCACAGAACACAGACAGGTGCCCAGGGGTGCCAGCAGCCAGCCTGGCACTGGCTCAGCAGGAGGAAATCCTGGGGCTCAGGCTCTCTGGGACTGGGACTCGCCCACGTGTGAGTTTTGGCTACTAAAGCCCTGAATAATTGCTAGGGAATGAAACGTGTATTTTTTTAACACAGCATGACCTCATCAGGTGATTGTACAAAATGATTCAGGCTCCGTTCCTTTGTCCCCTGACACTTGATTTTGTGCTACACAGCGTGTTCTGCTCCTCACACAACCCTCACCACTGGCTGAGGTGAAGTACGACTGAGGCAGAAAATACAGCAGTATAAATTAATCATTATCAGATGCCCAGAATAAGAATATTTGCCACCTTTTTATGTCACAAATTATAAGTTTCATTGCCATAGCCACTCTTATCATTCCATCTGCTCATGCTTAAAAGCTACTAAGAGGGCTCTGAGCTCTCCAGTGCAAGGACAGTAAGAAATGAACCTGAAATTATCAACAGCCTCACAACGTCTGAACCCAGGGGGGCTGTACGAGCTGCAAAACATTTGCTCCACTTCAGCTAAGACTTATTTTATGTCCTTCAGTTGTAAAGCTCACGAGCAAGGAAGCAGCTCAATTCCCAGGGCAGTTAAACACCGCGGAGTGCCCAGCTGCAGCCCCGGGACATCCCCGAGGGCTCCTGCAGGAGTTCCTGCCCACCGGCCAGGACCTGCCCTGCCGGGTGCACGCTGGTGGGGCTGGCAGAGCAGCAGGCTCAGGGCAGAGCACAGAGGAGCCAAAGGCACGAGGTGATGGGTCTCACAGGGCGTGGGGGGTTCTCTGGGCTCCTCCTCACAGCCAGAGCGCTTGATCTCAGAGGGTCCGGGGGGATGGCAGGAGAGGACAGAGTGACCTTTTGGGGCCAGGTCCCCTGACTGTGTGCAGGTGCCAGAAATGGGATTCCCACCCATTCAGAGCCACCTTTGAACACCCTCCAAAAGCAAATGCAGCAGCCAAGCTCCCTTTTTTTCAGGACTGTTAATGAATTTTGTGTGTAAATGGACCCAAACCCCAAACTGCCTGTTCCCCACTGTCGATGTCTCGGGGTTCTTAGGGTCAGGGTGACCCCGAGATCATAAAGAGTCTTTGCTTCCCTTTCCCAGCCCAGGCAGCCAAAGAAGGAGCCTGGAATGCTCTGATTGCACTTTCAAGGTTGTTTATTTCTCCTTATCTGAACATTCTCTCTCTGACCTGCCCAGCTCTGCCTAGCAAGCCCACCATGGCATTCTGCCCCGAGCCTCGGGCAGCTCCCACCTGATACACTCAAAACTACGTGTGTGTGTTTATAATTTATTACCAATTCCCATCATCTGTGTTAGACTGTGAATCTCTGCCTTGAACCAACAGAAAAGTGTCACCAGCACAGCGAGACATGGAGGGCAAGGAGAAGGAGAAGAAGGTCAGGACACGCCCAAATCCCACCATCTTGTCCCCTTGAACCCCATTCTAAAAACCCCAAAATTCTACTTTTCCACCCTGTGTTAACTCACCTACCACACTACTCAAACCCTTGTGGTTTGTAATTCCTCACACAGAGTTGGCAGCTTTTCCCACGGGCTAAAATGGAAGCCACAGGTGTTTTTGACTTTGTGCCAGGGTCTCTGAGCCCCCTGCCAGGGTCTGGAGCAGCCAGGGCAGCCAGAGGGGTGTGCTGGGCTCCCACACCCCACTATAGTAACATCTCCCCCTGTGCTTCTCCTGAGCCAGGGGACTCTGGCACCTTTCCCACGCCAGGGTGGGTGAGGGGTCCCTTTCCCAGCACCCAGGAATCCAGGCAGACCCCAAGGGAGGGAGATGTGTCCAGCTGAGACGTCTGAGGCAGAAGCCATTCAAACCCTGCCCTTCCATATTTCATCCCAGCAATTTTACCACCAAACTGTTTTGCAATGAAGGGAAAGAATTGAAGGAAAATAAGCAACACATCCTCTCGAGGGGTCACGTTTCCTGGGTCACATCTCGCAGGTTTGAGGAAATATGTTTTGAGAATAGTTCATGCTCAAGCCTGGTGGGTAAGGGGCTCGTTGCTGGGTCAGGCTGTTCAAAGCACAGCTCAGGAGCTGGGAGAAGAAAGCCAAAGCAACAGAGAGCTCTCTGCAGCTTAATGGGGCTGGGTCCAGGCAGAGGTTTTCAGAATATATAAATATATATAAATTATATAAAATATATAAAAATCATACCAAATTTATAAAAATATAAAAATATATTAAAAATATTTAAAAATATTAAAATATTTTAAAAATTAAAAAAATATTTGAAAAGCATATAAAATATTTTAAAAAATAAATAAAATAAAATATATAAAAATAAATGTTTAAAATATATAAAAATAAATGTATAAAATACATAAAAGTAAATATATAAAATATATAAAAGTAAATATATAAAATACATAAAAGTAAATATGTAAAATATATAAAAATAAATATATAAAAATATATAAAAATATATAAAAATATATAAAAATATATAAAAATAAATAAATGAAAATAAATATATAAAAATAAATATAGAAAATATATAAAAGTAAATATAGAAAATATATAAAATAAATATATATAATATATAAAAATAAATATATAAAATACATAACCAGAAATAAACATATACAATGTGTGCACTGCAGCCCAGTCTGGCTCCCGGAGCTGCCTGGTCCCCAGAGCTCCCTGCAGGTGAGCTCATGCCCTGCAGAGGAGCTGCCCCAGCCCCACTGGTGCTGCCCGCTGAGCCCAAATCCCAGGAACTGGAGCCAGCCCAGCTCTCCTGAGCACACGAGAGCAGCGTGCACCGTGCCACTGCTCTGAGCTGGCACTGAGCTGGCACTGAGCTGGCACTGAGCTGGCACTGGAGCCCCCCGGGCTGCCATTCCAGCAGGGAAGAGGCGCCTCCACCCTCCCGGGGTTTGGCAGCACTCGCATTTCCCTGCGCAGCCTCTCCCGCAGGCTGCGTGTGAGCACGGGGCCCCTCCGCCAACTTCTGCTGGAAGAGGAAAAGCAGAGAACCGAGAGGGTCTGTGCCCCCCAAGCACACGGACCCTCCCAGCTGGTGGGCAGCACAGGGACCCTCATCCCACAGACCTGCAGCAAGGGGAGAGCAAACAGCAGCTCTGAGCCCCCGGCCCCTGCGAGATCCCAGCCCTGCTGGGGCAGGGACGGGCACGGCAGGACAGCTCTGAAAAAGGCACTGGGTGGGCTCAGCAGTGGGAGAAAGCGTGGCCAAGGCAGAGAGGTGCTCCTGGGCAGGTGCTTTAAAAGCCCCTTCTCACGTCTCACTGCCCTGGTCGTGCTCTGACCCCTCACAATGTCACGTTTCACAGCTCAGCTGCTCCTGCTCCTCCCTGGGCCTCTAATGAGCTCTTCCTCGCCTCCTGGATGGCAGCAGAGTCTGAAGGGCAGCCCCTGTTCCCTTCTGTCACCAGATGACACAAGCAAAAACGACGCACCACAGCTTTGGTCACGATGAAGAGACTAATTTATTTTTTCTGACTCCAATCTTTTATAGTTCTCAAAAGGTGCCAGTGGATTGGAGGGTGAACGTGCCACCTCTCCAACGACACTGCACAAACTACCTGTACATCAAATTTCTCTGCCTCTATGAAAGAATGCAAAACAACAGGTTGTTTACAGAAAGTTGTGTGGGAAAGTTCTCTACAAGAATGTAAACTCAGAAGGCTTTAGAAAACTCTTGATAACCAGGGCGACACCCTTCCCTCCATCTCTCTCTGTTCGCTGCTGTCACAGGCACACCGGATTTCTCCCACATTCATCATTAGGTGCCCCGAGATCTGCCAAAGCTGGGACAAGCCTAACAGCTTCCCACTTACACTCTGCTTCCTGCAGCTGAAAATCTCTCCTCTGCGTGGCTTTTTGAGGTTTTATTTGCCTGGCTGTTTTGGGGTGGGGTATTTACACCTGATTTCACACCTTTGCCTTTTTTCCCCCACTATCACACAGGTGCCCAATAAATCCCCGTGTCCCTGATCTGCCACCCTGGACCCTCTCCCAGCAGGTTTGAGCTGCTCCCAGTGTGGGACAAGCACCCAGAGCATGGGGTGGGGTTTGCACAGCAGCTGTGTATACACACACACATATTGTACCCACAGAGATACAATAGGTAAAATCAACAGATAAAATCCCTGGGGGACACCTGGAATCAGTCTGGAATTTCCTCTGGAAAACCTGCTGCTCTCCAGGAGCAGGCACCACGAAACTGAAGCAGAGCAGTGAGTGGGCAAAGGGAAATGCACAACTTAGCAGTATTTGCTGCACCATTGAATGGGATTAATGGGAAATGCACAATTTAGCAGAATTTGCTGCACCATTGAATGGGTGTGTTACCTTTGTGACTGCTCCAGCTCCCCCCAGCATGCCCAGGTACCACAGTCACCTTGTCACGGGATAAAAGCAGCCAGGCTCCTCACAGCCCAGGTGTCTGCAGCCTGGCAGGGAGAGCAGAGCCCCCAAAGGGCCCCCTGGCACTTTGCTGAGCCTGTGGACCCAGAGCTGCCAGCTCTCAGCTGCCTCCACCTCGCTGGGCAAGGCAGGCAAACCCCACGTGCCAGGAGCTGCCCAGAGAAACAGCCCTGAGCAAACACAGGGGCTCAGGGTGACTCCACAGGGTTGGGATAGAGGGACCCAGGGAATGGCTCCCACTGCCAGAGGGCAGGGCTGGATGGGAGATTGGGAATTGGGAATTGTTCCCTGGCAGGGATGGAATTCCCAGAGCAGCTGTGGCTGCCCCTGGATCCCTGGCAGTGCCCAAGGCCAGGCTGGACACTGGGGCTGGAGCACCTGGGGCAGTGGGAGGTGTCCCTGCCATGGCAGGGGTGGCACTGGGTGGGATTTGGGGTCCCTTCTCAACCCCAAACCAGGCTGGGATTCTGGGATTCATCTGCAAATGGTTTTACTGGCCAACAGCAGAACAATTATTTTGCAAACCAGATGGAGATCACCCTGGTGATCACTGGCTCTTAGTCATAGTTCAGAGCATTTTCTCTGCTGTTCCTCTAAAGTCTATTCCTGCAAAACAACCACGTTTAAAACCCTCCTACAGTAAAGAGTTTGGTGTTAACCCAAAAGTGCTTTCCAGGAACTGGTGGATGAAGCGGATTTTAACTCCCACTGCTCCAGTTTGTGGCTGAAAGGACACACAGAGGTGGGTACCTGCTGCAGGGCAAAATAAAAGGCTAAAAGAGGAGCAGACATCTCCCACAGGTGTTGGGCAGAGAGGAGTTTGGCCACGCTCCTTTGGGACCTGTGAGCACAGGGGGCAGCAGGAGAGATTTTGGTGGCAGAAAATCCTGTGCTGCACACAGCCAGGAGATGGAACATGAAACAGGGACCTTTCCCTCTGCCCCAGGACTGCTCACTGGGGCATCCACCTGAACACCCTCAGGAGGGCTGGAGGCACCTGGGCATACAGAGAAAAATCAAATTTTGCCTGAGAAAGCTGACACAGAAGTGGAGGGAACACAAGGATTAAGAGAGAAGAGCAGGAAGGTTGCAATGACATTTAGGCCTTCAGTCTGCAAAATGCACTTCCATTGAATACACTGTGGGGTTGGGCTTTAAAAAAAAAAATATATGCAAAGTGCTGGTGGCCAGGAGCAGGAAACAATGAAAGGCAGGTGTAGTAAAAGTGCTCCTGGCAATTGTAGCTGTGATTTCAGTGCAGGATCGGAGGCACCAGGAACAGGCCCCTGCCTCCACAGAGCCCACGTGCAGAAATGAGCACAGCACAGAGGCAGCACTCAGGGCTGGAGGAGCTGCTCCCTGGGCAGGGATGTGCTGTGGAGGAGCAGCTGGAACCTGCGTTGTGTGGATCCATAAACGTGTCTGGTGTTCTGGAGGCTGGAAAATGCGAGCAGAGATGGCTCTGGAATGAATCCTGGGCATGTGGGAGACAGGAGAGCAAAGAGAACAACAGGCAGAGGTGGAGGAAGGGGACACAGCCTGAGGAATGGCAGGAAAGTGAGCAGGGAGAGGCAGACAGGACACCTGAGGGATCAGAGAAGGTGAGCTGGGAGAGGCAGACAGGACACCTGATGGGCCAGAGATGGGATAAACCAGAGCAGGGGAGGAGCTGTGTGACACTGGCAGAGATCTGGGACACAACAGCAGCTGTTTGGTGTTTCAGTGCTTAACCTCTGCCTACCAAGGACTGCACGTGCCAAATTATCCCTCAGCCTACGGGCACAAACTTTGTTGGGAAGGATGGAGGTAAAGAGGGGCAGGAAAAACGAGAGCAGGAACATCTCCAGCTGCACTGCCCCTACTCCAGCCACAGCAGTCCTGGCTGCCAAAATCCTTCCTCCCACGTGCTGCAACCTGCCTGGAACCCCAGTTGTAATTCTGCTCTGAAATCTGCTCGCACTGACCCTGCAGCCTTCTGAAGCTTGAATACAAATTAAACCAGCTGCAGGGAGAGGGCAAAATCCACTCTGCCCCAGAAACAGCTCCCACCTGACACCAGCCTGGGTGTCCTGCCCTGGAAAATATTGTAAAATGTAGGTGAACCCGGGGGGAAGGAATGCTGGTGTGTGACTCCAGCTCAGAAGGCTGAATGATTTCTTTATTAGAACTATGCTATAATTCATTAATATACTATTTAAAGGAGGTACTAAAGCTACAAACCTACTTGTTCTAACTACCATATCTAACTAACCCAAAACTCGTGCCCCTCTCTGAGAGTGCAGCCACAGCTGGGCTGGATTGGCCACCAGCCCCAAACAATCCTCACCAGAACCCAACCAAGCAATGACCCCAGGGAAACAATTCTCCAAGCACATTCCACATGGGAAACACAAGGAGCAGAAATAGAAATTGTTTTCTCTTTCTTTCCTCTGTGCTCCTCTATGAAAAAGTCCTGAAAGAAAGAATAATGTCCCTGCCACAGGAAAACCGTGGTCAGCCAAGTAACTGAATTTTCCTGGTGGCCCAGGCTGAGACAGAAGCGTGCCACTGCCTCAAAGGGGAGCAGCACAGGGGCTGCCTGCAGTGAGAGCAGGACATTGCCCAGCCTGAGCCTCAGGTGTGGCCCTGCCCAGGCAGCTCCCAGGGCTGAGGGAAGGTCCTGCCTGGGGAGGGATGGCTGCTCACACAAGCCCTGCCAGCTCTCCAAGCCTTTACAAAACCCCAAGCTTGCAATAAGAACAATAGAGCAGAGCAGGAGCAGCCACCTTTTGGTGTCAGTTTGAAAGACAACTCAAGTGGGGCAAAGTTCAGTCGTGTCAGGGTTTTTCCCCAGCTGGTCTCAGCAGTGCCAAGGAAACCCCAGCCCTGGCTTTGCAAACAGCTTCCCAGGAGAGCAGAGTCTGCCACGGGGACCGGGCTCCAAACAGCCCCGGGTGCTCCAGAGCATCTCTGCACACAGAGCCCAGCGCTCCCCTGGAACAGGCCTAGCACCCCTGCCCAGGGAGCTGGGACTCGTCTTCATCTTACCTGCTGCTTTTTGCTCCTGCTTCAGCTCTGCTTCCAAAGGAACAGGCACAGAGACCCCGAGGAATGTCACACTGCAGCCCTGGGCTGAGCCTGCTCAGCTCTGGCTTTGGGTAGGAGCTGCTCTGCTGAGCCTGGCTCAAACAGCCTCACACAGCCCTGGGCTGAGCCTGCTCAGCTCTGGGTTTGGGTAGAACCTGCTCTGCTGAGCCTGGCTCAGCTCTGGGTTTGGGTAGAACCTGCTCTGCTGAGCCCAGCTCAGCTCTGGGTTTAGGTAGAACCTGCTCTGCTGAGCCTGCTCAGCTCTGGGTTTGGGTAGGAGCTGCTCTGCTGAGCCTGCTCAGCTCTGGGTTTGGGTAGGAGCTGCTCTGCTGAGCCTGGCTCAAACAGCCTCACAGAGCCCTGGGTTGAACCTGGCTCAGCTCTGGGTTTGGGCAGAACCTGCTTCACTGAGCCTGGCTCAAACAGCCTCACACAGCCCTGGGCTGAGCCTGCTCAGCTCTGGGTTTGGGCAGAACCTGCTCTGCTGAGCCTGCTCAGCTCTGGCTTTGGGTAGAACCTGCTCTGCTGAGCCCAGCTCAGCTCTGGGTTTGGGTAGGAGCTGCTCAGCTGAGCCTGGCTCAGCTCTGGGTTTAGGTAGAACCTGCTCTGCTGAGCCCAGCTCAAACAGCCTCACAGAGCCCTGGCAGGGGCTGAGCCAGGTGTGAGACCCAGGAGGAGAAGTTGGGCTGGGATCTAATCAGGGTTTCATTCTCAGCCTGCGTGAGGCAGGTTAAGCAGGGCTTTGTCAGGGCTGAGTGGGGCAGAGCACAAACAGCCCTGGAAGCTCTGCAGAGCCTGGCCAACACCTGGCTTGTCCTCCTGTGCAGTTTAAGATGACCATGGAGAGGCTCCCTCGGGAGCAGGCCTGAGTTCAATCAGGGCTGCTGGCGTTTCCCTGTGTGCAGCACAGGGAGCTGCTCCCCTGAACTGCAGCACTCCCCACTGCAGAGCCCACACCCGCAGGAGCCCTGTGCACTGAGCTCTGGTCTCCACTGTGACAGTTCTGCACCATGGACAAGCCCCCGGCCCAGCACACCCCAGCCAGTGCTGCCACAAACCCCTTGTTCACTTTGCCCTGGTTTTTGTGAGCGTTCCGGGGAAGTTTTGAGCCCATTTTGCGCTGCTGAGCAGGCACAGCCTGAGCCCCCACGGCACAGGAGGTTTCTTTGCTCCTTTCCTCTCCCTGTCCTGATCAGGGCACAGCTCAGGCAGTGCTGCACATGACACCTGGCTGCAACTCTTCAGCCTTTTCTTTTCCTTTGCTGCTCCATCCCTGCCAGCTCGTGCTCTCTGTTGCAGGAATTGGAACAAAAATGGGATATCAAAGGAGCACAACCCACAGAGCCAGTCCTTGCCTTGCCTACAGAGGGGGAAAGCTAAAAATACAGAGGTGCCACTTCTTCTCTGCTTCCACCACCACAACAGAGTTCCTGTCTCTGGGAGTCTTGCAGTTTGTGCCTGACACAGATGAGAAGTGACGAGCAGATAGACTGGAAACACTTCCACCACTGACCAAATGTTATTTGGTGATCAGCTGAACACGATCAGCCCGGCCAGGCCACGGGGAAAAGGCACAAGAAACAGATTTGAGCTCCCTCAGAATGACAAGAAACGGGGATGCAGCTCACGAACAAAAAGCACAAACCCTGTTTGGAGGGCATCGCTGATCTTGGACAGGGCTGCAGGACCTCAGCAGCACAGAGCTGAACAAAAACCCTGGAAACGTTAATTTCTAATAATAACTCAGTACAGAGAGACAGCAAAGCAGAGCAGGAGCACCTGCTGGGGTTTTCTGCAGCATTCACACGGAGTATTTTTGCAATGCTAAATAAGACCTCAGAAAAATCAAGCTCCATCACTACAAGACTGTTACATGGGCTTTTCTGTGTGCCTGGGAGGCCCAGGCACTTTGCGGGAAGAGGAAAATTGAGTTGACTTCCCCTCGAACAGGAACGGATTGCTGAGCCCGTGCAGTCATTTCAGAGTTGCAGAAACACGAGCAAGGAGAGCACGGGCCCAAGGAGCTCACCTGGAGGAGCGAGCTGGATGGCGAGGCAGGCTCAGCCAGAAGGGAGAAGGTGGGGAAGCAACGGGAGGAATTCACCAGCAGGAGCGCCCAGGGTTTGCTACAGCACTCTGGGGGTGAGTGAGAACGCAGAACTCGCCCAGTAAACAGCAGAGTTGCCAACAGGAACAGTCAATACCAAACACACTCGCAGCCACAATGTACAACCCAGACTGACAAATGCACCCAAGGGCTAAAATAAGTTATAAAAAGCAACTGGAGGGGGAAGGAGAACCCCAGCACTCCCCCCAGCACAGCCTTTCCAGAGCCCCGTTTGGCTCCTGTGAAACTCATTAATGCAAATAACAGAAACCGGCTTGATTTTAAATTAGGGGAAAAAAAAACCAAACCACAGAGCATTCTCAAGCGTGGATTCTTTCATTATGCAGCTTCACAGGGTAATTTTGGAGTAGCTGGTCAAGTGGCAATTAACAGCAAAATAAAGAGATGTTAATTCCGCCGTTGGCTGATTTTAGCTTAGCCAGATAATCTACACGGAAATTCAACCCCTCGGGCTAAAAGGGGGCTGCCAGCAGAGCGGAGGGGAGGAAAAGGCTGTGAAAAAAAAACAAACACAGAGCAAAGAGAGGACTGCGGGGCCGGGAGCTCGGCAGCGTGAGCCCTGCAGCCCCTCCAGACGCAGAGCCCATCCGGGGTGCAGAAATTGCCCAGCCGGGCACTGCCCGGAGGGAAATCCCGGGATGCGAGGCAGCAGCACCTGCCCCTGTGCCCACCTGGCCAGGGCACAGAGCCCCAGGGACAGCACCCGCTCCCCCTGCAGCTTCCACTGGGCTTTTTCCTTTTCCAGCCCGCTCCTGCCCAGCGCACACCTTCCCCACGTGAACAACGCCAATCACTTGGTTTTCAAAAGTTTTAAAGTTTGATAATAATAATAATAATAATAATAATAATAATAATAATAATAATAATAATGTGGTTATAAAAGTAGTAATACAATTAGAGTAATAACAATTTAGAGTTAGGACAATTACAAGACAATAAAAAGCAGAGAATTCCGGACGTCCGGATGCTCTCGGGCACTCAAGCCACGACAAGCATGCCTTGTGAACAAAGGAATCACCTTAAAAGCAACAGCCTGTTGCATATTCAAAACACTTCATGATTATGCATATATTTTATTTAAAACAAGAACTTCGTCTGGTACTTGTCAAAAAGTTTCTGTCAATTCCCAGGCACCTTTGAGTCTCAGGCTTGAAGAAGTTCGTTTCTGTTGATAAGGAAAGCCATAAATTCCTCTCCTCTGGAAAATTTAGGGGTTTCTGTAATTGTTATCTTTGTGTGAAGAATTCCTTGATTATCCCATCTCTTTCTTGAGCTAGTTAAAAAGTATCTTACATAGTATAGTTTCTATTTTCACATTGTGTTATAACTTAAAAATACATTCGACACACCACTGGAGAGAATTAATACAGCATAACTTTCCGAGAGCCCGAGAGCACCCGGACGTCCAGAATTCTTTTCTTTTTATTGTCTTGTAATTGCCCTAACTCAAAATTTTTATTACTCTAATTGTATTACTATTTTTATAACCATTTTAATATTATTAAACTTTAAAACTTTTAAAAACCAAGTGATGGGCGTTTTTCACAGAGCACAAAGAGGAAATGGAGAACTAAATAAAATCACCACAGTGCACTGGCCAAAGCCTTCCCTTGGCAGTGACCTTGGCACAAGGAGACTTTTGGAGCAAACCTGGTTTGGGATGAAATCTCTCCATTTACCTGCAACACGGGTACATTTGAGTGTTGGTTCCAATAAAACCAAAATGAGATTTTGGAGTCAAAATATCTGTTAAAACAAATCCTCATAAATTCCATTTAGCACTTCTATTTACATTGCTGACATGTAATGATGCCGTCCTGCAAAACTGTTTTAATAGATGAAAATAACAAATTAAGATAGAATAGAAATTAATTTCCCTCAGTTTCCTCTAACTTCTGACCTGTACCTATAAACTTCAAAGTCTCTGTGGCCCCAAGAACCTTGGACCACTAAAACCACAGAAAACTCTACCTGTAGTATTTGCAACTTCAAAAGGTAAAAAGATTAAATCTTGCCATTTTGAAGAAAATTTAACTTTTCTATATGTTTTCAGACTTTTCCAAAGGCATCAAGGTATTTTGTTCTTAGGAAATTGACAAATGACTTCATAGAACTTTATAAGGTTGGCTTGGGTAAAGAAAAGACCAGGATGAGAAATGGTTTCCATTTGCCGTGTCTGCGCCTTTGCTGAAAGGTTTTCCCCCTGTAAATCCACAGAAACTGGAATTTCCTGCTGGCTCTGAAAGAACCTGGGTCCCAGGGCAGGAGTGAGAGGCTGGGGACAGTTTTGTGAGTGGGTCCCAGCACTGGAGCTGCACTGCTGGGGGGTTTGGGGTGAAAGGAAACGCTCAGAGGGGAGGGGAGGCAGCGGGAGCTGGGGTCTCAGGGACATCCTCCCTGGGGCTGGGGACACACGGGACACCCTCAGAGGAGGCACTGGGAGCCTGCAATCCCACCTGGCTCCTTCCATCTCCCTCCCAGGGCAGGAAAATGCCAATTTCTGTGCCACAGCCTGTCCCTCCCTGCTGCCACCCTCTGCTCTCCCCTCAGGGCCAGGGATGCACATCCATGGACCCGACTGCATCCCTGCCACGGGGTTTGTAAGGGACGTTACAGGGAGCAAATAAAAACCCATCCTCGTTACTGGTGTTAATCTAAAGCAAACCTTTTATTTCGCCTGCCAGCAGCTCCCTTCTATCAGTTCGAATTTACTTTTTAATTATGTATATTGCTTTTTTTCCATGTGAAACTCCAGACTAGAAATATGTATCTCATTATATTTTACGTTATTCAATTGACCTAAACACAAAGGCATTTTTCTTGAATACTGAGTGCTGATGTACCTTTTTAATTAAAGCTTAAAAAGCTTTTAATTAAAACAATAAATCACAGACAGCAGGCTCTATCCACATTGTCTTCTGGCCCGGGTATATTTTTCCTTTTGTGATCCGATTGACCCAAAAGGTAAAAAACAGGTGAAAGGGCGTTCCCATTTAATGGCTGCAGTGTAAAATACTCTGCTCTGAGGCAGGCTGAGCCCGGCAGCACTGCTGGGACCTGCCTGCAGCCCCTGCAGCCTGTGGAGATCCCTTTTCCCTGCCCTAAATCTGCAGCAATAAAGCCCCAGGAACCAGGTACATCTTCCCAGCTGTGTCTGCCCAACCCCGCCCTGCGCCAGCGTGGACACCACATTGCACTTTTTGGTGTCGTTTTGTTGTCTGCCGTGCAGAGCTGAGCTTTTCCAGCCCAGCACGGAGCTGCTGGTGCCTCCAGACATGCCCCACTGCCCTGCCCCTAACCTCAGGGATCCAGCTGGGACAGGGATGTGGCAGCTCTGGGAGCTGCTGGCCTGAATTTAGGCACAACTTCTGCACCTGGGCCAGCCTGGGGAGCTGCATTTTCTTTGTGCAGCTTGGTTTAGTTCAGAAGCTGATCAGAAATATGTTTGGTCCCTCAGAGTAAAACTGGGCCGTGCACTAACAAGATATTTTTGGCCCCAAGACGACAATTACTTCTCAAAATCTGTAAATTCCACGTGTTCTAAACATCCAGAACTCCTACCAGTCAAGGTTTGTGCTTACACAACAAAGACCTTCTCAATTATCATTTTTAAAGTAACAAGGGGATCCAGTGAATCATTCCCTCAACTGAAAATAAAAGTTCATGTGCCCCCACTTTTCTCATGGCAATTTGGGCTCCTCAGGGTGGAAACAGGAATATTTGTATTGCCCCCAAAGTGGGGCAGAGAGAAAAGCAACTGCTTCAGAAAGCAGGGAGCAGAGAGGGGCACAAGCTGGTGGGAGGTGGAGTTCCCTTTCTTCTTCTCCCCAGCCTCAGCAGCAATATTTAATTGCAACAGCCCCAGACAGAGCCCTGCAGCTCTCCAGATCCGCTGTGCCCTGGAATCTCCCTGGTTCTGGAAATCTCATTCTATCCAAGGAGAAATGAAAAGCAAAATTGCAGGGGGAAAAAAAAATAAAAAAAAGAAAAAAGGAAAGAATGCTGGGTGACTTCAAGGAGAAACAAAATCTCCCAATAAAGTCAGCAGTAAACTCCAAGCGCTCGCCTGGAACTGCCAAGCAGTAAAAGCACAGAGCACTTGGCTCGAGCTGCTGAGATTCCCTTCCCTGCAGGTCAAGTGCAGGGAGGCACCAGGGCCAGGAGCCCCTCCTGCCTTCCCAAAATGTCCTTGCTGGGTCCCTGAGGAGCGTCCCTGGCCACTCTGGGGCCTGGGGGGTGCTCCCTGCTCCACGCTCTGCACAGCAGAGCTGCAGAGGTTTTATCTCCCAAAACCTCACAATTCCCTCGGTGTTGTCCTTCCCTGAGCCTTTTCCCATTTATTTCAGCTCTCAGCCTTTAGCTCAGCTCCCCTGGGTTTCTTGATCCACCCCTGCTCCCTTTCCCAGTCCCAGTTCTGTTCCCAGTTCCCAGCTCATCCCCAGTCCCTGCCCAGCCCTGCTCTCAGCTCATCCCAATCCCAATTCCAGCCCCATTCCCAGTTCCCAGCATGTCCCAGTCTGCCCAGCTCTGCTCCCAGTTCCCAGCCCATCCCAGTCCCTGCCTAGTGCCATTTCCAGTTTGCAGCCCATCCCAATCCCAGCTCTTTTCCCAGCTCATCCCAGTCCCATTCCCAGTTCCCAGCCCAGTCCCATTCCCAGTCCCATTCCCAGTCCCAGCCCAGTCCCAGCCCAGTCCCATTCCCAGTTCCCATCCCCAGTTCCCAGTTCCCATTCCCAGTTCCCATCCCCAGTTCCCATTCCCAGTTCCCATCCCCAGTTCCCAGTTCCCATTCCCAGTTCCCATCCCCAGTTCCCATTCCCAGTTCCCAGCCCAGTTCCCATTCCCAGTTCCCAGCCCAGTCCCAGTCCCAGCCCCATCCCCAGTTCCCAGTTCCTTTCCCCAGTTCCCAGTTCCCATCCCCAGTTCCCAGTTCCCATCCCCAGTTCCCAGCCCAGTCCCATTCCCAGTCCCATTCCCAGTTTCCATCCCCAGTTCCCAGTTCCCATCCCCAGTTCCCAGTTCCCATTCCCAGTTCCCAGTTCCCAGCCCAGTTCCCAGTCCCAGTCCCATTCCCAGTCCCATCCCCAGTTCCCATCCCCAGTTCCCAGTTCCCATTCCCAGCCCAGTCCCATTCCCAGTCCCATCCCCAGTTCCCAGCCCAGTTCCCATTCCCAGTTCCATTCCCAGTTCCCAGTCCCATTCCCAGTCCCATTCCCAGTTCCCAGTTCCCATCCCCAGTTCCCAGTCCCATTCCCAGTCCCATTCCCAGTTCCCATTCCCAGTTCCCATCCCCAGTTCCCAGTCCCATTCCCAGTCCCATCCCCAGTTCCCAGTTCCCAGTTCCCATCCCCAGTTCCCAGTCCCATCCCCAGTTCCCAGTTCCCAGTTCCCATCCCCAGTTCCCAGTCCCATTCCCAGTTCCATTCCCAGTTCCCAGCCCAGTCCCACCCAGCAGGCGTGGGCAGAAGTGCTGTGAGCAGTGCGACATTCCCAGGGAATGTGGGACCAGGCCTGGAGAAGAGGCAGGAGCTCCCAGGAGCCCGGCACAGCACTGCTGGGAGAGGAGAACAAGGCAAACACCATCTCACCTCCTACAGCGAGGGGACCTGGGGCCTTCCTCATCTTTCTGAGCACCACAACACAGACAATGCTTCCAAGCGCTTTCGGTTCGGGGAGAATTGTTTCATCCGAGGCCTGAGGGATGGAGAGACATTGTCAGACCAGAGGCTTTAATTAAGTCTGCCACGCTCGGCTCCCCAGCTCTCAAACCCTTCCCGAGCAGAGAGGGAACAGCAGATGGAGAGCGGGTGTCAGGAGCAGTCTGGAAGCTTCTGTGGCTGTCAGGGATGTGGGGACAAAGGTGGAGCACGGAATTCTGTCCCTGTAGCCCTGTTATCCTCACACGGGGCTGAGACAGCCCCGGGCGTGCAGGGCTGGCCCAGACATGGGGCAGCTGATGCCACAAGCTCCCTGTGCCAGAGGCTGGGCAGAGGCAAAGAACAAAGCAGGGATTTATGAAAAGCCCTCCCAGGACACACCTTGGGCACTGCAAGAGCCCGGCCAGGCCTCCACCCAAGCTGGGCCCCGGCTCAGGAGCTTTCACACTTTGATCAGTTCTGCTCCATTTCCAGCCTGGCCTTCAGTGCCCAATCCCAGCTCCAGGTGCTGCAGTCCCACCCTGCCAGGCTGCTCTCCTCCATTCCCTGCTGGTTGCACTTTTTGGGGCTGGAGCTGCAGCGCTGTCCTTGGTTCTGGGCTGGAGAAGGATTGCTGTGTGTGCCTGGGCTGTGAGGAGAGCTGCTGGCCCCGTGTGTGCAGTTCAGAGCCACGCTGAGAGCCAAACCCGAAGGCATCCCTGGGAGAGCTGAGCAGGACCCCCAGGGCTCCGAGGGAGGCCACGGCTGCTGTCAGTGAGAGCTTGATCACGGGGCAGGCACAACCTGGGCTGGCCTGGGCAGATGTCTGAGCCCCCTCTGTCCCTGTCCCCTCTTCATTGAAGTTCCTGTGACGGCCCAGAGGTGCCTCTGCTTCTCACCTGGATGGATGATGTGCAGGACAATTATGGATCTTGAAAACGAGTTGATTTTTCTGGCTGAACACATATTAATTGGATTGTTTCCCCTGACTTCAGCGCTCTCTGAGACGAAGCCTCACCTCTGGGGAGCAGTGATCCCTGCAGGGGCCTTTTGCAGGAATTTCTGGTGATCTCGCAGCGCTTCCCAAGCAGGAGCCAGCCCCCCAGAGCAATCCCTCCATTTCAATCCAAGATTGATTCTGTGTTACTTTTGCAAGAAGCTGCTTGGATTTTTAGGAAGAAGAACACCACGTTACTATAACTGCACATTTGGTTAAAAAAAATCCAGGCACAGCCACTACGCAGAGCAGCAGAACATCCCTGAAACAACAAAACACGCCCTGTGTCCACTGCTGAGAAAAAAAGGCAGCATTTCCGTGTGTGCAGAGGGAAAACCACTCGTGCCTGTGTCCTGGGAGGAGAGGTGCAGCCCCGGGCAGAGCAGAGCACTGAAGCACAGGGAGGTCGTTGGCCTGGAAGGCTCCCAGCTGCAGGGATGGTTCAGCCATGGAGCAGCAGGAGAGGAGAAGGCACTTTCCTGCCTGGAAGGAGTTCTGTGCATGCAGCAGGTTTGCTTTCCCAGCCTTTCCCAGCCTTTTCCAGCCCCAGAGGGGCCAGGCAGAGCCTCCCCAGCACCAGGGAAGTCCCCCCAGGGAGAGCAAGGCACGGGGGAACATCAAGACAATGTATTTCACAACAATCCATTTTTCTGTCTGTGAGCACTTCTTACGGTTCCAATGCTCTACAAAACACAGAGCTGAGCCCAAAGGCTGCAGACTCCCTCAGAAGTGGGGTCCTTTGTCAGCTACTGGCATTTTCTGTATTCCCACCCCCTCTTCTGCTCACAAAGATCTCTCAGGATTCTTTCTCTCCAGCCAGCTATTTATTTGTGCTCATTTCGTTGGTCACAGATGGCTTTTCCCCTTTTACACACACGGGCTGCAAAGCAGCATTTCTCCCTCAGAATAATTGGTGAGAAACAAAAAACCCCCGATGTTTGGTTGTTTGGTAAAGGATTAGGCAGCCAATCAGGCAATTTTTTCCACCAACAGTTATTTCATCTATAGCACAGCCACAAAGAGAGAAAATAACTCGATCGTATCTAAGCCCCTAAATAGCAGCAAAAGAGCATTTGTACTGAATATCAAAAAAATATTGGTGGAGAGCTGATTTTTATTCAATAGAGAAGATGTAAAACCTTTTAAGGAATTCAGGGCCAATTTTTTCATTGGGATCTGTGGTAAATAAGCAGCACAGGCAGCTCCTGTTGGGACACAAAGCTGCATTCCCCAGTGCAGGCATTCTGCTCCCGGAGTGACCCTCCCCATGCTCAGGGAGGATGTCTGGGCCTGGGGCTTCTGACGTTCACCCACCTCTTCATGCAGCAAGCACGTGGAGAATTTCTCCTTCCAGAGGATGAGAGACAAATGACACTTGTGCAGTAAATAAATGTCACTCACGTGCTGCACAGTGCCTTTGGCTGGGGCTGGGAGGGGGCAGCTCACACCCCAAGCACACCCATTGCTCCTGCTCCTCCAGCAGGAGAAGGGCAGAACGTCTGCAGTGTGCCAGCAGCACGGGGAAACGTGCTTTAACCACGCAATTCTCTTCTGCAGGGAGGGAAATTTCATTTCCACCTGGTACTGAGCAGCTAATGGCTCTCCTCTGAGTGAAACCAAAGTGCTGGGAATTGGTGCTCCCAAAGCTGCTGTGACAGGGACAGCCCGGATCCCACTGGGTGTGACAGGGACACCCCAGATCCCACTGGGTGTGACAGGGACAGCCCGGATCCCATTGTGTGACAGGGACACCCCAGATCCCACTGGGTGTGACAGGGACACCCCAGATCCCACTGGGTGTGACAGGGACAGCCTGGATCCCATTGTGTGACAGGGACAGCCCGGATCCCACTGGGTGTGACAGGGACAGCCCGGATCCCATTGCTGACACCCCAGATCCCATTGTGTGACAGGGACACCCCAGATCCCATTGCTGACACCCTGGATCCCACTGAGTGTGACAGGGACACCCCAGATCCCATTGCTGGCACCCCGGATCCCACTGGGTGTGACAGGGACACCCCAGATCCCACTGGGTGTGACAGGGACACCCCAGATCCCATTGCTGACACCCCGGATCCCATTGCTGACACCCCAGATCCCATTGCTGACACCCCAGATCCCATTGTTGACAGGGACACCCCAGATCCCACTGCTGACACCCCGGATGCCATTGGGTGTGACAGGGACACCCCATATCCCATTGCTGACACCCCATATCCCATTGCTGACACCCCATATCCCATTGCTGACACCCCGGATCCCCTGGGTGCTGCAGGGTTTGTTCTACAGACATCAAACAGAGACAGTGAAGTGTGTGCAGCCTCCTCGGGCAGCCCGAGCAGTGCCACGAGGAGCAGCTGCTAATGAACCTTTAAAGGATGGTGCAGCATCCACGGAGCTCTCAGACGTGGTTCGGCAGCACTTTTAAATGCCTTCCCCTTCCAATCTTCCCCTGCTTCCTTGCATTTATCCTTCTGAGAATAATGAAGTGTGAACGGGCTAAATTTATGGAAGAAAACACGTAGCTCTGTCTATGCAGTGAATAAAGAAGTATTTTAAGCTATCGTTTCCCTGCTAACTCATAAAAGCAGCGTTATCTGCCTCGTGTGTGCCTGATTTCCACTTGGGCGAGTCCCTCATGCTGCTCCTGGAAACAGCATGTTCAGGGCAGAAAGGAGCCAGGAGCAGGGCACTGCTGTTCCAGCAGCCCGGGTGTCTGCAGAAGGGCAGCACAGCACAGCTCCCGTCCCAGCCCCGCGTGCCCGGGAGGTCCTCGCTGTGGGCAGAGACCCCAGAGCAGCCTTGGCACCCCCAGGCCCTGCAGGGCACACGCCTGGTCCCTGTGCCCAGGGCTGATGGTCGCAGAGTTTCTGCTGGGCCACCCAGAAATGAAAGGTGCTGACTTCACCCTCCCTTCACACCTGAATTCCACCTCACGGGTGTTGGAACATCCCTGAGCAGGAAGGGCTTGGAAATCCCCAGCAGAAGCTGGGGCTGCCCCTGGATCCCTGGCAGCGTCCCAGGCCAGGCTGATGGGGCTGGGAGCACCTGGGACAGTGGGAGGTGTCCCTGCCATGGCAGGGGTGGGATCTGGGGACAGTCCTCAAGGTCCCTTCCAGCCCAAACTGCTCTGGGATTCTGATTCTAAAACTGCTTCAGCTGTTTCTGTAACCCGAGCTGACACTGACAGCACTTAAACTGATATTCACACACAGCATTTAATCTTTGCCAGGGAAGCAAATCTCCTCTTGTGATGCCACGTTTGTTGAAAATGCCATCAACGCAATGAAAATGCAGTTGTAGGTAATGGCAAAATATTCCTAACCTATGGAAGAAGGGGTATAACTTTCTATTGCCTTAATGACAGGCACTAAAACTCTGCCATAAAACCTTCCACGAGCTCCACACCAGCTCTTTTACAGCGTTAAAAATGCATTAAACCAGAGCTGCTAGCATCCTGTAGTGCTTGCTCAGGCTGTCAGCCCTGCTCTGATCACAGGCAGTGCCCAGCAAACGGGGCTGTGCCAGAGCTGCACGAGCTGCTCAAACCCACCCCCATGCCAGGGTGGGCACAGACCCAGGGCTCAAACCCCACCCCTGCCATTCAGCCTGGAAATACTTCACTCCATTGAAACACTGGCATAAAAACAGTTGGAATTGTTTTACTCGACACGTTGCATTTGTCTGTGTCCTTGTGACATTTGTCTCTGAGGCAGAGGTAATGCTTTGGCTGTTCACTTTATTCTGGGTAGCAACAAAGCTGCAAACCCCACTGTGTGTTAGGGGAAAAGTCATGGAAAGGGTTGTAAAGCATGAGAGCAGAGTGGGGTGGGCTCCCCATCCCTGCAAGTGCCCAGGGAAGGCGTGGATGTGGCACCCAGGACAGGGACAGTGCTGAGGTGACCCTTGCCTTGGACGAACCCAAAGCCTTGTTCTACTTCCACGATTCTGCCACCCACTGAGGGCAGCTCCTAGAAGCAGCAAATCTTAGATCAGCAGCAAAGGTGACACACAGATATTCCAGAACTTGTCCTTCCCGTGCCCCTCAGAGGCCCTGCAGTGCCCCGAGCCCCTCACACATCCCAGCAGCAGCAACCCACCTGGGAACCCTTCCAGCCAGGCTGCACGTGCCCTCACCCCAGCTCCACAACACAAGATCAGTATTTATAAAGCTGGAAGAGCTGAAATAGCGCTCATGTCTCTCCATCAGCACAAAGAGGCAGCGAACATTGCACTATTAATCTGCTTTTTCCTCCCCCTAAACGGAGGCTGAGATCAAGCACAGCACTCTGCCTCACTCAGCCTGCAAAGTCCTCTGCTTCCCCCTCTGACAGGAGCAGCAGAGCGTTTCACTGCCTCAGAACAGCTGGGCCCCAGTGCCAGCAAACACCGAGTGCCCTCACTGTGGGATTTCAGTGTGGGATTTCAGCTCCCCGAGCCTGGCTGTGCTCCTGTGGCACACAGCATTTATGGAATCCTGGCATGGGTTGGGTGGGAAGGACCCCAAATCCCACCCAGTGCCAGCCCTGCCATGGCAGGGACACCTCCCACTGTCCCAGCTGCTCCAGCCCCAGTGTCCAGCCTGGCCTTGGGCACTGCCAGGGATCCAGGGGCAGCCACAGCTGCTCTGGGAATTCCATCCCTGCCAGGGAACAATTCCCAATTCCCAATACTCCATCCAGCCCTGCCCTTGGCACTGGGACTCCATCCCCCTTGTCCCCTCCATGTTCTCCATGAGCTCCTCACCACCCTCAGTCCTGTCCACACCAATAAATTTGGGGACAGGCAAAACCAGAGGAGGGTTTAAAAGCTGTGACAGGAGTAAAGCTCGTGGCATAACAACAACAGCAAGTCTGGTGATTGTGAATAAAAATTACCCCACAAAGGACATGAAGAAAGGAAGATATTTATGTATCAGTTAGGATTTATCTCCCTGAAAGAAAAATAGTGTCATAATCATTAGTGGGAATGGTGCTAGAATGTAAAATAAATTTGCATCAAGCCTCCATTTCCCTCAGTGCAGATTTTCCTTCTTGCCTTCCCTTCAGAGAACTTTAAAAGAAGCTCTGCGGGTGGATGAGCTGTTTATTAGAGACAATTCTGCAGCAGCTCAGCTCCAGGATGCAAAAACCCCAACTCACAAATTCCAGCCAGCCCAGCTGTGAGAGGAGCTCGTAGGGAAGAGTTTGAGTGCTGTATGAAATGAACACAAAGCCATGATGAAACTGCATTCCAAGTTGGAATATTATAATTAATTATTTTAAATAAATGAAGGGTTTGACATTTTCCCTGCCTGGGTACCCAGAGTTTATTTCTCCCGGGGCAGGAGGAATTCCTGACTGGCCTGATCTCCCTTCCTGTGATCCCAGCCCATGGTTATGCACAGGGAGGGGTGTCCTGCTGCCACAGCCCTGGAGCTGAGCTGCCAGACTTGAGGGATATTGCCTTAAGCAGCTGCATCAAATAAATGACCTTTATTGTTTATATGTCCACCTGCATGCAAATGGACACATTGTACTTATTCCCCTTTAACCTGCCAAAAGGTTTGTTGTATTTTAATAAAGACATTTTCATTTACAATCCAAAGGCAAAATTGTTCATACAGATTTTTTTCATGTTTTCCCTTCCCTCTGCTGAGCAACAGTCAAACCTTTATATTTTAATATTTTCCTTCACAGGCAGCCAAGTGCCAGCAATTACTGCAGATGTAGCAGGTATTTAAATACACACATTGCAGAAATTAGCAGAACCACTATACTTTCATTAGAAATTAGCAGAACCACTACACTTTCATTAGAAATTAGCAGAACCACTACACTTTCATTAGTGACTATCCTGGGGTGCTCTGTGCTCCAGTTTTTCCAGTGACATTAAAACTTCTCACACTGATTCTCTGGGAACACCGAGTCCAACCACCCCAGCACTGCCCCTGTCCCCAGTGCCACATCCCCAGGGCTGGTGAACCCCTCCAGGGATGGGCACTCCAGCCCTGGGCAGCTGTGCCAGGGCTGGGCAGCCCTTTCCAGGGAGGAATTTTTCCTTCAGCCCCTCCTGGGTCTCCATTCCCTCCCCAGCTCCGTCCCCTTCCCTGGACACGCTCCATCCCACACCCCAAATGCAGATTTTTCCACCTCCTGGGTGGATGGAGGAGATCCCTGCTGTATTTTGCTCAGGGTTCTTCCCACCTGGGCTCACCAGTTATGGGAATTGTGTGCTGCAAATCCTAGAGCTGTTTGTGCCCCTCTGGGCTGACCCTCCTGGATTCCACGGGGAGGGTGGGATGTGCTGCTCAGCTGCAGCCCTCCCTCTTAAGAGCAGGGTTCTCCAGTGATCCCTAAACCACTGTCTTTTTCTTCGACTTCAATAAATCCTAAAAATTCAAATTACATCCCGTGCTTGCCATCCCCACAGCAAACACACCCAGGATTGCCAAGGAGGGACGGGACGTGGACACTGTGGATAACAGCGTGTGGGCTTCACCTGCCATCCCAGGACACTCTGCACAGCCATCAGTGCTGATGATGGTAATCATTCCATCCCAAATGACATCCTCCACCCAAGCATCCCAAGCTGCTGTTTATAAACTTCAGCTTGGCCTCAAAACACGCCAGGGTAGCTCAGCACAGCCGTGGATGTCCAGGCTTACTGATTTTCTTCCTTTTTTTGGGGAAACTTGTGTTCCTCACTACAACCAGGAAAGCTCCTGCTCCAACTTATTGTGCCTCCACATCTGCCCCTCCAGAGGAAAACAGGAGAGCATTCCCCCCAGCCTTCCTGCAGAGGAAAAGCTCCCTCCTCTCCTCCCCTTGGCCGGGAGCCCTGAGCTCCCCCAGCACATGGAACAGGCAGAGGGAGGCCTGGGGATCAGAGTCACACTCCTGCAGATCGTCCCCCATGGCACAGCAGCAGCTAAGGATGTGAATTACTGGGCAAAGGAAGGAGGGAGTGAGGAGGCCTTGGGAAGGAAGGAGTGAGGAGGGTCCCCACCCCATCTCCCGGGCACCAGTTCCTCTCCCAGGGGTCCCTCCTGCCCCAGGGCTGGGCTGCCCAGGGACTGTCCCTGCACAGACCCAGGAATTCCTGTTCTGGTGTGCTCTGGGGGAAACACATCGGCACTGTGTTAAAACCTCTGAGGTTTTTCCCACAGGAAATCTCTTACAGATGGATTTCCCAGTATTTCTGCCAGCGCAGAGATTTGTGGCTGGGGGATCAGCAGGAGGGCAGCGCTGCAGAGGGCGAGTGGCCAAGGGGTCACTGGGGGCTGTGGCCCCACTGCTGCTTGCTGAGCCTGCGTGTGCAGAGCAGCCCTGGGGACAGCCCCGAGCCAGTCCCAGGGGGATCCTCACCCCAGCAGGGATGGAACACCCAGCCAGGAGCTCGGCGTGCGGGGCCCACCCCAAAACAAGGAGCCCCCGGGCACTGCAACCTCCCAGCCCCGCCGCAGCCAGCAGAGAGCAGGGAGGGAGATAACCCAGGGGGCTGGGCATGCAGCTGGGCTGGGGAGGGCATGCTCCCTGGCACAGGGTGGGCAGTGCTCCCTGGCACAGGGTGGGCAGTGCTCCCCTGGCACGGGGTGGGCAGTGCTCCCTGGCACAGGGTGGGCAGTGCTCCCTGGCACAGGGTGGGCAGTGCTGCACAGGGTGGGCAGTGCTCTCATTGCACAGGATGGGCAGTGATCCCATGGCACAGGGTGGGCAGTGCTCCCTGGCACAGGGTGGGCAGTGCTGCACAGGGTGGGCAGTGCTCTCATTGCACAGGATGGGCAGTGCTCCCTGGCACAGGGTGGGCAGTGCTCCCTGGCACAGGGTGGGCAGTGCTCCCTGGCACAGGGTGGGCAGTGATCCCCTGGCACAGGGTGGGCAGTGATCCCATGGCACAGGATGGGCAGTGATCCCATGGCACAGGGTGGGCAGTGTTCCCTGGCACAGGGTGGGCAGTGTTCTCATGGCACAGGATGGGCAGTGATCCCATGGCACAGGGTGGGCAGTGCTCTCATGGCACAGGGTGGGCAGTGTTCTCATGGCACAGGGTGGGCAGTGCTCTCATGGCACAGGGTGGGCAGTGTTCTCATGGCACAGGGTGGGCAGTGCTCTCATGGCACAGGGTGGGCAGTGTTCTCATTGCACAGGGTGGGCAGTGCTCCCTGGCACAGGGTGGGCAGTGCTCCCTGGCACAGGGTGGGCAGTGCTCCCTGGCACAGGGTGGGCAGTGTTCCCATGGCACAGGGTGGGCAGTGTTCTCATGGCACAGGGTGGGCAGTGCTCTCATGGCACAGGGTGGGCAGTGTTCTCATGGCACAGGGTGGGCAGTGCTCTCATGGCACAGGGTGGGCAGTGCTCCCCTGGCACGGGGTGGGCAGTGATCCCTGGCACAGGGTGGGCAGTGATCCCTGGCACAGGGTGAGCAGTGTTCTCATTGCACAGGGTGGGCAGTGCTCCCTGGCACAGGGTGGGCAGTGATCCCCTGGCACACGGTGGGCAGTGTTTCCCCTGCCCATGGCACAGGATGGATGCCCCATCCCTCTCTCCCTGGCTGCCATTCCCAGCTCCTGCCTGTTTCCTTTGGTTCTGGAAATCCCAAACGAGGTGACCCACGGTGGATGCAGCGGGAAGGAGGGGCGGAATGAGGCAGCCCAGAGCAGAGGGAGCTTTGAAACAATAACGCTGATGATGGGGATGTGGAATTTCATTTTGCTGGGATTGCCACGGGCACGAGGAGGAAGGGCTTTGTCTGCATTTACCTGTTCTGAGCTGCGGTCAGGGAAAGGCAATCCCAGCTCACCTGAGAGCCAGGAGAGCCCTGGGACCCCCATCCCTCCCTCCGTCAATGCACCCAAACGAGGAGCGGGCTCGGACTCCAGGGCTTTGTCCTGCCCGGGAATCGCAGGGCTGTGCTAATTTAGGGCTGGGCTAATTGACAAGTGCCTCATTAGGCGCCGTTTGGCTGCACGGGAGGACCATCAGCCCGCTTCCCTCTCCCGGAGGGCAGCCGCTGGTCCCGGGCTCGCAGCCGGCACGTTAAAAAGCAGAGGAGCTGGGGCTGGCTTGCTGAGCATCCCGCGGGAATGGCTCTCCCGGGATGGAGCCGCTCCCGGAGCTCCCGGAGGCTCTGCAGGGACAGGCTCTGTCTGCAGGCACAGCGCGGGCACGGGAGGTCACAGATCCTCGAGCCCCGGCTCACCTCGGTGGGAAGTGGCTTCTCTCTCCCTGCCGGGGATTTGGCTGGGAACCATTCCTCAGCCAGAGTCCTGATTTATTGACAATTCCCTCTGCCACACACAGGCAGTGCGAGCCTGTGGATAGTCTCAGTTCAGTCAGAGAAAAAAAGAGATATTTCTACCGGGCTGGGCCTGGGAAAGAGTTTGAAAGGAATGTAAATAATTCTCTATCTCTCTTGTTGTTCACATTGTTTATAGATATGCTCTGCCACCGTGAGTCATTCAGAGCGCACCAATGGCGTGAGATGTTTTTACTTTAAGACCAATGAAATTGGTCTGCACGATGTTCCCTATAAATAGAGCGGTGCATTTGAAATAAATCAGTTTTTCTTCTCGCCTTCTAAACCGGAGTTCTTCTGTTCCTGTCCTGCCTCAGCGGCGACACAAGCCTCCCCTCCTCCCGGGCACAGCAGCCCGAGCTGCTCCTCCACATCAAGGATTGTTCTGGGGTTTTGCTGACAATGCTCAGAAAGTGAAGTGTCCTCAATTCCCATCCCCTCAAGAGCCCTTTCTGCGCTGACCAGAGCTGTCAATGGGCCCAGCCAGCCCCGGGTGACTCCGCTGGGACCAGGACATCCCTTTGCCCCCAAAAATGCCACCTGGGCAGAAAGTGGGGCCCAGGAAGGAGAATCCATGTCCCACCTGGAGGAGACAGGGGCTTGGGGGCTGCCCTGGGCCCCCCCACTTATCCTGGTTTTAATTGCAAAGAGAGCAAACCACACCCCAGGAACAGCCCCTCATTTGCATATGTAACGACGTGTGACATTATACATTGGGCAGCCCTCAATTAAGTTACAACTGGGTTAAATTTTCACTTTCCCTTTCTAAGTGGCATTGCCTGTTTGGGAGGAATGTCTGAACAGTGGCAAGGGAGAGCAGCTGGGAATGGGAGCTCAGAGGGAGGAGCTCAATAACACTGCAAAGAGTTTCTCATCAAGAATTTCCCCACAAAGTGCTTTTTTCCATCAGGAAATGCTCATTCACCACAGTAAAAAGCTTCCACAGAAGCACTTCAGCTCAGTGAAGCATTTCTGTCAGTTGGTCCCCAAGGCCAGGGTGGGATTCTTGGCCAGACTCTGCAGAGTGGAGAGCAGCTCTGACTCCTCCTTCCATAGGGGCACAGAACGTTTGGGGTGGATGGGACCTTAGAGATCATCTCCTTCCAACAGCCTGGCACGGCCAGGGCCTCCTTCCCCAGGCCAGGCTGCCCAGGGGGCTGGGCTGTCCCTCAGCAGCCCCTGCCGGGGATGGAGATGGGTGAAAAGGGTGGGATGGAGATGTCCCACCCTTCTGCAGGCCCTGCTCCACATGGGACATCCCACATCCCTGCTCACCCTCACCTCAGCCAGCACCCAAACCCCCCTCCTCTTCCACCCAAACCCTCCTCTTCTTCCACCCAAACCCCCCTCCTCTTCCACCAAACCCCCCTCTTCTTCCACCCAAACCCCCCTCCTCTTCCACCCAAACCCTCCTCTTCTTCCACCAAACCCCCCTCTTCTTCCACCCAAACCCTCCTCCTCTTCCACCAAACCCTCCTCTTCTTCCACCCAAACCCTCCTCCTCTTCCACCAAACCCTCCTCCTCTTCCACCCAAACCCTCCTCTTCCACCCAAACCCCCCTCCTCTTCCACCAAACCCCCCTCTTCTTCCACCCAAACCCCCCTCCTCTTCCACCCAAACCCTCTTCCTCTTCACCTAAACCCTCCTCCTCTTCCACCCAAACCCTCCTCCTCTTCCACCAAACCCTCCTCTTCTTCCACCCAAACCCTCCTCCTCTTCCACCAAACCCTCCTCTTCTTCCACCCAAACCCTCCTCCTCTTCCACCAAACCCTCCTCCTCTTCCAGCCCAAACCCCCTCCTCTTCCAGCCCAAAAAAGGGTCAGGAGGTTACTCCCCACCATAGGAAGGTATTTTTAAAAATCTTTCATTTTTGGCACAACAAAACCCACTCGAATTACATTCTAAAGGGAACAGGAACCAAAGCCGGGTAGGGCTGTGACCCACATGTATCGGATTTTTGGCCAAGATCTCTCATTTTCACCCCGGGTCAGTCTCCTGGCACAGCAGTTTCATGTCCTTGCAGTTCCATGGCACGGATGAAATCCCTGAAGGTGTGAGCTGCCAGTGACCCTGCAATCAGTGGGCAGCCCAGAGCTCCTCCACGTCTGCATCATACTCCTCAAATTTTTCAATTATTGCTTTTCCAGCAAAAACTGAAAATCATTTTTCCCAGGCTGCTGTAAAGTCAGGGTGCACACTCACCTCGGGGCACCCCGGCCCTGCTGAGCCCCGCGGGGTGCCCGGCCTGGGACTGCCCTGCTGTGAAAAATGCACATTTTATGATTGGCTTTACACAATAGTTACAATGAATATTAGATGTGTAATGTTGGAAAGTTATGCTGTATTAATTCTCTCCAGTCGTGTGTTGAATGTATTTTTAGGTTATAACACAAGATTAAAATAGAAACTATACTATGTAAGATACTTTTTAACTATCTCAAGAAAGAGATGGGAAAATCAAGGAATTCTTCACACAAAGATAACAATTACAGAAACCCCTAAATTTTCCAGAGGAGAGGAATTTATGGCTTTCCTTATCAACAGAAACAAACTTCTTCAAGCCTGACTGAGACTCGAAGGCACCTGGGAATTAACAGAAACTTTTTGACAAGTACCAGACGAAGTTCTTGTTTTAAATAAAATATATGCATAATCATGAAGTGTTTTGTATATGCAACAGGCTGTTGCTTTTAAGGTGATTCCTTTGTTCACAAGGCGTGCTTGTCGTGGCTTGAGTGCCCGAGAGCATCCGGACGTCCGGAATTCTCTGCTTTTTATTGTCTTGTAATTGTCCTAACTCTAAATTGTTATTACTCTAATTGCATTACTATTTTTATTACCATTTTATTATTAGTAAACTTTTAAAACTTTTAAAAACCAAGTGATTGGCGTTTTTCACACCTGGTGTGGAACCAGGACAGAGATCCCCCAGCCATCCCCTCCCCAGGCACAGGGACAGCCCAAACAGACCCCACATCCCCAGGATCCCAGACTGGGCTGGGCTGGGAAGGGACCCCAAATCCCACCCAGTGCCACCCCTGCCATGGCAGGGACACCTCCCACTGTCCCAGGTGCTCCAGCCCCAGTGTCCAGCCTGGCCTTGGGCACTGCCAGGGATCCAGGGGCAGCCCCAGCTGCTCTGGGAGTTCCATCCTGTGGCATTCACATTCTCTGAACAGAGACACATAATGCCCGATGTCACCAGATAACACAAGGAAAAACGACGCACCACAGCCTTGGTCATGATTAAGAGACTAATTTATTTCCTCTGACTCCAACATTTATAGTTCTCAAAAGGTGCCAGTGGATTGGAGGGTGAACGTGCCACCTCTCCAACGACACTGCACAAACTGCCTGTACATCAAATTTCTCCGCCTCTATGAAAGAATGCAAAACAACAGGTTGTTTACAGAAAGTTGTGTAAGAAAGTTCTCTACAAGAATGTAAACTCAGAAGGCTTTAGAAAACTCTTGATAACCAGGTGACAGCCCTGTCTCAGGATTACTCCTGGAGAAGCACAGAGAGAAGAAGAGAGAACAACTCTCACCTGCTCCTGTTTGTGCCTTGTGGAGCGTGGTCTGGCGGTTGCTCACCCGAGGCGATTGCTTGGCTGGATGCTGGTGATGGTGTTTGGATTCATGCACCAATGGGATCCAGCTGTGCCAGACTCTCAGTGAGAGCCACGAGTTTTCGAGCTAGCTAGTTAGTGATAGTTCTTATTAGTGTAATAGAGCTATAGTATAATACAGCTTAATAAAGTCATTAATTAGCCTGCTGAAATCGTTAGAGTTCAGCGCTCATTCTCCCCAGGCGTTGTGGCTTTTACAATACTATCCCAGCCCCTCCCCACCCTCCCAGGGTGCCCAAATCCCCCCCCAGAGTCCCCCTTTTTGGGGGATGCAGAGAGATGATGCCGAAATGCATTCACACACCTCAGGCAGAGGGAATGTTTAAACCCAGATGTAAAAACATCTTGGTTAAGGGTCAACAATTGATTAAAAAATGGATTAGCGAGAAATAAGCATGGGAAGGCTCCAGGGGGTTTGTTGGGTTTTTTTAATAGTTCTTAAGCTCAGAATTTCCCTCTCATTGATTTGCATCTTTCCTCGAAATGCTGCAAAAGAGAAAAAAAAAAAAAAAAGAAAGTACAACATTTGTTTTGTTTCTGCAAGAAAACTCAACCCATTTCCTCTTAGGCCAGCCTAAACCATGATTTAATGTCATTTTCCTGATGTTTGCAGAGTGAACCAGGAACAATCAAAGTTTCTCCTGGCCTCGGGGGGTGCTGGGAACTGTTCCTGCATCCATCAGGATGCTCCCATGGGTTGTGGGTCTCTGATGCTGATCTCAATTTCCAGCAGTGCAGAAGGACCCCCCAAAGGGAATTAATTACCACCAGACAAGAAACCCTGACTCTCTTTGCCATTTACTTTTTTTCTCACTTCCTATACCAGATACAGTTTTAGGGACTGGGAGCTGAATACAGTTCTTGTATTGTTCCTGTTCTAGAAAGCAGCAGAGGAAAAAAATATAGTTCCAATTATGATCTTCCTCCCTCTTTTTCACTTGTAAATCTGTGAATTTTAAATCAAGTTTTATTTCTGTCCATTATAGACATCCAATAACTGTTTGATTTATATAACTAAATACATTGTGGTATAAAAACATCCATTTAAATAACATTCCACAGTCTTAGGGAATGTTACCCTAACCCTGCACTCTCCTCTGCTTAGGTGAATCATTAGGAGCTCATCTGTCATTGAAACCAAAATATTCTTTACATTGACATACAATATTTAAGGCTGCTCACTCTAAATCCAACCCTGAAATGCATCTGTGCTCAGAAGCCTTTTGTTCACAGAGCCCTGACAATTAAAATGTGCTAATGACATGCAGATTATTACAAACTCATCCTGCAGAGTTTGTGTTGATGAGCGTTTGAGCAGACACTGAGCCACCACCAGAGACAGGCTGGGGATGCACTGTGAGATTCCCAATTCCTGGGGAGCCAAAGCCCCACGGAGCCCTGGGCGAGAGGAAACCACGAGGGCAAAAATGTTTTATGGAAGACAAGGGGGGCAAAGCCAAAGGCAGGGGAGCTGCAGGAGCTGAGGCTGAGGCTGCACAGGGACCCAGCCCCTGCAGGATCCCTCGTCCCCTGTCCCTGTCCAGCTCTCCTGGAGCCCCTCCAGGCCCTGGCAGAGCTCTGAGGAGCTGCTCCTCTCCAGGTGAGCCCCCCCAGGTGTGCCAGGCTGTTCAACACGCCCAGTGCACCCAGAACTGAGCCCAGCCCTGCACACCTGCAGCTCCTGCAGCAGTGCCTGGTTTGGGGTGAGCTCTGCAGCCCTGTGCCCCTCAGTGATGGAGCAGCAGAACAGATCCCCTGGGCAGCACTGCCCGACCCTCTGCCGTGCCTTCATCTCTGCCCTCGTCCTTTCTCTGGCAGGAAATGACACCAGCCCTACCAGAAATGCTGATTTTCCCTCGCCACTTTCACTGCCCCAGAAATTGTTTCCGTTCTCCTGTGGGTGAGAGCGGCTCAGGAGCAGGGACAGCTGGTTCCAAACGCTTCCAGGAGCTTCCTGGCACAGAACCAGCAGCTCTGGCTGAGCCTGCCCCAGCCACAGCCCTTCCTCAGAGCCTCTCCTGGACCCTGCTCCTTCCATTCCCTGTGATTAGCAGCAGCAGCAGCCCTGGGGAACAGCCTGGGCTGGCAGTTCCCGAGCAGCTCTGCAGGTCTGGGCACCTGGGCCTCACCCAGGCACTGCCCTCACCTGTGAGAACACCCAGAACCTTCTCCTGGGCAGGACCTTGTGGCTCTGCACAGCTCCTGCCAGGAGGGGACAGCCGGGGGGTCGGGCTGGGAACAGGGAACAGGGACAGGAGGAGAGGGAACGGCCTCAGGCTGGGCCAGGGCAGGCTCAGGGTGGATTTTGGGAAAATTCCTTCACCCAAAGGGCTGCCCAGCCCTGGAGCCCCCATCCCTGGGGGGTTTCCACAGCCCTGTGGATGTGGCAGCTGGGACAGGGGCAGTGCTGGCCCTGGCAGGGCAGGGGTGGTTGGACTGGATGTTCCCAGAGGGCTTTTCCAGCCTGAACTATTCTGTGATTCCATGAACTTGGTGCCCCTCACTGCTCCACCTCCCATTCCCCTGCCAGCACACGGGCAGGACACTTTTAGGGGGAATCTGCAGGGCCAAGGCCCACCTCAGCCTCCTCTCCCGGCCAAAGGAAGGGCCCTCCCTGCTAACTGGCTTCTTGGACTGAAGCATTAAACCCCTCTATTTTCACTCTCTTTTCTCCCTGCAGCTCTAACTCTCGAGGCTGAGAATCTCTGTTCATGTCTGCTGCAGAACAGACAGCCCTCATCCTTGCCAAAGCCGTGATGCAGCCAGACAAACGCAGCCAAGTGCACAGGGCTGAGTCAGGGCACAGCAGCTGAACCCAGGCACGGGCCTGGGGCTTTGTCTCCAACTGTACCAGAGCTCCTGGAGCCTCATTCCTTCCTAGGGAGCACCCAGGAAATGAAAACTCGAACACAGCGTGGGAGAGGGAATAAGTGAGAAATGTGCACGCTTCAGGCTCTGGTTGCAAAAAAAAAAAATTACTGTGAAAAGTATTTGCAGTTGAGCTGATTAAGGAGCAATTTGTTTCCCTAATTATTTGTAAGTAATAAATGGTTAAATACCTCATTTTATAACACAGCAGCTAATTTTCAGGGCTCTTTGCTCGATTTGTAGAGTAACAGATTTGTTTGAAGTAGTACATCAATGTTTTACTCTCAACAAATAATGTCACACGTTCTGTCTCCTTCAGAGGGCCGGGCTGCATTTCCAGGTGTTTGTGGGGCAGAACATCTGGACCTGACCCTGTGGGGAGAACCCAGCAGCACCAGGGCAAGGAGAAACCAGGGAGACACAGGAAGGCACATCCCAGGCAGGGCCAGATCAGTGCAGAGATTTCTCAGTTATAAATAATGGATTTACTCGGGCCAGGAGCTGACCCAGCAAAGGCACTGATTTGTCTCTCTTTTCTCCAGTTTCCCTCAGATTCCCGAGGAGCTGCTCAGGCCAGGAGAGGAGGCAGGGCTGGATGCAAGGAGGGGGCAGTGTGGAATGAGGGACAGCAGCTGCTGCCCACAGGAACGTTCCCTTGGCCAGGACACCCCGAGGCCCTGCAGGGCTCAGGAGTTCCCCTCCAGCCTGGCCCTGCAGGTTCCAGGCTCCAAGCTCCCACCAGGGCTCCTTGGCAGGAGGGTGCAGCCGTGGGCTTTGAAGGAGGAAGGCAAAGCCAAGCCCCAGATCCTGGGCTGGCTCCTGCCCAGGTGTGATGGACAGGAGTGGGGATGGCTCTGCAGGGTCTGAGGCACTGGGAATTATAAATTTTACTCGCCCTTACTGCCAAAAATATTTATCACTGAGCCTGTACTAAAGGGGGAGTGAATGAAGAACAGTTGGGGTTTTTTTGGGAAGCACTGACCAGAGCACATGGCAGGGATCGGGTCCTGCTCTGTGGCAGCTCAGGATGGGATCGCAGGGAGCAGAGGTCTGAAGGTGCAGCAGATGAAATTAAAACTGAGAAAGAACATCCACACATGGCCCAGAGAGAGCAAACATGGAGTTTTCTATCTCAGGCACTTTATTTCAGCAATATTGCCTAGCAAAGAGCCTGCACTGGGAGAAATCTACCAAGAGGTTTCTAGACTTACTAGAAGGCAATCTTTGAGAACCCTGAATTTTGGTAGATCTGTTGCTTGTTCGCTGCTAATCATCCCCTGCTGGAGAGCTGTGAGCCTGCAGCAGGGTCACCAAAACCCGTCTGAATCCCAAAACAAGAGGCTGAGTCACACCAGCAGCCTGCAAAGCAGCAACGCCCCCACGGAGATGCCAGGACGACTAACGTGGGTTTGTGTTCTCAAAAGAAACTGCTCCCAAATTGCCTCTAAACTGGCAGCATGACAGTGATGTTTGAAAACTCGAAATCTTGATATTTAAGGTGTGTTTTGCTGCCATGTCTCCGTGCCAGGAGCACAGTGTGTGTTGGGTTGGAGCTGGATTTGAAAGGTCAAGTCAGACCCAAGCCGAAGGTTTAACTCTGGATGGGGACCCTAAATGAGTCATTCATCCTGAATTACACATTTGGCCAACATTTTATTGCATTAATGTAACGGCCACCCACTCGCCCTGTACCAGCAGGACCTGCCTCTCACATCAATATTTCTCATGGGTCTTCCACACTAATGTACAACTGCATCTATATTTTAACACTCGGGGAGGGAAAAGCCAAGGCAGACCTGTGTGGAATTCCAATTCCCTGCCAAAAGCCGTTTCAATTGGCAGCGTGCAGCTTTAATGAAGGGTTTTGTGATACTTGGGAGCCTGGCACTCTAAGCAAGCCTGAATTTTAATTTTGAGTTATTCTACAACAGAGCCAGGCACACATTAACAAAAAAGCAATTACTCCTGACATCCCAGCACTTCCCCCATGTCATTCCAGAGCAGAAATGGGAGATGAATGGGGACTTCAAGTTACAGAATGAGAACTGAGGAGAGTCAAAGTGCTGCTTTTCATTCCAAAAAGGTGGATCCAAGGTTTCAAAGCACAGGAGACACAAGGACAGTTAATGTTAAGCAAAGTTTAGGCTCCCACTTGTCCAATCAGTGAATTTTCCAAAGGCAGAATTAATGACAAACTGTCTGGGACAGGCACTGACAGAGACCTTGGATGTGTGAAATAATGAAAAAAAATAATGTCCCTTCTCCTCCTGTGCCTCTGTGCACAGAGCAGGGAAAAGGCTGGGGCAGGGACTGGGAGGTGAGGTGGGGTGGGATAAGGGGATGGGAAAATGGGATGGGATAAGGGGATGGGATGGGATAATGGGATGGGAAAATGGGATGGGATAAGGGGATGGGATGGGATAATGGGATGGGAAAATGGGATGGGATAAGGGGATGGGATGAGATAAGGGGATGGGATAAGGGGATGGGAAAAGGGGATGGGAAAATGGAATGGGATGGGATAATGGGATGGGAAAATGGGATGGGATAAGGGGATGAGAAAAGGGGATGAGAAAAGGGGATGGGAAAAGGGGATGGGATAATGGAATAGGATAATGGAATAGGATAATGGGATGGGATGCAATAATGGGGTAAGGGGATGGGATAATGGAGTAAGGGGATGGGAAAAGGGGATGGGATAATGGGATAGGATAATGGGATGGGATGCAATAATGGGGTAAGGGGATGGGATAATGGGGTAAGGGGATGGGATAATGGGATGGAGCAAGGCTGTGCTGCCAGGGAAGTGCTCCTTCCCCAGTCTGCTCCCGTGCCCAGACACTCCAAAGTGTCCACACGACAGTAAGGGCAGGTAAAATTTATAATTCCCAGTGCCTCCGATCCCATTAATTCATCCCACCGAGTGCCATTAATGGGATGAATTAATGGCATCTCCCTCTGATCTGCCACCTGGAGGAGCTGAACTCCTGCAAGGACCTCCCAATTACAGGTGTATTCCTGGGAGCTTCAAAGGGAAGCTTTGAGAAGGGAAGATCTGATGGTTTCCAGGGCAGATCCCGAGCTGAGGAGGAGCTGCCTTGGTGGCACCTCAGCGCACAGCCCTCCAGAGGAGGCTGCTATATTTAGATCTGCTATCTGCATGTATGCATAATCAAGTGGCTGGCTACATTATTCACAGAAATATGCAAACGAGATTTACGTGCCGTGCATTTTCCAGGCGCTAATTTGAGAAATACGTTTGGGCAAATTCCGAGCGGGTTCCGGGAGGAAAACGAGCCAACCTGTAAAATGGAGCAACCTACACAAGTAATTCTTCAGGAATTATTACAGCCTCAGACTCGCACGCAACTGGAGCTGAGAGGACGCTGAGGGAATAACCAGCACGGTGCTCACAGTCTTAATATTACTTAAAAGTTTATTCTCCTCACATTGGCCTGGCTTAGCACAGGAATCACCTAATTGTCTGATAAGTACATGCAAAATTACTTCTAGTGGGTGCCGTGTCATATGCAAATCGAGCCTGTTAGTGGCTTTTCAGTGATAGCAGTCAAAATAATTATATTTGCTGCTCACAGGAACAGCCACTGAACACCACTGGGCAAAATGAGGTTTTATGAACAAGATAAAAAAAAGGCAAAAAAAAAAAAAAAAATTCCGTGTTTTCTTTGCTGCTCAATATGCATAAAAGTACCTGCAGGAATATTGTGCTAAAAATCTGCCAAGCAGCCCCACAGAGCACACTTTTAATAACAATTGTATCATCACCCACTAATCCAAAACTGACACTGTTTGTCCTCAGGTATTTGCAGCATTCTGCTTTATCGCTCCTGATTGGAAAAATGCAAATTATGCTTTTTTCCTTCTATTTTCTGTTCACATAGCAAATGAGAAAGCCTTTCTAACTCATTAAAAAGCTCATTTGTCACATTCCTTTTCAATTAACTTTGCCCCTTTGTCTCCCATATTTAATCCATTTCTGAAAGGCATTGCTTCCCACCAGCTCCAAACCTGTGCCTGCTGGAGAAGGGACTGATCCTGACCCATGGGTGTCACACGGAGCAGAACCTTGCTCCTCCCTTCTCCTCCATCCTCTACACAGAGACCTTTTGGAGAGAGCCCAGAGGAGGCTCCAGGAGGAGCAGAGGATGGAGCAGCTCTGCTGGAGAAAGGCTGGGGGAGCTGGGATTGTTCACTGGGACAGGAGAAGATTTGGGGTGACCTCAGTGTGACTGGGGACAAGGGATGGAGGGGATGCCTCAGGTTTAACTTTTCTATTTTTCAGGTTCTGTGCTGCTTTAGTGTGTGGGTCTGGGCTTCATATTATGGGATGGTGAGCTCTGTGCACAGAGCAGGGAGACAAAACAATTCCTGCTCCAGCTGGGCACCAAGGACAAATGATCCAAACCTCAGCCCAGGAGCACAAACAGCGTGGGCTGGAGAGAGAAAAACAAGCAGGATGGGAGTGCCTGGGCTAAAGCTGGAATGGGACAATGAACTGCAAGGTGCAAATGGAGCAGAGCTGATCCCAGTGAGAGCCCCCGGGAGCGCTCGTGCATTTTGGGACCATTTTGGTTCCTCTTGGCTGCAGCCCTGGCTGGGCTCTGCTGCTGCCCAAGGTGGATCCATGAGGAGATCCTTTAATAAATCCCTGCTTTATTCTGTGACTCTGTTTTAGGTCAAGGCATGGAGGGACAGGGCACAGGGAATGGCTCCCACTGCCAGAGGGCAGGGCTGGGTGGGAGATTGGGAATTAGGAATTGTTCCCTGGCAGGATGGGTAACCCTGGCACAGGTGCCCAGAGCAGCTGTGGCTGCCCCATCCCTGATCTGGACAAGGTCTCCTCTTCCCCCTCCTTGAGGATTTTTGGCAGCAGAGACATGTCCCACGTGGACACTGCAGACAGCTCAGGAAGAAAATTCTGTTTCAACACTGGTGGAAATCGACTTTGCACATTCCTTCCCTATTGGGCTTGTGCAGAAAAGGTCAAAGTTTCATTTGAGCGTTTATGAAATATTTGGTAGCCTTGGATGGAGAATGCCCTTCACACAGAAAGCATCTTAATTAACCCCAAATCATTGAGCATACCTAGAATCTGCTGAAATGGAAATAACATCCACAGGAAGCTATAAATGTTTGAACTTCTGGTGTCTCCAAGCTGCTGGAGGTACCAAAGGCATTAAAACCAAGGCTCAGGTTTTCAGGTGGCTCTAGTGCTAAATGCAGAAGTCTCATTGCATCCATGCCTTACTGTCACTGCTTTTAGATAACTCTTCTTTCTCCTCTCTGTTTCCTTGTCTCTCCCTGTTTGTGTGAAATTGCCTGTGAGATCAGCAGAATGAGGGACAGTTGTGTGTCCCCTGTCAATGCACACAAAGCTCTTCACAGAAGCCACAAGTGGAAGTGGGATATCATCATCATCATCATCATCATTATTATTGTTGTTGTTGTTTTGGTTTGTTTTTGTGGGACCACTCAGAAATGTTGGTTGAAACCTGGATCAGAAAATATTTAGTTCCTGTTCTTCCAGGATTTTTTTTCACCAAAAAAGCTCAGTACAAAGCTGTTTATGGAAATTAATTCTAATGGCTTCATAGAATCTTCTGTTCCCACTGTAACACTTCGCATTACACAAGTCTTGCCACAAAGGAGATAATAGGCATGGGATATATTGAATTAGTAGATAAAGTTCTTATCTGTTCCTCTACATTACTTCCCTGGGTCTGAAATGACAAGTCATAGTTATTAAAACCATGGCAAATTGCCTGTGATTAACAAGGAAATAAATATATTATCCTAATAGAATTATCTCCTCCATCTGAAGCCCATGACAATTTCTGACAACATCCCGAAAAACGCTTTGCATCCCAGTTACCCAGAGGTCTGAGAAGAACATCCTGAGCTGTTAATGAACCGACCTTGCAATTAAAGCACATCCTTTGAGCTGGATCCTTCCTGCTGTGGGGGCCTGGGGGAACCTCCAGGTGTGTCCTGAAGGGAAACCTGAGTTCACTGTGAGGGACTGGGGAGGAACAGCTGTAATTTACCAGTAAAGGGTGCTAAAAATGAAACATGAGCTGAAGCAGGGTAGATTTGGATGGGATATTGGGAATTGGGAATTGCTCCCTGTTAGGGTGGGCAGCCCTGGCACAGGGTGAATTCCCAGAGCAGCTGTGGCTGCCCCTGGATCCCTGGCAGTGCCCAAGGCCAGGCTGGACACTGGGGCTGGAGCACCTGGGACAGTGGGAGGTGTCCCTGCCATGGCAGGGGTGGCACTGGGTGGGATTTGGGGTCCCTTCCCACCCAAACCATGCCAAGATTCTGTGAAATATTGAGAACAACAATAAGCATCCCAAACTGAAAATGAGGCATGTTTCTAAGTAGGGCATTTCTTAACCACAGCAGGTTTGTAAAGTGCTCTCCCACACACAAATGGTCTCTGAATCTCTTGGGCAGAGCCTCCTCCCAGCACAGACCAGAGGGGCTCCAGCTGTGCCTCCACAGCCCAAGCCAGGCTGGGGCTCAAGCCAAGCAGCACAGCCATGGCACAGCTGGGACAGCCACAGTGCACAGAGTGCCACCACAGCATTGCAGAGAGCTTCAACCCATCCAGAGCAACACCAAACCCCTTCAGAGAGCTTCAACCCATCCAGAGCAACACCAAACCCCTTCAGAGAGCTTCAACCATGCAGAGCAACACCAAACCCCTTCAGAGAGCTTCAACCCATCCAGAGCAACACCAAAGCCCTTCAGAGAGCTTCAACCCATGCAGAGCAACACCAAAGCCCTTCAGAGAGCTTCAACCCATGCAGAGCAACACCAAACCCCTTCAGAGAGCTTCAACCCACCCAGAGCAACACCAAAGCCCTTCAGGAGGCTGCAAGGACCTGCCCTTGCTCTTTGCCCACCCTTTACACCCCTCCTGTCCATGCCCTGCCCCTGGGTGCCCTCTGTTCCCCGTGTGGTTGCTCAGCACACCTGGGCACTCCCGGTGCCACTGCTGCCAATATCAGTCACCTGTGCTGCACAGCTGCACCCACTGGGGGTGGGAGAATGGGCCCAGCCCCATCCCAGTCACCACAAACTGTGTGCCTGCCCAGCCAGGGCCGGACCCCAGCAGATCCTGAGTGCTGGGCCCATCCCAGAGCCAGCCCAAGCTCTGTCCAGGCTGCTTATCCCAGAGCCACGGGCTTCCAGGCTTTTGGGAGGAGACAGGCTGACAGCAGCCCTGCCTGAGCAGGCTGGGCACGGCCACCAGCTGCTCCCAGCCCCTGGTCCCTCAGAGGGAGCCCAGCACAGAGCTCTCCTCCCTGGGACACCCTCCAGCCCACCCAGCTGGCACCCAGGGGCTGGCAAAGCCCACCCAGGAGGAGTCTCTGCAGTGGGATCACCCATTATTTTGGTGATGCCAGGGGAGTTTTAAAGCCAGCTCAACATTCAGAACTTGTTCTTCTGGCCTTATCAAGACTGAAATGCTCTCCAGGTTCTGGGAGAGGAGAGCCAGCAATGCTTCAGCCTGCAGCTGTTCAGAGCAGATATTCCACAGAGGATGCTGCCTCTGAAAAAGCTAAAAACAAACTGTTATTACTTGGAGAGAAGTGCTCTTGTCTCCAGCCAGGCCTGTGGAGGGATGTTGTGAGCAGCAAGAACAGAATTTGTTCCACAGAAGCACGAGGAGTATTTTGGAAATGATTGTGAGGGTGGGAATCCTGGTTTTCTCAGCACCAAACAAACACATAGCAACCGGTCTTTTCCTAATAACAGGAGATTAAAGCTGGAAATGGGAACTGCAGGGAGAGATGAGCAGCATCCAGCCCCCAGTTCCAGCAGGGCCAGAGTGGCTGGGTCAGGCAGCAGCAGGAGCCAGGGCAGAGGATGTGTGGAGCACTCTCACTTCAGTTTTACCACTGGCAGTGACAGCTGGACAGGCAACACAAGGACAATGAAGCCTGGGTGAGCCATGGCTTTGGAGAGCACGGGATCAGAAATGAGTGGGAAGCCACATCCCAGCACCCCAGGGTGCTGCAGCACCTCTGCCCTCCTGGCACTGCCCAGGCTTCCCGTTTGGGCTGAAAACCATCAGTGCCACTGGCACACAAACACTGCTTTGTGTTTAAACACCTCCTAAGTACAACCAAAGCCCTCGCAGAAACTTCTCACCCTGACAAATTCAGCTTTCCCCCAGCCAAGCCAGCCTAAAAAGCAGCCTCTGCATTCCTTTCATGAGGCTTCTTTTAATATTTAGACCAAAATATTATGATTGTAGTTATTAATTAGGCATTCCCTAAGTACTGTTTATCTTTGTATTTGAGTCATTTCCTGAGAGTATCTTTATGAAAGCACCTGCCAATTCGGCTCCAGAAATCACACACAAAACCAATCTGCATTTCCCAGTCACACCCCTTCTGTTGTGAGTAATGACAGCTTAAATCAGTCACCAGCAGCGTGGGGCTGCCTTGGCACGGGCTGGGAGCAGTGACGTGGAAATCGATGTTTGCACTCGCAAATCGATCACGAGTGGGGAGGGACCCTCTGAAGGCTTCACCCAGCAGCTGTGCCCTGACACAGCCACGGGCTGCAATTACAGCAACAGGCACTACAGAGCAAACAAGACACAGAAATCCAGTAAAAAAAAACCAAAAACACAACAACAATTAAAAAAAAAAACCCAACACAACTCCCTAAACTCGGCAGAGAAAGGAATAATCCTGTGTCTAATTCATCCCCTCTAAGTGCCACCCACCAGCACATTACTGAGCCAATGCACCAAGTAACCTTTCTAATCAAAGCCAGTAAGGAGAACAAATGATCTAAAGAACAGATCCAAGATTAATAAAAGAAAAAAACCCATTCTAAGCAGAAGTTTTTATTCTTTTATTTCTGTGTGTTGCTACCAAAGCAGCTCTGAACTGGAATGCCTTCACTGGAATGCCTTCCAGACCACCTGGCACTTACGGCTTAAAAACATTCCTGTGATAACACAAGTGTAAAATGGTTGTTGTAACTGTTTAATTACCCACAAGAGAGGTTATGCTACCATACCTTTTATTTGAATTACGGGTCTTGAAGTGCTGGGCCCTAAGCCTGAGCACAAAGGTGGAGCAAAGGAGGCTCAGGGGGGACCTTGTGGCTCTGCACAGCTCCTGCCAGGAGGGGACAGCCGGGGGGGTCGGGCTGGGAACAGGGAACAGGGACAGGAGGAGAGGGAACGGCCTCAGGCTGGGCCAGGGAGGTTTATTTCCAATACTGGGGAAATTCCCCCATGGAAAGGGGAAAGGGCTGCCCAGCCCTGGCACAGCTGCCCGGGCAGGGCTGGAGCCCCCATCCCTGGAGGGATTTCACAGCCCTGTGGGTGTGGCAGCTGGGACAGGGGCAGTGCTGGCCTGGGCAGGGCTGGGAATGGTTGGACTGGATGTTCCCAGAGGGATTTTCCTCCCCCAGCTTCTGCAGCTCTGTGTTTTCCAGGCTTGAGCAGCAGGGCTGGGTCACCCTGGAGCACACGGGCAGGAGGGGCAGGGAGGCAGATCAGAGCCACAGCCGTGTCAGGGGAGAGGGACCTCTGGAGACCACCTGGCCCAAGCCCTGGCTCCGTTTACAGGTGGTCTGGGTGCAGATGGCTCTGGGTGCAGGTGGCTCTGGGTGCAGATGGCTCTGGGTGCAGGTGGCTCTGGGTACAGGTGGCTCTGGGTGCAGGTGGCTCTGGGTACAGGTGGGTCTGGTACAGGTGGCTCTGGGTACAGATGGCTCTGGTACAGATGGCTCTGGGTACAGGTGGCTCTGGGTGCAGATGGCTCTGGGTACAGGTGGCTCTGGTACAGGTGGCTCTGGTACAGGTGGCTCTGGGTGCAGGTGGCTCTGGGTGCAGATGGCTCTGGTACAGGTGGCTCTGGGTGCAGATGGCTCTGGTACAGATGGCTCTGGTACAGGTGGCTCTGGGTACAGGTGGCTCTGGTACAGGTGGCTCTGGTACAGGTGGCTCTGGGTACAGGTGGCTCTGGTACAGGTGGCTCTGGTACAGGTGGCTCTGGGTACAGGTGGCTCTGGTACAGATGGCTCTGGTACAGGTGGCTCTGGTACAGGTGGCTCTGGGTACAGGTGGCTCTCGGTGCAGGTGGCTCTGGGTACAGATGGCTCTGGGTACAGGTGGCTCTGGTACAGGTGGCTCTGGGTGCAGGTGGCTCTGGGTACAGGTGGCTCTGGGTACAGATGGCTCTGGTACAGGTGGCTCTGGTACAGGTGGCTCTGGGTACAGGTGGCTCTGGTACAGGTGGCTCTGGGTACAGGTGGCTCTGGTACAGGTGGCTCTGGTACAGGTGGCTCTGGGTACAGGTGGCTCTGGTACAGATGGCTCTGGTACAGGTGGCTCTGGTACAGGTGGCTCTGGGTACAGGTGGCTCTCGGTGCAGGTGGCTCTGGGTACAGATGGCTCTGGGTACAGGTGGCTCTGGTACAGGTGGCTCTGGGTGCAGGTGGCTCTGGGTACAGGTGGCTCTGGGTACAGATGGCTCTGGTACAGGTGGCTCTGGGTACAGGTGGCTCTGGGTGCAGATGGCTCTGGGTGCAGGTGGCTCTGGGTGCAGGTGGCTCTGGGTGCAGGTGGCTCTGGTACAGGTGGCTCTAGGTGCAGGTGGCTCTGGGTGCAGGTGGCTCTGGGTACAGATGGCTCTGGGTGCAGATGGCTCTGGTACAGATGGCTCTGGTACAGGTGGCTCTAGGTGCAGGTGGCTCTGGGTACAGGTGGCTCTGGGTACAGGTGGCTCTGGGTGCAGGTAGCTCTGGTACAGGTGGCTCTGGGTTCAGGTGGCTCTGGTACAGGTGGCTCTGGGTGCAGATTGCTCTGGTACAGATGGCTCTGGGTACAGGTGGCTCTGGGTGCAGATGGCTCTGGGTACAGGTGACTCTGGTACAGGTGACTCTGGTACAGGTGGCTCTGGGTGCAGGTGGCTCTGGTACAGGTGGCTCTGGGTACAGGTGGCTCTGGTACAGGTGGCTCTGGTACAGGTGGCTCTGGGTGCAGGTGGCTCTGGTACAGGTGGCTCTGGGTACAGGTGGCTCTCGGTGCAGGTGGCTCTGGGTACAGGTGGCTCTGGTACAGGTGGCTCTGGTACAGGTGGCTCTGGGTACAGGTGGCTCTCGGTGCAGGTGGCTCTGGGTACAGGTGGCTCTGGTACAGGTGGGTCTGGTACAGGTGGCTCTGGGTACAGGTAGCTCTGGTACAGGTGGCTCTGGGTACAGATGGCTCTGGGTGCAGGTGGCTCCGTTTACAGGTGGCTCTGGGTACAGGTGGCTCTGGTACAGATGGCTCTGGGTGCAGGTGGCTCTGGTACAGGTGGCTCTGGGTGCAGGTGGCTCTGGGTGCAGGTGGCTCTGGGTACAGGTGGCTCTGGTACAGGTGGCTCTGGGTACAGGTGGCTCTCGGTGCAGGTGGTTCTGGGTGCAGACGGGTTCTGCCTGCAGCTCTCAGATATTCTGAGCAGGTGAAGAGTGAGGAGTCCTGCAGAATCCCTGCATGAGTCCCCTGTGCCCGCTGAGCTCCCAGGCTCAGCTCTGGGTCCAGCCCAGCCCTGCTGGCTCTCAGGCTGGGCTGTGCCCGGGTCAGACCCACCCTGGGATAAAGGGGGAGAGCGAGCCCAGCCCAGCCAGGAGAGCACGAGCCTGGGTCAGCACCTGCTCAGCCAGGGAAAGCACGAGCAAAGCCAGATTATGCAGCAGCTACATTTCATCTCTTTACCTCCACGCACCTGAATTGCAAACACACTTGGGATGAGCTTATGAAGTGTTGAAGGCCATGAATTCCACGCCACACTCAGGAGAAGGGCAGCACAGGTCAGCTGGGCCCCTGGAATGAGGAGGGGATGGTGCACGACACACGCTGTGCCCGCCACAGAGAACGTCCCAGCCAACTCAAGGTGGCACCTGCAGCTCTAAAACATCACATTTGGATTGGATTTGTCAGTTATCCGTCTTCCAATCAATACCCCAAACACACGTTTACTGAAATTCATTTCTGTAGCAAATCCAAACATCATGTACACTGCAAAGTGGTTTTTTGATACAAAACACGATGTACACTGTTTGGAAAAAAATCCTTCGTTGTATTGTGTGCAAGAGGAAAATTAATATTACTGAAAACCTTTCCAGTGTGAGTTGTCTGGTTTTGAACAGCAGCTTCGAGCAGGGTGCCAAGGGAACACACAGAATTCAAAGTATTGCTTCAGATCTGGGTGTGACTCAGTTTCTCCCTGAACCAAAATGATACTGGATGAAACCTCAGCCATGGACATCCCACCTGCTCATCCAACCCCTCAATGGTTGAAAAAAATAAAGTGGTATTTTAAATTTCCATCTGCATGAAGGAGAGCTCTTCTGGGGCAGGGAAAGGACATTTGTGTGCCCAGGCTGGGGCAGGGGTGAGGCAGCATCAGGTGAAAGCTGGAGGAGAAAACCTTTGGGTTAACCACCACCAGTGCTTTGGCAGAATTAACCTTTGCAAGAGGCCAGATCTTCTTTAAAAAGGGGAATTGAGACTTTAAACTGCCAGAGGGCAGGGCTGGGTGGGATGTTGGGAATTAGGAATTGTTCCCTGGCAGGGTGGGGAGGGATGGGATGGAATTCCCAGAGCAGCTGGGGCTGCCCCTGGATCCCTGGCAGTGCCCAAGGCCAGGCTGGAGCACCTGGGACAGTGGGAGGTGTCCCTGCCATGGCAGGGCTGGCACTGGCTGGGATTTGAGCCCCCTTCCAACCCAAACCATGCCAAGATTCTGTGAAATATTGAGGACTGCTGGATTTTGCCTTCATTCATGGGGTTATTCTCCATTTGAAAGACCTATTTCCTTTCTGACCTGAGGAAAAAAGACTTCAGAACTTTCCTTGTCTGAGCAGCCGCCCGATAAAAAGGTGAATGTGCAAGGTGAATGTTCTCCCTGCAGGAAGGCCTGGCAGGAGCAGGGCTCAGCAGCAGGGCCCGAGGGCTCAAGGGCAGAGCCCTGCAAGGCTGGGCTGCTCCCTGTGTCCTGTCCTGGAGCTGGCAGCTGGGGCTGGCCAGGAGCAGGGGGATGCTCTGGACGTGTCCCCTGCCCCGGGACAGGCCCTGAGGGTGTCCCAGAGCTGCTCTGTGCCACAGGGGACAACCCCTCCCACACTCAGCATTTCACTCGTGGAATCTGGGATTGTGACGTCCCCAGGATCCCAGACTGGTCTGGGTTGGAAGGGACCTTAAACCCCACCTCAATCTCACTAGCCCAGGCTGCTCAGAGAAGAACTTAACTTCATTTTCACGAGCACTTATCTTTCAATTTATCACCCAGACTTCCTTATTATGGCCTATTATGAGCTGAGCTTTATATAATTACCAATTTTTACGCACAGTTCTGTCTCTTTCCCCCTCGGCTCAGATAAGGACTTATCTCCCTCACGCAGGCAGGGAACATCCCTGGCCAGCAGAGCCCAGCTGGGGGCTGCCCAGAGCCCTGTGCCCTGCTCCCCTCCCCACAAACAGCATCTCCTCCAGCTGGAGCTGCTTTTTCCTTCTTCCCACCCTGTTCAGTGGCTCCATCTCCTCCCAGCCCTGCTCCCTCCACTTGGTTCTCCTCTGTGATCCACCTTTTCACCCACCTCACAGCCTGCTCCTCCTTGCCCTCCTCCTGTTCTTCACCTGCACCCACAAACCCTCCCCGGGGAGGCTGCAAAAGCAGCAGGTGCAGCCCCTCCCTGTGCCTCAGTTGCCCCCAGCTCTGCTCACCTGAGCCTGGCCATCTGTCTGGGGCTCCCTCAAAGCCCTGCAGCACCAGCCTCAGCTCCTGCTCCACATCTGCCACTGCAGGGGCCAAATCCCACCCTGCCAAATTAGTTCTGTTTGTTAAATAAGTTCTTTTCTTCAGAAGAGCACGCCTCTCAATCCCACTGTTCCTGTGCTGCTCTCCCACCCCCCTCCCGGTGGTTTTTAAGTGGTGTAACAGATTAATCAGTTCATGGCTTATTCCTTGGTCTGGCTCTCTGGATTTTTTAAGGGCTTTTATCAATGTTTAAGGTTGGATTGTGCAGAGGTACAAAGCACACAACACAGCAATAAGAAAACCTGTGAAAATAGTAGTTCACACAAGTCAAACAAATACAGCATGGCGAGAGCAAGGTTAGAATTAGCACTTTAGGTAAACCTAGGAAAAGATGAGATTTTAGATGGATTTTTGAAAAGGGCAAATTTTGAAATGGCAGCGTGGCGGAGAGAGGAAATTGTTGTGCTGGCTGCAAGTGTCACCTTGCAAAGGCAAACAGGGATGGTTCACTTTCCTTTAACCACAGAAACATTCCCTCCATTCAGCAATTTAATGCCAGCTATGAAGGCACAAAGTCAGGGTTTTTTTTACAAGTTGTTACTGTGGAAAGGGCAATTGCTATCACAGCCCGTGCTGGCCGTTGTCTCAGGATGCAGATTTAAACATCCAGGAGCAGAAACAGCGAGGAAGGAATTGTTCCCTGGCAGGGATGGAATTCCCAGAGCAGCTGTGGCTGCCCCTGGATCCCTGGCAGTGCCCAAGGCCAGGCTGGACACTGGGGCTGGAGCTCCTGGGACAGTGGGAGGTGTCCCTGCCATGGCAGGGGTGGCACTGGCTGGGATTTGGGGTCCCTCCCCACCCAAACCAGGCTGGAGCTGTGGCACAGCAGCTCCTCAGGGCCAGGCAGGCTGGGCTCCACACAAGGAGCTCTGCCCTCCCTTCAGAAAATATCCCTGGAACTCCTCAGAGATCAGTTCTTGAAATTTCACCAATTCAGCCTCTGACCCACTGCTGGTTGTACACTGAATCAAAATGCTTTTTTCTTGTGTTCAGAACTGCAGTGGTTAAAAGCAGCTCTGCATTTTATCCCACTATTGAAACCGTTTGATAGGATCAGCTTTATTGGCTTGTCTTTGCCATTTTAAATTAGATTTGTTTTCCACACATTCTCTGATCCCCCAGAGTTTGCTCGTTGTGTTCCAAGTTAAATCTTTAAAGAGACATTTTTTGTGTAACCCAATCCTGTTACTTTGGTGTTTGGGCACTTTTAACCCCCAAATGAAGCACCTTAAGTCAAATATTCTCCCTTTTCCTTGAATTAATCCTGTTAGCCAGTATGAAGGTAGGAGCATCAGGTTTCCACATGACCCTGCAAATCGAGGCACCAGCTGGGCAGAAATCCATTTCTGAACAGCCACATGAGCATCCCAGGCTGGGCTCCATTTAATCTCCCATGCCTGCCCACAGATAACAGCTCCCTCCACAGCCCTCACAGCCCTCCCGGCCGCTTCTCCCTCTCATTTTTCACTGTGCAAAGCTGAACTTCCCCTTCCAGGCCTCCTCTGATGAACCAACGGCCCTCAGTAATATTTCTCTGCAAGTTATTTTTGCTGCAAGTTTAAAGACATCTTTTATTTTTAATGCCTCTGCAATTCTCAATCTGTTCAGTGGCATTTAAACTCCAAAAAGCCGGTGGGAAGACGAGATGTGCTTCAGATGAGGCAGCGCTGGCCATCTGCGTGCGAGGGGTTTGTTTTGAAACAGCAGCTCCGGGTGCTCCAACAACTGCTCAGAGCCAAGGGTGCCTCAGCTGCCAGGGTGGTGCTGCCAGCCTGGGATCCTGACAGCTGCGGGCAGTTGGAGATAAACCCAGCTTTAAGCCAGGCCTGGCTGGGCTCTGCGGCCAAACCACGGCCCCTGGAGGCTCTCTGGGCTCAGGAGCCACCCCCACACCCTCGCCTTGGAGGGGTTTTTGGAGGTCTGTCCCGTGGTTTTCACACCACGCCCGTGGTTTTGTGGGTTTTTTTTTTTTCCCCAAGTGAATCCCTAAGGACATGAAGCAAAGCCAGGGGCATCGCCTTGAGGATTCTAAAATAAGTCAGGTGCCTGCATTTGTTGGTAAAATAAATAACCATCCCTTTCTCCATGCTTCTGGATGTCCAGCTACAACAGTGGACTTGCAGCTGGCTTGAGTTTTGCTCCCACCACAACCGAAAAAAGATGAATTTTTGAGGAAGTGGCTGTGGCTCAGCTCCACTGACACCTGAAGGCTGCAGAGTTAGGCTGAAACAGGAGCCACGGGAGCGCTGGAATCAAAGCAATTTGGGAAAATAAGGAAATTAAGGGGGAAAAGGTCAAACCCCCCTTAAGAGGTTATTAACTTGTACCAGTTGTACTTGCAGGGCTACAAATCCAGGCTGCAGGAGCACCTGGGATCACACACCAAGCCCGCCTCTGCTGCTGCAGAGATGGAGATTTGTTGGCCCAGTGAAGCGTTAGCGCTCAAATAAATGAGCAGTTTATTGACCTTTGGGTGGCTGAGACAAAACTGAAAGGCAGAACCACTCCTGGAGCAGGCAGGCGCTGGGGCTGTGCTGGGAAGGAGCCCTGAAGGGCACAGGGAACACGGGCACCTGCCCACAGCTCCCGCCAAGCACCCAAAGGCGCCGCCCTCGGCTCACCTGGCTGCTCACCCGCTCTTGTGATCTGCTCCTCTGTCTCCTCCCCAGCGCAAGGGCTGCCAGAATTCTGGGGGAGAAAAAGGCAAGGCCGTTCTCTTCCTGTCCTGAAAGGGTTTCTGATCTGTCAGCGGCGTTCCCGTCTCCGGGAGCGCCCGAACACGCGCGGAGCTGGCACGTGGGGAGGGGGCTGCTGGTGAGCACGGTGCTGCTGCGTGGATTCAAAGGTCTCTTCCAACCTTCACGGGCTCCAAATGCCCCAAGCAGAGACAAGGAAAGCACCCACAGGCAGCACCTTTGAACTCCCAAATCCATATTATGGGTCAGCAGGACAAAGGGGGAATGACTCTTGTAAATAGTCCGTGTCTCCAGGGGACAGCTGGAGTACCAGAAACGCTGGGCTCCTGCAGGGCTGGACTAATTCAGTAGCTGAACACAGAAAAATGGGGGAAACCTCTTCCTGTGTATTGTGGAATGGACATAAGGAATTCAAGGCTGATGCAGAAAGCTGGACTAAGAAAACAGCTGCTACTGTGCCTGGTGCACAACAACAAAGAGCAAAATGCTTCGTAACTTGCAAATTAAAAATTGAGATACGAGGGGGAGCTTAAGGAAAGTAAGCATGCTTCATGGAGGTAGCACAGAAGTGGAGCTGGAACAAGGATCCTGATGTGCATTCAGGAGCACAGGGCACTGATCCTGCAGGTCAAGCAATTAAATCCTGTTAATGACCTTGCCCCTTACCCGCAGCTTGGGACTCAGCACCTGCTCTCACCCCACTCCCAGGGAACCCGGGCTTTGCAGGAGGGGTGGAAATCTGTGTCCTCTGCCATGAAAATCACACCTGAGGACTTCAGGAACCGCTCACCTGGCGACTCAGGTACCTGCAGCTGAGCCTGGCGTAGGTCCTGATCCACTGCCAGCCACGGAGAGGCAGAAATTCTCTGTTTTGTGGTTTTCCAGAGTGCAAGAACTGAACCCAGAGTCACAGCCACGTCACCTGGCACAGACAGCAGAGCACGGCTCGGGTTTGGGGAAGGAGGAGCTGCAGGAATGCCCTGCTTGGCTAGGGGAGGCCAGGGAAGGGCCAGGGAAGAGGCAGAGGAGAGGCAGAAGAGGCCGTTCCATTCAATGTCTTATACTGCCACCACCTGAGAAGTTCCCACTCATTCCCAGCCTCCTCCAGGATCCCTGCACCCCCAGTCCCTCCCTGGCACGGGGAGATTTGGGGCTGGGCAATAAAGAGACAAGGGCAGGAGGAGATCCAGCCCAGGGCGAGCTCGGGGAGGTCGAACCCGAGCTGTGAGAGCACAGGGGACCACGAGGGACAGGTGTCCCTGTGCCCACTGCTGGCTCTGCGTGGCTCAGGGGAGATTGCTGATAAAAGCCAATTGCCCAGGCAGGGGCTCACCCCACACTGCCCTCACAGGGCTGAATTCTCTCGTGCCAGGGCCCTGGCAGTGCTGGCTGCTGGCAGACACAACTCAGCTTTTCCAGGGGCAGGCTGTGAACAACTCCTCAGAGACAAGCACAGAGGGGGAGCTGCAAAGCAGGGCACGAGGCACTGGTTCTCTGCTCCTCAGCACCCCCAGGCCAGGCTCTGCTCCCAGAATCACCTCCAGACTGTCCCAGGTGCTCCCAGCCCCAGTGTCCAGCCTGGCCTTGGGCACTGCTGGGGATCCAGGGGCAGCCACAGCTCCCAGGGAACAATTCCTAATTCCCAATATCCCACCCAAATCAACGCTGCTCCAGTTAAAACCATTCCCCTCTCTCCTGGCACTGCTTTGGACAGAAGCTGCACTGAAGTTCCTGGCTTTGCCCCCAGCAGTGACACTTCCCATCCCACAGCCACTGCTTTGATTGCCAATGTCACCTTAATTTCTCTTTCAAAACACAAGCCTCTCTTGCTTGGGGATATTTCAAGATTGCCTTCAATAAATATGAATGCAAATTTATTCCTTCATGATTTGTCATTCACTGCATTACCACTGCCATGGAGCAGGAGAGACCTTCATCTCCAAACTCCTTGATAGGGATTTCTCCAAAGGCAGATTCTTGATCTCCCAGTACACCTTTTTGGCTTTTATAAAATAAATACATCAAAGAAGATATTACTCAGGCTTATTTGATGTTCAGTGAGAAGTCATCCCCACCATGGGAAGATAGGAGCTACCAACCTCCTCAGTCAAAGAGAGGAATGAAACCCTCCTTCCTGGCAACCCTTCAAAAATGGATTTTCAGGGCAGCAAAGGCCATCAGGACCCTTCCCACCACTCAGGGGCTCCCTGCTCCCAGCTCCAAGAACTCTGGACCTGGAGACTCATTTATTCTCTTACCTCCCTGCTCTTGGCCCTTTCCAGTGCCCCCATGCCCAGCCCTGCCCTCGGGGGAGGCTCCTGCCCCGCCAGGGACGGAGGTGCCAGTCAGGCACCCCTGGGGGATCACTTTTCTCTCCAGCCCAAATCCTCACAGCAAATACAGCCCCCAGAGCAGGGCAGGTGGCCAGGCTTGGCTGCAGTTGCTGCATTGGCTGCTCCAGGTTTGCCCCAGGTTGAAGGAAATATCAGGATTTTTATGGCCTGATCTAGCTGAAGTTGTGTGTTGAGATCCAGGGTGACGCTGGCATTCAGGATGCCACGAGATGTCACTTCTGCTTACGTTCAGCAGACTTCTGGAAGATAATCTGCTGTTTCTAAGGGGCTGGAGAGGGTTTGCATTTAGGCTGGAGACAAGGCAGGAGGGAACCCCAGGAAGAAAGGCACACTTCTACACTAAAGCCCTCATGAATATTAATGGGGCCAACACAAAAGAAGCTGCAGCATTAATATGAGGAGCATGATAAAACAGACTTGAGCTTGTGACATGTTCAATCTCTCATTTAATTTTTATAGGAGTTGATTAAGATGCCTTTGCTTGAATTTTTATACTGTTTACTATAAAACATTATCATTTTCTTCAAAATCTATTGAGACAGACAAACCACACATTTGCCAAGTTGTTAAATAAATAGTATTAAATCAACAATACCCAGGGTCCCCAAATGCGAGTCATTTCCATGTATATTGATTTTAGTTCCATTTGCTGCAATAAAAGTTTTGTCTCCAAGCAGAAGGCAAAAAACCCCAACTATTTTATCAGATTGTTTTGGTTTTAATTCTTGAAATAATGTGTCTCTGCAGTCCCTGCGTGGGGCAAACTGGCCCTGAGTGCTCTGAGAGAGAGCTGGGGGAATTCAGAGGGGGACAGCAGCTCCTGCCCCAGGGACAGCAGGGGAGGCCAGGAAGTCACAAAGGAGCAAATCCCCCAAGAAACGGGCTGGGAGAGCTGGGGGTGACCACCTGGAGAGGAGAAGGTGCTGGGGAGCCCTCCCAGAACCTTCCAGGCTCCGGGGGGATCACAGGGACCTTCAGCAGGAACTGATGGGACAAGGAGCAAGGGGTGCAAAGTGAAAGAGGGGAAATGTAGCTGGATCTTGGGAATTGGGAATTGTTCCCTGGCAGGGTGGGCAGCCCTGGCACAGGGTGAATTCCCAGAGCAGCTGTGGCTGCCCCTGGATCCCTGGCAGTGCCCAAGGCCAGGCTGGACACTGGGGCTGGAGCACCTGGGACAGTGGGAGGTGTCCCTGCCATGGCAGGGTGGCACTGGGTGGGATTTGGGGTCCCTTCCCACCCAAACCATCCCATGGCTCCCAGCAGAAGCTGCTGCTCGAGCTGACAGGGATCTCCAGTGTTTTGCCACACTCGGTGACACCCCCCGAACTCCAAATTTTAGCAGTTTAATTCTGGCACAGCAGATCTGCAGCACATTTTACAAGAGGCAGCGAGTGTAACTCAGCACAGGAAACAGCACCAAAGCTGTGAAGGAGGAAGCAAAGCACAAACTCTGAGAGGATAAACTGGGAAGCGGCTCCCGGGGCCAAGGAGTGGGCAAGTGGCAGCAGGGGAGAGCTCGCCCTGCCCAGCAGGAACCACAGCAGCTGCTCTGCACCAGCCAGAGCTATTATTTTGTATCATTTTTCCCAATAAAATAATTCCATCAAAATACAGATTCAACATAAAGCAGATAAATCAGCGCATAAAATCAGATTCCACAGAAAGCACAGAGTCTCTCTTCTAAGTACAAGGAAATTACGAGAAAAATATATTTACTCTGGCCTTTTTCTACCTCCAAAAGCCAAGTTTTCAAACCACTTTTTTTGTCTGGGAAAGAAGTGGAATCCCCACCTTCAGATTTACACCTGCTAGAGAACAAACCCCCCTGGGTCCCAGGGCTGGGCTTACCACAGAGCTTCTCTTTCGATGGGTTAAAGCCCTGGGGTGCTCTCAGCCACTCGTGTATGACTGTGACACATGAGAGCTGCTGAACACGGAATGGGAAGAGGCTTTTAGAGCAACAAAGTTCACCTTGTTAAAAATGCACTCCCTGCAGAGGCTTCCACATCCCCCATCCATCACCACGTCAGGCTCTGGCAGTTTGGGACTGCTCAGTCAGGAACGGGGGGAACAGGAGGGAACAGGAGCCCAGACTGCTCCTCAGAGCAAAAATAACTCCAACACTCAGCAGCCAGCGGGGCTCTGGGAGCAGCCCCAGGAAAAAGGCTCCTCACAGACTTCTCCAAAGCCTGGCTTTGTGTCCAGCATCTACAGCATCTTCATCAACATCCACACCACAGGCACACCCACCTACAGCCACCCACATCCACATCCACATCCACATCCACATCCATACCCACATCACCCACATCATCCACATCATCCACACCCACCTACAGCCACCCACATCCACATCCACATCATCCACATCCACATCACCCACATCCACATCCACATCCACATCACCCACATCCACATCCACATCCACATCCACATCACCCACATCCACATCCACATCACCCACATCATCCACAACCACATCACCCACACCCACCTACAGCCACCCACATCCACATCCACACCCACATCCACATCATCCACATCATCCACATCCACACCCACCCACAGCCACAGCCATCCACACTCTCACCCACATCATCCACAACCACCTACAACCACCCACATCCACATCCACATCCACATCACCGACATCACCCGCACCACCCACATCACCCACACCCACATAATCCATATCATCCATATCCACATCATCCACATCCACACCCACATCATCCACACCCACCTACACTCTCCCATCTCCACATCCACATCCACATCCATCATCCATATCATCCACACCCACATCCATACCCACATCATCCACGTCCATATCACCCATATCCACATCATCCACACCCATCTACACTCACCCACATCCACATCCACATCATCCACATCACCCACATCATCCACATCACCCACATCATCCACACCCATCTACACTCACCCACATCCACATCCATATCACCCACATCATCCACATCACCCACACCCACACCCACCCACACAGCCACAGCCATCCACACTCACATCCACAACACATCACCCACATCATCCACATCTGCATCCACATAATCCACACCCACATCATCCATATAATCCACATCCACATCATCCACATCCACACCCACGTACACCCACCCACACCACACACATCATCCACATCCATACCCACATAATCCACATCCACATCATCCACATCATCAACACCACACCCACATCCACACCCACATCATCCATGTCCATATCCACGTCATCCACGCCCACACCACACCCACACCACGCCCACACCACACCCACATCACCCACACCACACCACGCCCACACCACACCCACATCACCCACACCACACCACACCCACACCACACCCACACCACACCCACACCACACCCATAGTCACACCACGCCCACACCACGCCCACACCACGCCCACGCCCCTCTCACTCGGCTGCTCCCGGCTCCCTCGCCCAGAGCCCCGCTGAGCCTCCCCAGGGCTGGGCTCCATCAGATGTCAGACGATCCCAAAGCAGTGCAGCTGCTTCCTGCCCAGCTCACCGCGGTCTGAGCTGAGCACAGCCTCACTCCTTCCAGGCTGCAGGCACACCCCCTCAGAGCCCACCCCCCCGAGCTGTGCCCCTCAGCAGCGCTCCCAGCACAGCCCAGCTGGAGCAGGGCACAGCCTGAGGATTTCACGGGCCTGGAAGAGGTCTCACGGTGGGGAATAACCAGGTGAGGGCAGGGTGACTGACAGCACAGCAGCAGCAGCAAAGGGACTACTGAGAAATTTCTGACTTCCTACCTGTTCAGAGCCCTGTACAGAGAAGGGTGCTAAATCCAGAGAGATGTCACTAATTACTGCTGGCTCTAAGCAAACCCTCCCTAAATGCAGGGCCGAAAACTGCCTCACCTGAGCCTGGCAGCACGGTGGTGCCTCTTCTCTGGCACACGCAGTGAACTGCTGACATTTTCTGTGCCAGAGCCTGCTTTGCTGCCTGTCCTCACCCCGCGGCTGAGCGCGAGCGTTCCGTGTTTCAGGAACAGCCTGCTTGGAAGAGGTGCCAGAACGTTCCCTGCTCCTCGCCCTGTGACAGCACCGGGCAGCCTCACCAGGCTCAGATCCGTCCTGTTTGCCTCGCTTCATTTCACAGATTGCCAGGGGAGCTGCGAGAGCCGAGCTGCAGCAGGAACGCAGCTCCCGGCCAGGCACAAAGGGACAGCCCCAAAATGCCCCGTGGCAGCGGCCCTGAAGCTGCACAGCTGCCCCAAAACATCCTGAGGCAGGGTTTGGGCAGGGGCAGGTGCTGGAGTGGGTGAGGAAGAGCGGGAGGAAGGGCAGGGGGCTGTGAGGGGTGGCTGGGCCGTGGTCCTGTGCCCGTGACAGCCACGAATCATTGAATCATTCCCTGTGCTGGCAGCAGGGATGGCAAAGCTGATTTAAAATCTGGGGGAAACGGCCAAAAAGCAGGGAAGTGTAAATGAACAGAAGGTGCCCGGGGTGTGAGCTGTGCCAGGGCCCTGCAGGCTGTGCAGGGCAGGAGCTGGGCCAGCCTGGGCTGCACACCCTGCTCTGGGTGCCCACACCTCTGATCCTGCCCAGTCCCGACCCTCCCGGGGGGCTCTGGGGGCTCTGACCCCAAATTCTCCAGCTCTGGCAGGGAGCAGCCCCAAACTCCCCCGGCTGCTCAGGCCCAGTGTGGTTTTCCAACTGCATTTCACAGAATCCCAAAGTCACAGAGCTGTTCAGGGTGGAAAAGGCTCTGAGCCCACCAGGTCCAACCAGCCCAGCACTGTCCCAGCCAGCACTGCCCCTGTCCCCAAGTGCCACAGCCACAGGGCTGTGAAACCCCTCCAGGGCTGGGGGCTCCAGTCTTGCCAGGGCTGGGCTGCCCTTCCCATGGGGAATTTTCCCAATATCCCACCTAAACCTCCCCTGGCACACTTTGAGGCTGTTTCTCTTCTCCCAGGTGTTTCCCCCTTACCTGGGCAAAGACCCCGACCCCACCTGGCTGCACCTCCTGTCCCTGGTCCTTCCTCAGCCCAGATGCAGAGGGCACCAGCTGGGATGTCCACGGTGTCAGAGCAGACAGGACCAGCCTTTTCCTCTCTCCCCACAGGCACCAAAGCTCATGGGCAGCTTTTCGGGGCACGAACAGGATGGGGATAATGAGGTTTTAAGTAGGCACCGTGGTTTATTACAAATTTATCTTTACTCATAAAACGTCCCACTAGTAATATTCCTGTCTGAGGCAGAGAATGAAATATCAAATTAAGATCCAAATACTCCAGTACAGCCTAACCACTTTGACAAAGTGATCTGATATAATTCATTCCTCTTTTAATAAAATGAAGTGAATCTTTCAATAACACTGGCTCATCCCATCAGACAGGCTGGATATCCTGAGGTGCTGTGGCAGGCTTTGGTGTCTGTCAGCACTAGGACTTCGCTGGTAGTACATGAAGTTTGTGGATTGATTCGAAGCTGGGGTGGTGAGCGAGGCGAGGAGGCAGGGATGGGAAACACCTCTGGGTGGGCTCCCACTGGGCACAGGAACAGCAGATAGGGTGAACAGAAATGCCAGTAATTCACCTGGATGTCCCACGGCCCTTGTGGCATCACGGCCTCGGTGGGGTCAGAGGATGAGCCGGGGGATGAGCCCAGCAGGTGCAGCAGGAACCAGAACTTGCTCTTTTCCAGTGGCTGGGGGGAAGGAGCACGTCCTTTGTGAGCAGATGTGGGGGGTTCTCAGGAACACTCCCCAGCTGTGCCCCCTGACCTGCACCGTGCCTGGGTTTGCCTCTGCCCAGAAGCTGCAATTCTCTGCAGCAGATGGGAGCTGTTACCTCTGCAGGCAGGTGGGCTGCTGTGTCCCCCTGCCACAAGTACAAATCCAGGAAACAAGTGCAACCCTCTCAGTTACTCCACAGCAGCTTTGTATGGAGAGGAGGAATTGTAATTTAGGATTTGTCAGCTGGTGTCAGACACTGACAGCTCCTCGTTTGACTCCTTTCCTCCCTCCTTTGTGAACAAGCCCCTGGGCTGGGAACTGGAACCCTTCCAGCCGCCCCAGAGGGAGGAGCTGTGGCTGGGCAATCCTGTGTGGCACCACTGATTCCACAGAAACCAGCAGTCATTGCCCAGAGGGACACAGCAACCTCGTTAGTCACCCAGCTCTCTCTTTATCTGCCACTGCACAGCTTCCCTGCTTTGTTTTGCCATGTACAATAATTGCAGAGGAGTGGGAAATGGCCCTTCCATCCAGCCTGGCACTCTCAGCCCCTGCTGATGCCTCTCATGAGGCTGCTCAAGGAGAACGAGGATTCAGGCCCAGGCTGCAAATTCACCTGTGGGGAGAGGGGCCACCTGAGACCAGCTGTGACTACAGCTTTTTATTAGACCCCATACTATTTTTAATAGTTCATTACGAGATAGAAAATGATTGTTATTTTCACGTGCAGCCCAAAGAGCAAGTGGAGAAAGGCAGTTGGCCTCTGCAGCAGCTGTTCCCAGGGAGGAATAAAACCCTGATTTGCCTCCTGGGAACGCTTCCAAGAGCGACAGCAGCTCAGGGAAAGCAGAGCTGAGCCCGGGAGGCTGAGCACAAGGACCACAGCTGGGAGGGATGCTGTTGTGTCTTACTGCTCGTGCTGACGGGCTGCTCTCACGTCTGGGGAGCACCCACATTTTCCAAGGCTTGGAAGGATCACACCTGCTAAGAACAGTGCCACAGCCCTTTTTCCTGGTGTTTCATTAGTTCTTCCCCTTTGCTGGAAAAACTCGCAGGAGTTTTTCATTGCTCCCCTCTGTGCTGAGCCTCATCCTTCCCACCAGGTGCATTTGCTCGGTGACGAGCTCTGCCCAGACTTTGGATCACTCCACCACTCCAAGGAGGAGAAAGCCCCTCCTGGACAGCAAGGAAGGGACTATTTTGCAGAGGCAGCAACAGGAAAATAAATGTGTGTGGTTGTAGGGGGGGGACAGGCAGAGCAGTCAGCACTCCTGGCTCCATGGAAAGCTCACCCTGCAGCCCTGGGCACTTCCTCTGCCTCCTCTGGCACTCCAGCATGTCCTGAGCCCCCACTCATTAATCTTACCTGAGCAGGGATGCCTGGCTCTCAGGCCACTTTAATTCCCAAACACACTCAGCGAGGCTCAGGTGGGATTTGGGGAAAGTTTCCTCCCCACAGGCTGCTCAGGCCTGAGCCCCCACCCTGGAGGTGCTCGGGAAAGGAGCAGACGCTCTCACACCGGGCAGGAACATTCCCCCTCCCAGCCCCACAGGCTGTGCAGTGGATTTCCAGAACTGCAGCCTGTCCTGCCCCTGCTGGGGCTCTCCTGCAGCCTGCACCCCCTGCCCCAAGAGCACTTGGGGGCTGCCTGCACTAATCCTGCTCCTCTGCATGCCTGCGGGGTCACTCAGGGAAGAGGGAAAGGGGAATTACTCCCACAGGATTCCACAAAGTCTTGCAGGGTTAAGCCCTCCCCTGGGTAAATGGTCTTATGAGATGCAGAGTAAATACTGCGAGGATTAGGCTCAAAATGCCTTTCAGCTTTGAAAAGCAACACGAGCCCAAATCAGCCATAGCCACGCTGGGCCGGGTGAGTCCCCAGGTTTAACCAAGCACTCTCCCACAGGAAAGGATTTCTAGGAATGAGGCTTTGTCCAAATGTTCCTTGCTTAGGAGAGGGATGAGCTTAAAATTCGAATGAGCAGCCTTGGTGGTGCTCAGGTGTGAGATCACCTTGTGGCACTGGGAGTACCCAGAGACTGGGGCTCAGCACACATTCTGGGGGCTGGGAAATGAGAAGGATGAGGGAGAGTTTTGTTCCTGTGCTGAGCTCCTGCTTTTTTTCATTGGCTAGAAACCCCATGTGGGCAAATCCAACCATTATTCAGTCATGGAATCACAGAATCCCGGCCTGGTTTGGGTGGGAAAGGACCCCAAATCCACCCAGTGCCACCCCTGCCATGGCAGGGACACCTCCCACTGTCCCAGCTGCTCCAGCCCCAGTGTCCAGCCTGGCCTTGGGCACTGCCAGGGATCCAGGGGCAGCCACAGCTGCTCTGGCAATTCCATCCCTGCCAGGGAACAATTCCCAATTCCCAATCTCCCACCCAGCCCTGCCCTCTGGCAGTGGGAGCCATTCCCTGGCTCCTGTCCCTCATCCCTTGTCCCCAGTCCCTCTCCATCCTTCCTGTGGCTCCTTCAGGCCCTGTGGGGCCACCCTGAGGTCACCCCACCCTTCTCCTGTGCAGGTGAGCAATCCCAGCTCTCCCAGCAGAGCTGCTCCATCCTCTGACCATTTGCTGCCTCCTCTGGATTCTCCCCAGCAGCTCCAGGTGCCTCCTGTGCCGGGCCAGGGCTGGACTCCACTGGCCAAGCTCTCAAAAGAGAATACAGGACCATTTGAAGCCTTCTTCTGAAAACACCACTTCCCTCCCACGTCCACGAGCTGCCCAGAGGAGCCAATCCCAGGGTGTGAGCGAGGGTTCTGGGGTACAAACCCTGCTCTTAACCAGCTCCCACGGGGGTGAGGAGGAGGAGGCAGAGCCTCTGCAGAGCCCCAGGCTCTGATTTCCTTCCCCGAGTCTGGTCCCTCCTAAAGCCGTGTCCTTGTGGGTGCCCATGTGCATATGGGGCCATGTAGGAGCAGCAGTAATTGGGCTCACCTGCTCCACCACCTTAAATCCCTGACATTTATGAACTCTCCTGGTTTCTCTTTGGCTTTTTAAAAGCCTGGGACTAAATTGCCAGCGAGGCAGTGCTGAGCAATCAGCCAGCAGCAGCAAGAGCCCTTGACTTTCAGAGCAGAGATTAATGTATGTGCCCCTTGGCTGGAAATTGCCCTTCTGACCAATTTGCTGTGGCTATTTTTTCACTGCTATATTGTCTTTTTCTGAGGATGTAGGAGTCTTTCCTCATTATTCTAAGAAATCTTATAATAAATTGATCTGGAGTCACAAGGAATAAAACCTTACTTGAACAAATGTCTGCTCCCTGGGACAGCAGCAAAGAGGAGGCTTTGTCATCCAACAAATGGGGGAATAAAGGCAATTTTTTACATTCTGATTGAGCACATGTTGCTGGAAGGGGGCTCAGTGTTATCTTCCTTCTACAGTATTTTTGGTTTTTGTTTAGTTTGAGAAAAAGAAAGATGAAAATTTGGGTTTTTTTCTGGTCTTTTGGTTTGGGTTTTTTATTTTGTTGTTTTGGTTTTGGTTTTTGTTTGTTTGTTGTTTTTTGTTGGTGTTGTTTGATTTGTTTGTTTGTGGTTTTGTGTGTGTTTTGTGTTTTGTTTGGGTTTGGGATTTTTTTTTCGTTTCTTTTCTTGCCAGGCCATTACAGTGTGTGTGTCACTGTCAAAGCCAGCCCACCCCGGGGCGAGGCAGGAGTGGGCACACCCCAGGCACGGGAGGGGCTGGAGCTGGCTCTCAGCCCCCTGGGAGCCCTGTGAGATGCAAACAGAGCTGAGGGACCATCTGCAGCACCAACTGCTCGGGATGGAAACTCGAGTGAGCTGCCCTGACAGCAGACCTGCAATAAACCTGCAATAAATGTGTAACAAATCTGTCAGAGATTTTCCAGGGCTCCGTGGGGCCGGGTCAGCTCAGGACCCGCGGGCTGAGGGGCCCCGGGTGCCCCTGGCTGGGACCAGAGCCAGGTTTCATGTCCAGGAGCAGCTCTGGCAGCTGGACAGAGCATCCCTCCCTCTCACATGAGGAGGGGGCTGCGTGGGGAGCAGCCCCTGCTCTGCAGGGCGTGGGCTGCACACGGGAATGCTGCACTGCAGAGGGAATCCTGCACTGCAATCAGGGAATGCTGCACCTCAAACAGGGAATGCTGCACTGCACGGGAAATCCTGCACTGCAAACAGGAATCCTGCACTGCAAACAGGGAATGCTGCACCCCAAACAGGGAATCCTGGACCCCAAACAGGGAATGCTGCACTGCAAACAGGGAATCCTGCACTGCAGAGGGAATGCTGCACTGCAAACAGGGAATCCTGCACTGCACAGGGAATGCTGCACTGCAAACAGGGAATGCTGCACCCCAAACAGGGAATCCTGCACTGCACGGGAATCCTGCACTGCAAACAGGGAATGCTGCACCCCAAACAGGGAATGCTGCACTGCAAACAGGGAATCCTGCACTGCACGGGAAATCCTGCACTGCAAACAGGAATCCTGCACTGCAAACAGGGAATCCTGCACCCCAAACAGGGAATGCTGCACCCCAAACAGGGAATCCTGCACTGCACAGGGAATGCTGCACCCCAAACAGGGAATCTTGCACTGCACAGGGAATGCTGCACCCCAAACAGGGAATCCTGCACTGCACGGGAAATCCTGCACTGCAAACAGGGAATCTTGCACTCTAAACAGGGAATCCTGCACTGCAAACAGGGAACTCTGCACCCCAAACAGGAATGCTGCACTGCACAGGAACCCTGCACCCCACACAGGAACCCTGCACCCCACCTGGGGAGGTCTGGCTGCCCCCAAAGCCCTCCTGGGTGCTGGGAGCAGGGCTGGGCACCAGGGCAGGCGAGGGGGCTGCCAGTGCCTGGACAGGTCCTGGAGTGGCCCAGGTGGGCCAGGGACCCCCAGCTCTGCCAGCCCCAGCTCCCAGGGCTCTGGCAGGGGCCGTGCTGAGTTTTTCCTGGCTCAGGGTCCCATTCCAGGACAAACCCATGAGCTGAAGTGCAAGTTCAGTGTTCTGGGGGAGAAGAAACAAAACCACCGAGGGCTCGAGATGGAGGAAGCATCCTCACTTTAATTAACCCAAAAAAATAGGGCAGCCACACTCCCACTGCCATTCCTTTTTCAGATCTTTTATCGACCAGCGTTGCTCAGCTATTTTTATCCTCAGGATGCAAAGGCAACACTGGAGGTGCAAAGTGGATGGGCAGGGATGGATAATTTATACAGACAGCAGGAACAAGAGCGAGTGCTCACACCAGGGAGAAGAATCTGCTGTGCTGCTCTCACAGTCACCTCTCTGCCTTCTCGGCACTGCCACAGAGGCCTCGCAGCGGATGGGAGGTGAGGAGCAGGAGGGTGGCAGTGTCACTGCGGGAGAGGCTCTGCACGGGGACAGGTGAGTCAGGAAGAAGAACAGCCTGGCAGCCAGGGGAGACCTCTGCTCTGTTCAGCCTGCAGGAGAGATCAGGCAAGGAAGGAGAAACCGAAAGTCTTGTGGTGGTTTTTTTTTGTTTAGTTGGTGGAAGAGGTGACAAAACATCCGTGTGATGTTAAAGGCGGGGATGGCGGGAAGGAGGAGTGACAGCAGGAACAGAGCTCTGTGGGAAGGATGAAAGGAGGGAACGTTACAGCTGGACACGCTGCTGCAGCACATCCTGCTCCCCCGAGGGGCTGGAGAGGAGTTCGTCCTGCAGGGGTGTTTGTCCATCCCTCTGCAGGGGTGTTTGTCCATCCCTCTGGAGAGGAGTTTGTCCTGCAGGGGTGTTTGTCCGTCCCTCTGGAGAGGAGTTTGTCCTGCAGGGGTGTTTGTCCTGCAGGGGTGTTTGTCCATCCCTCTGGAGAGGAGTTCATCCTGCAGGGGTGTTTGTCCATCCCTCTGGAGAGGAGTTCGTCCTGCAGGGGTGTTTGTCCGTCCCTCTGCAGGGGTGTTCGTCCATCCCTCTGCAGGGGTGTTTGTCTGTCCCTCTTGAGAGGAGTTTGTCCTAGAGAGGAGTTTATCCATCCCTCTGGGTGGGTGTTTGTCCATCCCTCTGGGTGGGTGTTTGTCCATTCCTCTGCAGGGGTGTTTGTCCATCCCTCTGCAGGGGTGTTTGTCCATCCCTCTGGAGAGGAGTTTGTCCTGCAGGGGTGTTTGTCCATCCTTCTGCAGGGGTGTTTGTCCATCCCTCTGGAGAGGAGTTTGTCCTAGAGAGGTGTTTGTCTGTCCCTCTGGGGAGGAGTTTATCTGTCCCTCTGGGTGGGTGTTTGTCCATCCCTCTGCAGGGGTGTTTGTCCTAGAGAGGTGTTTGTCCGTCCCTCTGGGTGGGTGTTTGTCCATCCCTCTGCAGGGGTGTTTGTCTGTCCCTCTGGGTGGGTGTTTGTCCATCCCTCTGGAGAGGAGTTTGTCCTGCAGGGGTGTTCGTCCTGCAGGGGTGTTTGTCCATCCCTCTGCAGGGGTGTTTGTCCATCCCTCTGGGTGGGTGTTTGTCCATCCCTCTGCAGGGGTGTTTGTCCATCCCTCTGGAGAGGAGTTTGTCCTAGAGAGGAGTTTGTCCGTCCCTCTGGGTGGGTGTTTGTCCATCCCTCTGCAGGGGTGTTTGTCCATCCCTCTGGAGAGGAGTTTGTCCTAGAGAGGAGTTTATCCATCCCTCTGGGTGGGTGTTTGTCCATTCCTCTGGAGAGGAGTTCGTCCTGCAGGGGTGTTTGTCCATCCCTCTGCAGGGGTGTTTGTCCATCCCCGCTGGAGCTGCCTGCTTTTCTGCCTTACCTGTGGCTCCCTTTCAGAGCCACACACCTGATGCCAAAACACTGAACATGAAAGGCTTGTCGCTGAAATCGATTTTTCTCAAGTTACAAATTACACCAAGCATGGTTTTTAATTGGATGTACAAGAGAACCTTTGCAACAACAGCAGGAATTAATAGTGTTTAAAAATAGCTTTTCGTGCTTTCCTACGCAGAGCAGTTCCTCTGAAGCAAATTGTCAGAGTGTAATGACACGGGCTTTGCACTTACACTTTTATTTAGCTCTTTATTTGTGTGCCAGGCAGTGTCCCAGGCAGGGCTGGACAGGCTGGGTGGCACCTGGGGACCGTGGCTGCCCTGGCCCTGGGCACACAGCACAGGGATAGCGGCTGGGGAGGAACAGAGGCATCCTCCCACAGCTAAAACCATTAACAATCGTTAATTAACCGCTGAAACTCTCCATCTTGAAGCTCTGTGAGGTTAAGTGCAATCAATGTTTATCTGATTACACTAAACAGGGTCGAGCACAGAGTGTTTGAGGAATTGCCTTGGAAAGAGAAATAAATGCAGGGGGCAGGATGGGGAGGGGCGCTGGAGGGGGAATCACCTTTTGAAAACAAACAAACAAAACCATCCCACATGCAAGCCTCAGCTGTCCCTGGACACAGTTCATACCTCCCATCCAGGCACCCTGCTGATGTCCAGCGTCTCTGAGTGTGCTCAGGAAGATGCTTTTCTCTAAATCAAAGCCAAAAAAATCAAACCCAACAAGAGCAGCCTGGAAAGGCCCTGCTCCACCAGCCCTGAGGCCAGCTGCCTTCAGTGAAGCTGGACCAAGCTCAAAGCCTGCATATTTCTGTTCTCCTGAGTCGTGTAAGCTCCATCTGCTCCCCGAGCCCCGGGCTGTGCATCTCTGTGTGCCTGGCCCGCTGTGCTCCCTGCCCAGTGCCACCAGTGCCACCAGTGCCACCAGTGCCACGCACCAGTGGTGCACGGAGCAGAGCTCGGCCACCCACAGGGGCACCTGTGCCAGGGCTGGCCCCAGACGAGGTTTTAATTAACAATGAAATGTTATTACAGCCCAGCCACCTCTCCTGTCTGTGCTGTGAGGAGCAGAGCCTGCTGTGGGGCACAGCACAGCACAGAGCTCCTGGAATCCCCGTGTCCTGCACGGCTCCCACCCCAACGCACGCAGGAGATGCAGGGCTGGGCATTCCCCTGGATCCCTGGCAGTGCCCAGGGCCAGGCTGGACACTGGGGCTGGAGCACCTGGGACAGTGGGAGGTGTCCCTGCCATGGCAGGGGTGGCACTGGGTGGGATTTGGGGTCCCTCCCCACCCAGCCCAGTCTGGGATCCCAGGAATTGTGCCCAGGCTGCTCCTCCCTGCCGTGCCGGGCACAGGCCAGGCTCAGGGACGTGTCCCAGGGCACGTCCCCATGGCAGCTGTCCCATGCAGGACCTCAGGTGTCCCACTGCTGCCCTGGGCCCGCACGGGGGGGGTCCCAGCCCCCAGTGCTCAGCAGAATCTCTGAGCAGGCCAGCGGAGCTGCAGACCTGGCCTCCAGGCGCTCCAGGGCTGCTGCAGCCCCCTGAGCACAGCCCCGGCAGACAGGCAAGGAGCAGCGAGGCAGCAGCACTGCTGGAGCTGCACCTGTGCAGGTGGGAGCTCACAGGACCCCAAACCCTCCCAGGCACCGTTTGCACAGGCTGCTGACAGAGAGAGCCGTGATGAGCCGCTGCTGCCGGCGTGGGTCTCGGAAGTTCTGTGAGGGGACAGCAAACGTGTCACCACCTGTGCACAGCTGAACAAGCAGCTCCTTCACCCCCTCCACCCCCGAAGCTCTGCCTTTCCAGAACGTCCTGCTCCTGCCCCTGAGCGCCAGCTACCATTCCACAGTGAAATCGGGTTTAAAGAGCCAAATGTCACTGAAAAATATCGAAATCCTCGCTGTGGTTTGGTAGGAGCCATCCTCCAGGAAAAATGCAGTTTTATTTTGCAAAACCTGACCTATGGTTGTGCAGCCCTGCCCCTGCCAGGGCTGTAAAGCTGCTCGAAAACACAAATGTGATTTGGGTTTGGAGCACGTACACAGCTGAGTAAGGAACTGCAATGTTTGCTGATATGGGAGCTGGAAGCACGGTCACATCCAAAGAAATCCTGCTGCAATCAGACAACGCCATGCAGGTGCTAATCAGCCTGGCTGTTAATCAGCCCTGGAGCGAGGAGCTGTGCAGACGTGGCCAGGGGTGATCCCACACCCACCCCTCACCCCAGCTCCAGAGAGCCCCTGAGGATCCCAGGCCTGCCCCCAGCCCTCGGCAGTCCTGCACCAGGCAGGGCCTGCTCTCCCTGCCTTTAACAGATGGCAAACTCAGCCTAAGCAGGAGGAGCAGACAGACACCCTTCACAAAGCCAAGAGCCCTTGGCCCAAGTGTTTCCAACCCATCCTCAACCAGGTGGTTCCTGTGGTTTGCCCCACGGCCCCATTTCCCTCTCTGCCATCTGCTGGTGGCACACAGGGGTTAAACTCTGGGGCTCTTTACGTGGATTTATTCATAAGAATCCAGAAGTTCAGTGGAAATCAGAACATCTGCATCCTTCAGAACTCATGGTAACCCCTTCACTACCACTCTGCTATCACTCAAACTTTCACCGCCTTGGCAGCCAACATTTCGTGGTGCGTTCCCTTCGTGATGCTCAGGGTTCAAAATGTGACCCCCCTGCTTCTCCATCATCCTGGGAACAGCAGGAGCCTCGCCCTGCTCCACCTCCCTGGGAGGATCCCCAGTGTCCCATCCATCCCTGCCATTCCCCCTTCCTCAGGCTCCGTGCAGTTTCTGCACTAAAAATTTACTGGAGTCCAGGACATCCCTGTGGCTGCCCTGGCTGGCTCCAGACCCTGGCAGGGGGCTCACAGACCCTGGCACAAAGTCAAAAACACCTGTGGCTTCCATTTCAGCCCGTGGAACAAACTGCCAACTCTGTGTGAGGAATTACAGCCACAAGGGTTTGAGTAGTGTGGTAGTTGAGTTAACACAGGGTGGAAAAGTAGAATTTTGGGGTTTTTAGAATGGGGTTCAAGGGGACAAGATGGAGGGATTTGGGCGTGTCCTGACCTTCTTCTCCTTCTCCTTGCCCTCCATGTCTCGCTGTGCTGGTGACACTTTTCTGTTGGTTTCAGGCACAGACACACTGTCCAACACCAATGACAGACATTGGCACGTTATTGTAACCACGGCACACGGAGTTTTTGGTATAAAATGTGAACACTGCCCTGAGGGCAGACAGAATGCCATGGCCGAGCTGCTGGGCAGAGCTCAGCAGGGCAGAGAGAGAATGTTCTAGATCAGGGAAAATAAACACCCTTGAGAGGCCGACCCTGCACATTCAGACTCCTCCTTTGGCTGCGGGGCTGGGAAATGAGGAATTTCACACTCTTGGGGTCACCTCGACACCCAGAGACACCCAGACTCCGAGAATAATTCACTAATAATTTCAGTAATCCTGTGCTCTCTTGGCCTGTTAGCTGGCTTTGAGCCCCTGGCTTTGCCAGCACACACAAGGCTCCGTGCCAGCTCTGGGGGCTGCGTTTGCTGAGCTCTCTGTGGCTGTTCCACAGGCACAGCTCAGCACAGCCATCCCCAGCAGGGACAGCAAACAGCTCGCTGTGCCCACGTCCCCCTGGCCACGGGCAGAGCCAGCTGGGAAATAACTGTGTCCTGGGGACACGGGGACAGCAGCCTGCAGGGACACCACCCCAACAGGCTCCAGGAGATGGGGGAAACTGGGGGCTCCAGCCAGCAGGAAGCCAGCGAGGCTGGGCTCCAGCAGGGGCTCTCCAAGTTAAGACAGAAGTGTGACTTTTCTGTTTATCAGGAGGACTGATGTCATCCCGCAAGATAAAGCAGCTCCTGGAAAGTGCTATTGTTTGTCTTTCTTAACCATTTATCAGCAGAGAACAGTTTAATGTTCTGGTAGAAGGCACAAGTGAGTATCTCTTCAGTGATGAAGGAAAATAAGCTTAGTGCTAAGGCAAATAGAAAATATTGATCTATCTTCAGGTACTGCAGCTGAAAATCTTTTGTGAAATTTATCTTCCCTACCCCTCCTGAGCAGTGCTCTTTGTCTCTTACCAGCTAATTCTCTGTAGTGAAAGTTTAACCTTGAACACAGAGAAGGGAAAAAACTCAAACCCAAAGCAAACTGGCTCTGTGAAGGGTTTGGGTCCACAAAGGCACAGCTGGGGTGAGCATCCCCATCCCCTCACCCATCCTGGGAAAGCTCCTTGGGAAAACCACATTCTGAGCTTCACTTCTTGGTAAAATCTCCAAGGCAGGAAAGGAATAAAGGAGCAAAATTACCTATTAGGTAAACCTGGGAGGCTCCTAAGTCTGAATCTCTGGGCTGTGCTCAGCTGGAGTCCCCAGCAGAGCTGTGTCCCTGCCCTTCCCCTCAGCTCAGCCAGCACTGCTGGCCCAGCTCCTTCACCTGCAGTGGAGAGCAGAGTACTGAGTACTCCTCAGTGGGGCTCAGGCCCCCTCCTCCTGCCCTGTTTGCAGCTCGGAGGGCAGGGACAGCTCCTGGGCACTGCCCAAAGGCAGCTGGGGACATGGGCAGTGGTGGCCTGGGCACGGCTGGGAATGGTTGGATGCACTGGGCTCAGGGGCTTTCCCAGCCTAAAGACATCCAGGATTTTGGCTCTGTTGAGCCAGATTTCCCTTACCAGTGTAAACAAAAATCCTGCGAATCGTGGAATCACAGAATCTTTGAGGAGCCCTTCAAGTCCAGCCATTCCCAGCCCTGCCCAGGCCAGCGCTGCCCCTGTCCCCAAGTGCCACATCCCCAGGGCTGTGAGACCCCCAGGGATGGGCACTCCAGCCCTGCCTGGGCAGCCTGTCCTTTCCTTTTTTCTGATCTGCAACCTGAACCTCCCCTGGCACAACCTGAGGTCATTTCCTCTGTCCTGTCCCTGTCACCTGGGAGAAGAGCAGCGTGGGGAGCATGGCCTGTCATGGGACAGTGCCATGACCCTCACCTGGCACTAAGCCAGGCCTAGAACGGAAGGAAAAGGGAAGAATGGGAAGGAAGGGGCTGTCCTGGCAGCAGGAGCAGCTCCCCAGGCAGGTTGGAGGTGGTGGGGCCTGCAGAGCCACCTGTGACACCCCCATGGGACACCCCCCTGTGACACCCCCCTGTGACAGCCCCGGGACTGTCACCACAGCAAACACAAAGGGGCACAGACAGCCCGAGCAAACTCAATTCCTATTTAGGCAAATGTTCAGTCCCTGCCCAAACAGGCAATCAACTCCAATTTAAAGCAGCCCTTGACAAGCTTCCTGTTTATTGCAGATCTGGGCTGGGGTTTTCAGCCTCTTTGTATCTCCTCTCTGTTTCTATTAAGCACAGGCCTGTGCCATAATATCATTTTTCCGACTCTCATGCCACTGACAGCGCATCCATCATTCTTCATAATTGCATCTAACAAATATTGATTTTGTCTCCAAAAGAGTAAACAGAAATATTAAAGTTCTTCTGCAGAAGGCAAAACCACTCATGGAAAGTGCATTTAAACAGGGGGAGGAGGATGAAGCCTGGACAGAACATATGGCTGTGAAAAAGCAGCACCAATTTGCACTGGCTTAAAAATGCATCGAAGCAGAGCAGAACTGGGCAGCGCAGCTGTGTGCCAAGGAAATGCCATGGGGACAAGTGGCAGCTTCCATCCGCTCTGTGTCCAGCAGAAGTGGCTCCAAACACATCCCCCTGCTCTCTGGAGAGAGGGAGTGGCTGAAGCCTGCCCTCAGAACAGGAATGCTGATTAATGAACGGTTAATGCTGATTACAGGCACTGCTGGCTGCCTCACTGCTGGGGACAGCACTGCCACCCCGGCCCTGCACAGCTGGGATGTCACAGCTGGCACAGCTGGGGACAGCACAGCTGGCACGGGGCTCTGAGCAGAGCCTGGGGCAAAACATCCCTGCCCATGGGATGGGCTTTAGGGCCCTTCCGAGCCAAGCCAAGCCAAGCCATGGGGTTCCACGAGGATATTTGCCTCTCCTGCTCCATCCCTTCAGTCCTGCCCTCGGAGGAGCTCTGGGAAGGCAGAGATCAGCCCCACCTGAGTGTGTGCAGGAGGCAGTGCCAGGGCAAAGCCAGCAGGGTGAGGGACAGCTCCTGGGGCTCGGGATGGGGGGATGCTCCCAGGGATGCTCCCAGGGATGCTCCCAGGGATGGGGGGGATGGTCCCAGGGATGGGGGGATGCTCCCAGGGATGGGGGGATGCTCCCAGGGATGCTCCCAGGGATGGGGGGGATGCTCCCAGGGATGGGGGGATGCTCCCAGGGATGGGGGGATGCTCCCAGGGATGCTCCCAGGGATGCTCCCAGGGATGGGGGGGATGCTCCCAGCCCGGGCCAACCACAGGGGAGCAGCAGCAGGAGCAGCACCTCAGCCCATCCACACCCGGCTGGGGCACTGGGTAACACTCCCGGGGCAAGGGAGGGTCCTGTGGGGACGTGGCCATCGGGACAGCACAGCAGGAGTGTCCATAACGTGGGCTGCTGGCCCGCAGGGAGAGGCAGCTCGGGAGGGTGGACAGGGGGCTGCTCCACAGGGCACAGGCAGCACACGCCAGGGACACGCCAGGGACACGCCAGGGACGCGCCAGGGACACGCCAAGGACAGACACACCGGGACACGTTTGTGTGAACAGCACTGCCCAGGGCACCCGCCCCCCCGGGAAAGCCCAGGTGGCATCACCTGGCTGCCAGGGACGCTGCGGGGCATTCCTCACCTGGGCTCGCCCCTGCCCGGCACAGACCAGAACTGATATTCCCGCCCTCGCCAAAGGGCAGTGCAGGCTGTAAGGGATGATTCCCAGAAATACCGAGGCCACCTTGGCACAGCTTCACTGGGGACAAATGCAGGAAGGAAATCACCACCTCTTACAGCCCCCAGAGCTGAACCCACAGCAGCAGCCCGTGCTTGTCCCAGCTATGCACAAGCTCTCCCCTCCCCAGAGAAATCTCAGGTTATGGCCAAAGCCTCTCCTCTCGCTCATGAAACTGCCACCGAGCAAAAGATTGTCCTAATAAGCCAATGGTTTCGTTTCTCAAGGATTTTTCCACAGCTCTGCTTAAATTCCCCAGGAGCAGCACCAGCCCTGTGGGCAGCATGCTCAGATGTTTATTTCAGCAGGGGATGCTCCACTTGGAGACAACTCTGAGAGGGGGAAAACCACTAATCTCTCAAATCAATCAAGCAGCGCCTTGGCATGCAATAAACACCAATTTCTAAAGGAGAAATCTTTCTAGAGAAACTTGATCGACTCTCTGACAGTGTTCGGGAGTTGGAAGATGAAAAGAAAAGTTATAAATTGGAGTTGCAGTAAAATATTGGGTTTCATGTCTCGCTGCATCTTGATTGCTCATATGGTTTGAGCTGTGTGTGCAAAACCCCCCCCACTGGAAAGGGGAAGGCAGTGAAGCAGCCAGGGCTCGAGGATGAGGAGCAGTCCCCTGCTCGTGGCTCCCCTGCCACCTGCAATGCCAGCAGCAGGGAAGAGCCCCACTGAGGCCACCCAGACCTCTGCCCCAGCAGCCACAGCCAGGGCACACAACCCATCCCAGCCAGGCTGGACAGGGCTGGGAGCAGCCTGGGACAGGGGAAGGTGTCCCTGCCACGGCAGGGGTGCCGCCGGGTGGGTTTTAAGGTCACTTCCAAGCCAAAGCAGTGTGGGATTGTGTGCCCCAGCTCAGGGGCAGCTGATGGGTCACAGCTCCAGCCCGGCCCAGGCTCTGCCCTGGCTCACCTGCCCACCCCAGAGCTCTGGGGCAGCTCTGCCCCCCTGCCCGCTCTGCTGCTGCTGTGCCTCGGGCGCTGATCGCTGCCAGAAGCTCCTGCCTTAGAACGGGTGCTCGTCCCAGTCCCTCCTGGCCCTTCCCTGAGCCACGCCGCTGGATTTGGGAGCTGACCCGGCACGGCGGGAGGTGCTGCAGGGACCCAGCAGAGCCCAGGTGCACAGCCCGGGCTCCCTGAGCAGGAATCCAGGGCCAGGGGCTCTCGTGTGTTTCCGTGCTGAAAAACTCAGGAGTGAATTGATGCGTTCTGTCTAGGACAGAGGGTACAAAATCCTCCCGAGGTCATTTCCTCGGCTGGCACTTCTGCTCTATCACACCCAACCTCTCGCTGCTTTGATCTCTCTCCTCCAGTCTGTCTTTTGTGTTTCCTCTCCTGTTCCAATCCTAATTTTTTCTTAATTCCTCCTATAAAAAATGACTGAGGAACCAGTAGGAAATGTCCACAGTGGCAGAGTCGGGTCCTGATCTGCTCTTACAGCAGCAGATGAGAGCAGTTTCCAGCTATAATATGTTACATCGAAAGGAAAAAAGCTGCTTTAAAAATCTATATTAAAGCTTTTATCCAATTAATATTTCATCACAGCTGCCTGAGAGAGACTCGTCACTCCTCAGCCATTTCATTCTAAGCAGCTAAAACCCATTTGTGCAGTTGTAAATCCTTGCTTTTTAATATGCATTTTTGTAATGTACTAATTAAAAAAAAAAAATTTAAGGAAATGTTTTTTTCCTCGTTTGGTTTCTTCCCCTTATTGCTTTTTGCAGCGTGAGGAACAAACATTAAACGCATCCCAGCCCCTGGCAGTGGCTCTGCCCCGAGCTGAGCATTTCACTGCCCCCGACCGTGGAGCAGTTAACAGAACAAAATCTTTGTGGGTTTGTTAAACCCTCACAAGAACCTGCGTGACAAGGAGCCGGGCTCGGCGGGATGCGGGATCCGGGATGGGGGATGCGGGATGGGGGATCCGGGATGGGGGATGCGGGATGAGGGATCCGGGATGGGGGATCCGGGATGGGGGATCCGGGATGGGGGATGCCGGATCCGGGATGGGGGATGCGGGATGAAGGATGGGGGAGGCGGGATGAGGGATGCGGGATACCGGATCCAGAATGGGGGATCTGGGATGGGGGATGCCGGATTCGGGATCAGTTCGGCATGCGGGATCCGGGATATGGGATACTGGGTGCGGGATGCGGGATCTGGGTTGCCGGATCCGGGTTGCCGGATCTGGGGTGCGAGATGCCGGATTCAAGATGTGGGATCCCGGGTGCGGGATGCGGGATCTGGCTGGCTGGATCCGGGATGCGGGATATGGGATACTGGGTGCGGGATGCGGGATCTGGGTTGCCGGATCTGGGGTGAGAGATGCCGGATTCAAGATGTGGGATCCCGGGTGCGGGATGCGGGATCTGGCTGGCCGGATCCGGGATGCGGGATGGGGGATCCGGGATGCGGGATCCGGGATATGGGATACTGGGTGCGGGATGCGGGATCTGGGGTGCCGGATCTGGGGTGCGAGATGACGGATTCAAGATCTGGGGTGGGGGATCCCGGCTGCGGGATGCAGGATCTGGGTTGCCGGATCCGGGTTGCCGGATCTGGGGTGCGAGATGCCGGATTCAAGATGTGGGATCCCGGGTGCGGGATGCGGGATCTGGCTGGCCGGATCCGGGATGCGGGATGGGGGATCCGGGATGCGGGATCCGGGCTGCAGACCCCATCGCTGCGGGAGCACTGCCCTCTGTTGCCCGCGGCGTTGGCACCGCCCGGAGCCATGGAATGCCCCGTGGGAGCAGGCCCGTCACTGGATTCATTCATTCACCGCTTTTGTCCCGAACGCACTCAGCTGCGTTTCCACGACTTCCACGTTTCCCCACGCCGGACCCTGTGTTAGGAATGAACCCCCGAGACTCACGGAGCCCGGGCCCCTCTCTTTGCAGAGTTCTCTAGAAGTAAAGCACACCTGAGAGCTCCCAGGTGCTCCCTGGTCCCAGACGGGGCACGCAGCTGCTTTTCGATCTCTCTGCAGCCAGATCCATCCTTTGCGTCACCTGTGGAATCTCCCAGAACAGCTCTCCGTGTGCCGGGGAGCTCCAGACACCTGGAGCTGGTGAGACAGATCCGCTGGGATGAGGCAATCCCAGTCACTGGGATGGGGCATTCCCAGAGAGACAGATCCGCTGGGATGAGGCATTCCCAGTCACTGGGATGGGGCATTCCCAGAGAGACAGATCCACTGGGATGAGGCATTCCCAGTCACTGGGATGGGGCATTCCCAGTGAGACAGATCCGCTGGGATGGGGCATTCCCAGTCACTGGGATGGGGCATTCCCAGAGAGACAGATCCACTGGGATGAGGCATTCCCAGTCACTGGGATGGGGCATTCCCAGTGAAACAGATCCGCTGGGATGAGGCAATCCCAGTCACTGATCCGTGTGGCCGTGCCCAGCTCGCTCCTCCAGGAGCAAGGAGTGCTCTGTATCTCTGTATCTCTGCATCTCTGTAGGTCAGACACTTCCCATTCAACAGTTAATTAGGAGAGCAGTGCCCAATTTACTCCAGCCAGCCTGGAAGGAAAATGTTAAACTGGTGCAGTTTAAGCACAATCAACACCTGCAGCCACCTGCTCGGGATCACAGGAGGAAGCTGCTCCCCAGTAACAGGTTCCAAGAGAAGAAATCAGTGATTCTCCTCTGCTCCTGATCCCGACCCTGGCAACCCCCTACAAGGATCCTCCACTGCCCTTCTGGGGCTGTGCACCCCAACTCAGCCCCCCAGCAGGAGCGGGGAGTGGGAAAAAAATCATGGAATGGGTTGGGTTGAGAGGGACCTCAGAGCCCACCCAGTGCCACCCAGGGACACCTCCCACTGTCCCAGCTGCTCCAGCCCCAGTGTCCAGCCTGGCCTTGGGCACTGCCAGGGATCCAGGGGCAGCCCCAGCTGCTCTGGGCACCTGTGCCAGGGCTGCCCACCTCAGTGAAAGCTCCCAGCCCATCACAGGTGTAACGCTGAACCACAGAACTCTGCCAGTGCCCCCCCTGCAGAGCCACGAGCTCACAGCCAGCTGCTTGTGAGCAGGAAAATGAACGGTGCTGGCCTCGATGACAGCCCAAGAGCTGCCACTGCTCAGCCCCACGAGGGCCAGCGAGGGCCTCAGCAAATGTGCCCAGGTGAAGTGAAGTGCCCAGGTGAAATGAATGTGCCCAGGTGAAATGAATGTGGCCAGGTGAAATGAATGTGCCCAGGTGAAGTGAGTGTGCCCAGGTGAAGTGAATGTGCCCAGGTGAAGTACCCAGGTGAAATGAATGTGGCCAGGTGAAGTGAATGTGCCCAGGTGAAGTGAGTGTGCCCAGGTGAAATGAACGTGCCCAGGTGAAGTGAAGTACCCAGGTGAAATGAATGTGCCCAGGTGAAGTGAGTGTGCCCAGGTGAAGTGAGTGTGCCCAGGTGAAATGAACGTGCCCAGGTGAAGTGAAGTACCCAGGTGAAATGAATGTGCCCAGGTGAAGTGAATGTCCTCCCATGAAGTGAACGTTCCCAGGTGAAGCCAATGTCCTCACATGAAGTGAATGTCCCCACTGTGAAGAAAACGTCCCCAGGTGAAGTGAATGCCCTCGCATAAAGTGGATGTTCCCAGGTGAAGTGAATGTGCCCGTGCATGTCCAGTGCACCGTGGTGCACCTTCACTTTAACACCTCCTGGAGAGAAAACGCCTTCCCAGCTCACAGTGACGAGCTCAAACCAGAGCTCAGAGACCCTGCAGGGGGAGCTGGGGCTCTGCAGGAATTTCGGCTGTGCCAGAGCTGGGGCTGTGCTGGAATTCGGGCTGTGCTGGAATTGGGGCTGTGCAGGATTTCAGGCTGTGCCAGAGCTGGGGCTGTGCAGGAGTTGGGGCTGTGCAGGAACTGGGGATGTGCAGGAATTGGGGATGTGCAGGAATTTAGGCTGTGCCAGAGCTGGGGCTGTGCAGGAGTTGGGGCTGTGCAGGAGCTGGGGATGTGCAGGAATTGGGGATGTGCAGGAATTTAGGCTGTGCCAGAGCTGGGGCTGTGCAGGAGTTGGGGCTGTGCAGGAGCTGGGGATGTGCAGGAATTGGGGATGTGCAGGAATTGGGGATGTGCAGGAATTGGGGATGTGCAGGAACTGGGGATGTGCAGGAAATGAATTTAGGCTGTGCCAGAGCTGGGGCTGTGCAGGAATTGGGGATGTGCAGGAATTGGGGATGTGCAGGAAATGAATTTAGGCTGTGCCAGAGCTGGGGCTGTGCAGGATTTGGGGATGTGCAGGAAATGAATTTAGGCTGTGCCAGAGCTGGGGCTGTGCAGGCTCCTCCAGCCTGCAGCTGCCCTGGAGCTGCTCTGTGCACTCAGCACTGGGGAACAGCCCTTGCCCAGCCACAGGGAAACAAGGACACGGGGAAGGGTCAGGAAGGAAAACCAGAACATGGATGGAAGCTATCCTAGGGAATTCCTGCTCTAAACCAACCCTGCTGCCCAGCTTCTCTGCTGTGCCCTGCGGTCCCGTGGTTATTAATCCATCCCTGGACTTTCTGAATTAGCAGATGGCGATTATGCATTCACCCTTACAGGGTATAAAAATGAATCTTCACATTTTACCTTGTGACAGAGCATTTCCATACAAAACACTCCTCCTTTGTCAGTATTCTACCCACAAACTCGGAGTGTCTGAATGTTGGAAATGGGTTCAGAATAATTTCCTTGTGTTTTACACATTTTTCACTTTAAAGAGAGATGAAAAACCATGACCCAGAGAAGCCAGTCCATTAAGATAAATCTCCATAATTTTGTACTCATTAAACAAAAAAATCCTACTTGTTCCTCTTTTCATTCATGTGTAGAGGCTGTGTCGGAAAGACCCCAAAAGTTTGAGTGGTTTTTAGTAAAAATGCAGTTGTAAGTGTGGTGTAATAAGGATCAATGGTGCCACCAAGTGGGGACGTGTTGAAAAGGAAAAATCGCGATTTCTGTGGTTCCTCGTTGGGAATCAATGACGGAAATCTATCGCCTATGACGGAAAGTCGCAGAAAAGCAGAAATAGCCACTTCAGTGAAGGTCATTACACTGCCTGTGCCCCCAGATCCAGGGGTTCCACATCTGTTATTTAAATTTTTAAGCACCGTAAGGTTGAAAAAAATCGGAAAAATCAAAAAGAAAACATTCCAAACGTTTTCTTTTTCCACACACTGAGAAGCTGTGGCTGCCCCTGGATCCCTGGCAGTGCCCAAGGCCAGGCTGGAGCAGCTGGGACAGTGGGAGGTGTCCCTGCCAGGGCAGGGGTGGCACTGGGTGGGATTTGGGGTCACTCCCAACCCAAACCAGGCTGGGATTCTGGGACCACGGGCAGCAGCTCAAAGGAGAACTCAGCAGAGAACCCGAGAGCTGAAGGCAGGAGCAGAGGCTGAGCACAGCTGAGGGATGTCCCTGCTGCAGCCAGAGCCCAGGACAGCAGGGAGCACTGCTGCCCATGGAAAACACCCCAGACATTCCCAGGATTTTCAGCCAGACAGGGGTAAGCAAGGCAGCAAAGAGGAGAAATCACCTCCAGCTCTTACCAAAAAGAAAAAAAAAAAAAGGTGAAGCAGGCAATAGCTGAACACCAAAGAACTGTGTCACGTTATAAATCAAATATTTGCAACACATTAGAATGTACTACTTTGAGAAAAGCAGGAATATTTTAAAATTCCAAAGCCTGAACTTCTCCCAGGAACTTTGTTTGGCGTTTGGAATTGTTGTAATGTTTAGTTCTGGGAGGATGGGGAGCAGCTTGGGTGCAGGAGGCTTTGCTGTAACAGATGTCCCAGCAGTGCTAAAGGAACCCGAGAGACCCCAGCCAAATGGCCACAGCCAGCAACTTGTAAATTAAAACACAGCAAAAAAGGAGAACAGAAAAAGGCAAAAGTTTTTAAAGTACTACTGTTAGGTCTGCTGTATGTGTAACAGCATATTTCTGTGAGTCTCTAACTGCAGAGTGCTAACCAGCTCAAAAGAAATCAAAATACAATCCTCCTAACTTCTGCCAATACCGAAACTCCCTGCTCACAGCCGAAGCTCGTGCCAGCTTCCCAAACCCAGGGGAGCCAGATCTCCTTACCCGTGCAACCACAGAACCTGGGAGCCATAAAATCTCACACTTGTTCAGGGTGGAAAATCCCTCTGAGCCCAGCGAGTGCAGCCCTTCCCAGCACTGCCCAGGCCAGCACTGCCCCTGTCCCCAAGTGCCACATCCACAGGGCTGTGAAACCCCTCCAGGGATGGGCACTGCAACCCTCCCTGGGCAGTGCCAGTCCCTGACCCCCTTTCCATGGGGAAATTCCTGCTGAGCCCACCCTGAGCCTGCCCTGGCCCAGCCTGAGGCCGTTCCCTCTCCTCCTGTCCCTGTTCCCTGGAGCAGAGCCCGACCCCCCCGGCTGTCCCCTCCTGGCAGGAGCTGTGCAGAGCCACAAGGTCCCCCCTGAGCCTCCTTTGCTCCAGGCTCAGCCCCTTCCCAGCTCCTCAGGATCCTCCAGCCCCTTCCCAGCTCCCTCAGAATCCTTCAGCCCCTTCCCAGATCCCTCAGGATCCTCCAGCCCCTTCCCAGCTCCTCAGGAGTTCCCCAGCCCCTTCCCAGCTCCTCAGGAGTTCTCCAGCCCCTTCCCAGCTCCTCAGGAGTTCTCCAGCCCCTTCCCAGCTCCCTCAGGAATTCTCCAACCCCTTCCCAGCTCCCTCAGCCTCTCCTGGTGCCCCAGCCCCTTCCCAGCTCTGTTCCCTTCCCTGCTCCAGCCCCTCCAGGGCTCTCCAGAGCTGCCCCAGGATCCCAGGGTGTCCCTCAGCAGGGCCAGCACAAGGGACAATCCCTGTCCTGGGGGACAATCCCTGCCTGGGGGACAATCCCTGCACTGAGGGACAATCCCTGTCCTGGGGGACAATCCCTGCCCTGGGGCTCTACGCTGGGGCTGGCACAGCCCCGGGGGCCATCGGCCTCTTGCCCCCTGGGCACCCTGGGCTGGTGTCCAGCCCCCAGGGCCTTTCCCAGCTCTCCAGCCCCTCTGCCCCAGCCTGCAGCGTTCACGGTGTCACCCACGGGCAGGACCTGGCGCTCGGCCTTGCTGACCCTCACTGCTGGCCTCTGCCCGTGCAGCCACCCCAGTGTGACACATCATTGCACTGACATTGCCCCTGTGCAGTGGGAGAACGGGCTGCCCAGAATTCAGGTAGCCCAGGCAGCATTAGCGAGCCATGAAGTGCCCAAACAGCGGCCCAGAGGAGGAGGGGTCTGGCTGGTCACAGCTCATTCCCAGCAGCCAGCTTCATCTTCTGTCTGAGTGCACAGAGGCATCGGCATGCAGCATCCACCCATCCATCCATCCATCCATCATCCATCCATCCATCCATCATCCATCCATCCATCCATCCATCATCCATCCATCATCCATCCATCCATCCATCCATCATCCATCCATCATCCATCCATCATCCATCCATCATCCATCCATCATCCATCCATCATCCATCCATCCATCCATCCATCCATCCATCCATCATCCATCCATCATCCATCCATCATCATCCATCCATCCATCCATCCATCCATCCATCATCCATCCATCATCCATCCATCCATCCATCCATCCATCCATCCATCCATCCATCATCCATCCATCCATCCATCATCCATCCATCATCCATCCATCCATCCATCATCCATCATCCATCCATCCATCATCCATCCATCATCCATCCATCCATCATCCATCCATCCATCCATCCATCCATCCATCCATCCATCATCCATCCATCCATCATCCATCCATCATCCATCCATCCATCATCCATCCATCCATCCATCCATCCATCATCCATCCATCCATCCATCCATCCATCCATCATCCATCCATCCATCATCCATCCATCCATCCATCATCCATCCATCCATCCATCCATCCATCCATTATCCATCCATCCATCCATCATCCATCCATCCATCATCCATCCATCATCCATCCATCCATCCATCATCCATCATCCATCCATCATCCATCCATCATCCATCATCCATCCATCATCCATCCATCCATCCATCATCCATCCATCATCCATCCATCATCCATCATCCATCCATCATCCATCCATCCATCCATCATCCATCCATCCATCCATCTCATCCACATCCATCCATCCATCATCCATCATCCATCCATCCATCATCCATCCATCCATCCATCCATCCATCCATCATCCATCCATCATCCATCCATCATCCATCCATCCATCCATCATCCATCCATCATCCATCCATCCATCCATCATCCATCATCCATCCATCATCCATCATCCATCCATCCATCCATCCATCCATCCATCCATCATCCATCCATCCATCATCCATCCATCCATCCATCATCCATCCATCCATCCATCCATCCATCATCCATCATCCATCCATCATCCATCATCCATCCATCATCCATCCATCCATCCATCCATCATCCATCCATCCATCCATCCATCCATCCATCATCCATCATCCATCCATCCATCCATCATCCATCCATCCATCCATCATCCATCCATCCATCCATCCATCCATCATCCATCATCCATCCATCCATCCATCATCCATCATCCATCCATCATCCATCCATCCATCATCCATCCATCCATCATCCATCCATCCATCATCCATCCATCCATCCATCCATCCATCCATCATCCATCCATCCATCCATCCATTATCCATCCATCCATCCATCATCCATCCATCCATCCATCCATCATCCATCCATCCATCATCCATCCATCATCCATCCATCCATCCATCATCCATCATCCATCATCCATCATCCATCCATCCATCATCCATCATCCATCCATCATCCATCCATCCATCATCCATCCATCATCCATCATCCATCCATCATCCATCCATCATCCATCCATCATCCATCATCCATCATCCATCCATCATCCATCCATCATCCATCATCCATCCATCCATCCATCCATCCATCCATCCATCATCCATCCATCATCCATCCATCATCCATCATCCATCATCCATCCATCATCCATCCATCATCCATTATCCATCCATCATCCATCATCCATCCATCCATCATCCATCCATCATCCATCCATCCATCCATCATCCATCATCCATCATCCATCCATCCATCCATCCATCATCCATCCATCATCCATCCATCATCCATCATCCATCATCCATCCATCATCCATCCATCATCCATTATCCATCCATCATCCATCATCCATCCATCCATCCATCCATCCATCATCCATCCATCATCCATCCATCATCCATCCATCATCCATCCATCATCCATCCATCCATCATCCATCCATCCATCATCCATCATCCATCATCCATCCATCATCCATCCATCATCCATTATCCATCCATCATCCATCATCCATCCATCCATCCATCCATCCATCCATCCATCATCCATCATCCATCCATCATCCATCCATCCATCATCCATCCATCATCCATCCATCATCCATTATCCATCCATCCATCCATCATCCATCCATCATCCATCCATCCATCCATCATCCATCCATCATCCATCCATCATCCATCATCCATCCATCATCCATCCATCATCCATCATCCATCCATCATCCATCATCCATCATCCATCCATCCATCATCCATCCATCATCCATCATCCATCCATCATCCATCCATCATCCATCCATCATCCATCATCCATCATCCATCCATCCATCCATCCATCCATCCATCCATCCATCATCCATCCATCATCCATCCATCCATCCATCCATCCACACAGGTGACACAGGTGACACATCTCCTCCCAGCTGGCAGCCCAGCCCTCTCAGCGCTCACCCCACTCCAGGTGTGCAGTCCTGGACACCCTGGTTACCTGGAACTGCTCCCCTGTGTCACCCATTGCTGTTGTGCAGGACTCTCACCCTGCTGAAGAGCTGGCAGATGTTCTGTCCCCAGCTCCACATCTCCACATCCCAGCTCGCTGGTGCTGGCACTCAGCAGAACGCCGTGGGCTGGGGAGGAGCTCGGGCAGGAGCAGCACCCCCTCCACGGGGCTGCTCAGCCAGTGCCAGGCAGGAGGAGGCTGCACAAAGAGACACCAAACTCACCCAGGGGCTCACACACAAGGAGCTCTCAGCAGCCAGGGTGGGAGACAGCAGCTTTTCCAACCCCAGCTGCTCTCCTCTCCAGCAGAAACGGGAATTCCCTTCTGATCTCACAGGCAGCAGGGCACTTCTGGGTTTCTGGAGAAAACCCTCTCGTTGGTGCAGCTGTTTCTGCCAGGTGTGCACACCTTCTTCCCCAGATCAGCACCTATTCTGAAATGCATTACATTGCTTCCTTCTTCAAAATAAGTTCCCTTTCTTTGACTTTAAGCAGCTCAACTTCCTATTAAAAAACTCTCTGCCATGAAAGAGCCTTTGGTGTAAGGCTCATTAGTAAGCTCAACTCTCCCCCACTGCTTCCCACGTCTTTGGGATTCCTGGAGAGAACAGCTTTGCTTTGATTAGAGAGGAAAACATCTTCTTTTTCAGTTGATACCAGAGTGCCTGAAAGCCAGCACTGAATTTGGGATGGGGACGTGGTACTTGTGCATGCAAGTAATGGAGAGGTTTGTGCGGGATGGAGTGAGAGCAAAGAACAGCTCCAAATTAAACTGGGCTGACAGTCAGCACTCAGCAGCACGGCTCAGGGCAGGTCTTTCCAGCCTCCACGGGAAGGTGTTCTCCTTCTAGGACCTCCTAGCTGACGTGATTTCACTGTTCATCACTCAGATTTGGGGAAGCCAGGGCTCCCTGCTCCCTGTGGCCGTGCTGGAGCCCTCCAGAGGGATTTGGGGTTTTCCTGGGATGACTCAAGAAGTCATACGTATAACATGCCTCAGACAGGAGGTTTGAACACAGACATCTGTAAAGCGAGGAGTAACAGTGCCTGGTTTTGGTGTGCTGAGTGCAGAGAGCCTGTGAATGCACCTGCACACCTTTGTCAGGGGGCTCACCTGAGCCAGGGCTCAGGACAGGGGCTTGGACACGGGCACAGCTCATCCCCTCACACTGATGGTGCCTCACAACACCAAAGCAGCCCCACATCCCCCTCAGAACCTGAACCTGGGGTGTTTTCTTGCCCTGCTCACCACCAAGGGGAAGCTCCAATAGGACAGACACGAGAGAATGCTGACAAAAATATTGGTGCGAGGATAAAGAGGAAAGGTTCAACCCTGGAAACACTGAGCAAAAACCAGTAAAGCTCAAAATGATGTGAGCTGCAGCACTGGAATGAGTTGAAGGAACGGCTCAAATGTAACCTGGAGTTGACTGGGTGACAGCAAAGCAAACAGCAAAGAGAGAGGAGCTGGAGCCCTGCGACTCCAGCCACAGCCAAGCTCCCTGACAGCACCTGCCCAGGTAACCAGCCAGGGCTTGCCATACAACCCAACAACCACCCTCACAGGTGTTTTTCATAGGTGTGGCCTAGTCGGTAACTTCTGTGACATCGAGATGGAAATGAATCAATGGAAAAGGCTTCACTTCAGAATTACGACTTTAAGGAGTTCAATAGTTGAGACAAGTTGCACTACTAATAAAATTTGCATTCTTTACGAGTGGGATATTCCGCTTCCGAAGTGGCTGCAGACGCTTCCTAAGCTGGTGGTGAGCAAACAGGGCAGCTCAGATCACTGGAAGCAGCAGCTGCCAGTGGCTGCCTTGTGCTGTGTTGTGCTGTTTGCCCTGCTCCGGGCCCCGTGCCAGCCTGTGTTTCACAGCTCGTGCCGTTCCCCGAGCACACGGCTCCGTCAGCGCGGCAGGCCACGGGCCAAGGGACGCCTCCTGAGCTGAGCAGGGACAGCAGCACCACAGGGACCCTCTCCAGCTCTGCTGAGGGTCTGTGGCACTGCACGTGCTGGCACAGGAACCTTTCGGGGCTCCTCTGTGCAGCTCAGGACTGTGACAAGCTGTGGTGTGCCAGGCTGGGCTAACCAGCGCTCCTGCTCCCATCCCTGTGCGTGTGCCTGGGCACAGCACCACACCTCCACAGCCCAGGGACCCCCGGGAGCAGAGCACTGAGCCCAGGCCACGGCTAAAGGCTCCTGAGTCTCTTTCCTCCCGTGTTTTACAGCTCCAATTGTAGCTATCCTAAGCAGCAACATTCCTGTTCTCTTTTTTATAGAACCGTGTCTCACATTCTGGAAGACCTGCAACACGTGGGTGGTGCTCTTAGCAACTTGCTGCCTGACTGGCACCAGTATTTGGGGTAAGAGGGGCTGGTGGGGGCTGTGGGAGCGTGCACAGCCGTGCCCCCACGCCCTGGCACTGGGGGAGCCCCGACGGCCTCAGCCTGCGGGGCACAGCTGGGAGAAGGGCCCTGTCTCCACAGCTGTTCTGGGGCAACAAAAATACCCAAACCCACCGTCCCTGGTTGTTAACTCCCTCCCTTCCACACACCATTATCACTACGAGGTGCACAGGGCACACAGGCTGGAGACAGAAGAGTCTTAACAATTTCACTCTGTGGAGCCCATAGTAACATATTCTGTTACCAACATCCACCAACTCCTCAAGGATTCTTCCTGAGACTTCCAACCCAATTTAGCTCCACCATATGTCAGTGCTACTTGCTTCAGCACTGAATTTTCTCCAGTATTTCACTACAGTTAAACCACTCCTCTGTTATTCTGAATAAAATGAATAAAGAAAAAAATAACTGAATAACAGAAAAAAAAAAACAGGTTAAGAGGATAATGGATCTGGAAGCCAACCAAACTTACCATCACCCTGTTGGACAGAGTGTAGGGAGCACCTGTTCAGTCCCACCTCCCTTAAAAACCCCCTCATTTTTTAAGAGCTTTGCTGAACATTTTCCCATGCCAAAGGCTGGTGAGCAGAGCACCCCAAGGGTTTTCTAAGGCGCTGCTGCTGGGATGTGCATTTCCTACAAGGAACGTAGAAGGGCTTGCTAATCCTGTCCATTTTCAGCTCCTGAGTTTGGCCCATATGGCCCTTAGATGCTTTGACCCTCCTGAAATCACACCCTGCCATCAGCAAGGTAAGAGGGGAACAGGAGTCTTCATCCAAGCCTTCACTGTCTCAAACTAGAGAAGCTGCAGCAAGGAAAAATGCCATTTCCTACATTTATGTCATCCCACATAAGTGGTTTGGGGGCTTCTCCTTGCAGCCGACCCAAAGTGAGGGGAGACCCATTGGGGTCTGCAGCTCCTCCCGAGGGGCAGCTCCGATCTCTGCTCCCTGGGACAGGGACAGGACCCAGGGAACGGCTGGAGCTGGGCCAGGGCAGGCTCAGGTGCATCCCCAGAGGTGCTGGCACTGCCCAGGCTCCCCAGGGAATGGGCACGGCCCCGAGGCTGCCAGAGCTCCAGGAGCCTTTGGGCAGCGCTGCCAGGGGTGCCCAGGTGGGATTCTGGGGGGTCTGGCAGGGACAGGTGCTGGACTCGATGATCCTTGGGTCCCTTCCAGCTCAGGACATTCCCTGATTCTATGAAATAAATGGGTGTTTCCCCAAGAGGAGCGTTCACAGTGGAATTCAAACATTTCCTTTGAAAAGTGAAGTGTTTTTCTTTTCACCCTGCCTGAAGCATCCACGTTAGTTTCATGCAGGAAGAAATGCTCGAGGAATGAGTGCTGTCCGTGCTGGCTGTGCCACAGTTCCCCCGTGGGGAAGGACTGGGGGCCCAGGGGAGCAGGACCTGCAGCCACACCTTGCCGAGGCGGTGACTCACGGCTCCGCTGGGACACGTTTATAACTTCTCTTCTCCGAGGAAAACGCACAGGTAGCAATTAAAATCTGGGTGAGGCTGGACAAACCCGTAAATGTTTGGAATTATTCCGAAGTTTTTAATTGAAGTTGGAGAGCGGAGCAGCTACAGCGGAATGGGAATGAGATTTTGACATTTAAGGAAGTGTCACTGAGAGAAATCTTGCTGTCACAGATATGACTCACCCACTGCTGTGCCTGACAGGTGTCTTGACTCCTGAGATCAAGATAATTTCACTTTAATCTGAGAGAAGCAGAGGGATGAGCAATTCCATTTATTTATAATACAAGCTCCCTTCAAAGGTAACTGGGAAATGAATATTTTGGGAGGACGTTCACAGTTCATTGCTGCCGAGGTGTGAAAGCAGCACAAAGGGCCCTCTCTGGATGGACAGCACGGCACAGAGAAGCAACACCCATGTCCCCAGAGCAAAGCCTGCCTAGGGAAGGGACACTTTGTGGTGGGGGAAGCTGGGAGACATTGGGAGAGACCAACATCAGACAACGCAGCACGTGGCAAGGCAGAGATTTATTTGGTTTTCATTACGGTAACAAGATGACAAACATTTGCCTCCCAATTTAACCCAAAATACCACAGTGGTGGCACACCTGGCTTCTTCCAACAGCGATTCCCGTTGGGAAGGAGTGCCCAGGACCTCTGCAATGCCGTGCCCCAGCCCTGAAGCAAACTGGCAGGGACTGGGCTGGGCAGATCAGAGCAACCAACCACTTGTGTCAAAGGCAGTGATAACTGAAAGGCTGACTGCCATAAATCTGACTGGAAAGAGGATGGAATTCCCAGCTCTCAGGCAAATAACCAGGAGGTGAACTCCAAAGTCACCCTCAGCTGCTCCCAGCTCCTGCTCTATGGAACAGCGAGTCAGGCACCAAACGAGATGCAGTCCCTGGCTTGGGCCCCAGTAACAGGCAAAGCCTTTTCCAAATTCACACCAGTGCCACTGTGGCTCCTCAGCCCGGGCCACACAGCACCCATTCCCAAGATCCTCCGCAGGCAGCAACATTTCTGACACGACTCCAAAAGTGGTTCCTGCAGAAGTGCTCCCAGAGTGAGGAGAAGCTGCCTGAAGCTTTGGGTTAGCTCTAGATCTTTCCTTATAAAGCCACAGAGCAATTACTGGATCACAGCACGAAGAACACAATAGAACAGACACTTTCTTCAGTCAGGAGGTGATTCAGCTATCAAAGAGATTTTTTTGTTTCTATTTTGGGGGAAAAAAAACCCATCAGTGCTTTCAGATGTCTAAAGCTGACGTTACCAGGGTTCTTCAGGGCTGTCAGCAGCTGAGAAGGGCTCTGTGATCCCTCCCTTCTCCTCACACCCCAGCCTCTCCGACAGCCCTGGGGAACACCTGGGGAGGCTACCTGAGGGTGAGCAGGACACGAACAGTGACTCACAGGGCACACTGTGCCTCTGCAGCCAGAAATAGAGAGCAGAGCACATGGCCTCGTCCCTTCCATCCCCTCACCCGAGCCAGCCAGGACACACACACACACACAGTGCCAGGAAAACGCTGTGCTGCTCCTTCCTGGAAGAGCTCCCCTCTCCAGGGCCACGGCTCAGCTGGTGCCAGGCCGGAGGGACACTGCAGCCACGGGAGCTCTGCACGGGACAGGCTGGTGACAGCGAGGAAGGTGATGGCACTGCCGGAGCGCTGGCGCCTGGGAGAGCAGGGAGGGAAAAGCTGAACCACGAGGTTTAGGACATTTGCCTGGAGGTGACAAAGGGGCTTTCCTCAGGGGCTTGGATGCAAGGGCTCTTTGGAGCAGGACAAGTCTGAATGCCATGCACACCCCACACCACGCCAGTGTTTCAGGGACAGCGGGGTCTGCGCTCAGCTGCGGGAGCAGGGACCTGGGCAGGAAGCACCAGAGGTTAACAAGGACTGAAGTCCAGGGTCTCTTCATACACCATAGGGGTAAATACAGTGTAAAAAACACAGGCAAAATTACTAAACACAGGGCTCATAAGGCAACCCACCAGCTGCCAAACCACAGGTTTGCTCCAAAGTTTGGAACACTGACAAAAATTCCATGGGAAAAAAATCTGTTGCGCTTCTCACCTAAGAAGAATCAGTTGTTTTGCTGTCAATTAGCACGTGACATGCGTGTGGTTTCTATCTGTTAATGAAATCTGACTCCGTGTGCCCACCAGCTGTACTTCCCTTTAGGACAAACGTTCTTTCCATGGCTTGCCCTGTGTTTTTTGAAGTTACCCTTCCAGCACCCTCTGTTTTCAGAGCAGTAGCAGTGAGAGCCCCCTGGCAGAGCTCAGGGCTCTGCCAGTCCCACCCAGAGGATGGAACACGGGCTGAGGGACGCGGCTGCAGCGCTGGCAGCACCTCCCACAGCACACGCGGGGGGCACGGAGCAGCCGGCCCCGCAGGATCCTATTTCCAGAGCACATTTGGAAACTTTGCTCTCAGGAGCTTTTCTTGCTCGGTGCGGCCAGGGCAGAACGTCACCTTCTCGTGAGTGTGCCCCTGAGTACACAGCAGTGACCCGGTGACTGGGAACAGCCGCTGCCGACACCCTGTGCCTTAGTTCTGGGAATTCTGCAAAAGCACCGGGCCCAACCCCGTCCCCTGCTTGTGCAATGCCCCTGCCCAGGCCCCACACAGCCCCCGAGCTGAGCAGGGAAAGCTTTCCCAACACTCCCACCCCAGAACCGCCCCTGTGCCCCAGCGTGGGCAGCAGGAAAGGGGAACTCTGCCCTGTGCCCAGGTGAGCCCCACCTGCAGAGCTGGACCAGCACAGGAGGCACCTGGAGCTGCTGGGGAGAATCCAGAGGAGGCAGCAAATGGTCAGAGGATGGAGCAGCTCTGCTGGGAGAGCTGGGATTGCTCACCTGCACAGGAGAAGGGTGGGGTGACCTCAGGGTGGCCCCACAGGGCCTGAAGGAGCCAACAAGAAACTGGAGAGAGATGATTTACAAGGGCCTGGAGTGCCAGGACACGGGGGAAGGACTTCCCACTGCCAAAGGGCAGGGTTTAAAGGCATTCTTTGCCCTCCAAGATGACTTTCCTACAGCTACAGAGGAGACAGCCAAGTTTAAAGGCATTCTTTGCCCTCCAAGATGACTTTCCTACAGCTACAGAGGAGACAGCCAAGAGACTAAGTAAAAATTGTTTTATTTAAACACTTGATATACAACACACTGCTTAGGGAATAAACACAAATCAAGTAATGAGTTTATAAATGGGTACAGATGTCATAGCAAGAAATTAAATAAGGAAAACTTGAGTCAAACACATTTCTGTATCTAAATTACCAAGAACAGGCTGCAAGCCCAGAGCAGCAATGTCTCTGAGAGGAACCATCCTGAACTCAGGCAAGTGCTAGACTTTAGTCCTTCCACAGGAAAATCCCAAAGAATCTCCAGGTAAAATTCCATTCAGTAAGATAAAGACTCCCAGCAGAGAGATTTACTTGTCCCTAACAAGACTCTTACTCTGTTAGAGGATGTTCTTCACTCATCTGGGCTCAAGATCACAATTAACCAAGTCTGTTCATCAGCCGCTTTCCTTGCATTTCCTACAACCAACAGGACATAGGAAACCACCTCACACTGAGACACAACAGTGCAGACCTTTCACCTTTCCAAGCACTTAGCCCTTCCCTAGAAGCAGCTGGGCTTTAAAGTTCTTTAAGTTGTACCACTTTCCAAGGGACTTAGAGACCAGGAATACAGTAACAGAGGGGTTTTGGGGCAAACACAGAATTCATTTTCATTTCCTCTGCTCTTTGGGATTTAGGGGCAGAAATTGCATCTTCACAACTTCCAGCATCCGTGCTTAGAAAAGAAGCAGTCCGTGCGAGAGGCCCGAACTCAACGGGGCACCAGGAATATTCAGTTAGTGAGGCAGGAGCTCGGGGAGGAGGCATTCCCGGAGCCGGGGGCTCCAGGAGCGCAGCTCCTGAGGGATCCCCGGCCGTGTTCCTTCACCCACCCCTGCCCCGTGCCCTGAACCGGCCGGGCACAGCCCCAGGGCCCGGGCCCGGCTTGGGGCTGGATCGCGATCGCTGCCCGCAGCTCCCCGAGCCCGGCTTAGGAAAGGCTGTCACTGAAAGAGGAGAGCAGAGCCGGGCTTAGGAAAGGCTGTCACTGAGACAGGAGCAGAGCCGGGCTTAGGAAAGGCTGTCACTGAGAGAGGAGAGCAGAGCCGGGCTTAGGAAAGGCTGTCACTGAGAGAGGAGAGCAGAGCCGGGCTTAGGAAAGGCTGTCACTGAGAGAGGAGAGCAGAGCCCGGCTTAGGAAAGGCTGTCACTGAAAGAGGAGAGCAGAGCCGGGCTTAGGAAAGGCTGTCACTGAGACACGAGAGCAGAGCCGGGCTTAGGAAAGGCTGTCACTGAGAGAGGAGAGCAGAGCCCGGCTTAGGAAAGGCTGTCACTGAAAGAGGAGAGCAGAGCCGGGCTTAGGAAAGGCTGTCACTGAGAGAGGAGAGCAGAGCCGGGCTTAGGAAAGGCTGTCACTGAGAGAGGAGCAGAGCCGGGCTTAGGAAAGGCTGTCACTGAGAGAGGAGAGCAGAGCCGGGCTTAGGAAAGGCTGTCACTGAGAGAGGAGCAGAGCCGGGCTTAGGAAAGGCTGTCACTGAGACACGAGAGCAGAGCCGGGCTTAGGAAAGGCTGTCACTGAGAGAGGAGAGCAGAGCCGGGCTTAGGAAAGGCTGTCACTGAGACACGAGAGCAGAGCCGGGCTTGGGAAAGGCTGTCACTGAGAGAGGAGAGCCGGGCTTAGGAAAGGCTGTCACTGAGAGAGCAGAGCCGGGCTTAGGAAAGGCTGTCACTGAGACACGAGAGCAGAGCCGGGCTTAGGAAAGGCTGTCACTGAGAGAGGAGAGGAGAGCCGGGCTTAGGAAAGGCTGTCATTGAGAGAGGAGAGCAGAGCCGGGCTTAGGAAAGGCTGTCACTGAGACATGGGAACAGAGCCGGGCTTAGGAAAGGCTGTCACTGAGAGAGGAGAGCCGGGCTTAGGAAAGGCTGTCACTGAGAGAGCAGAGCCGGGCTTAGGAAAGGCTGTCACTGAGAGAGCAGAGCCGGGCTTAGGAAAGGCTGTCACTGAGACACGAGAGCAGAGCCGGGCTTAGGAAAGGCTGTCATTGAGACACGAGCACAGCCGGGCTTAGGAAAGGCTGTCACTGAGAGAGCAGAGCCGGGCTTAGGAAAGGCTGTCACTGAGAGAGGAGAGGAGAGCCGGGCTTAGGAAAGGCTGTCATTGAGAGAGGAGAGCACAGCCGGGCTTAGGAACGGCTGTCACTGAGAGAGCAGAGCCGGGCTTAGGAAAGGCTGTCACTGAGACACGAGAGCAGAGCCGGGCTTAGGAAAGGCTGTCACTGAGACACGAGAGCAGAGCCGGGCTTAGGAAAGGCTGTCACTGAGAGAGGAGAGGAGAGCCGGGCTTAGGAAAGGCTGTCATTGAGAGAGGAGAGCAGAGCCGGGCTTAGGAAAGGCTGTCACTGAGACATGGGAACAGAGCCGGGCTTAGGAAAGGCTGTCACTGAGAGAGGAGAGCCGGGCTTAGGAAAGGCTGTCATTGAGAGAGGAGAGCAGAGCCGGGCTTAGGAAAGGCTGTCACTGAAAGAGGAGAGCAGAGCCGGGCTTAGGAAAGGCTGTCACTGAGACAGGAGCAGAGCCGGGCTTAGGAAAGGCTGTCACTGAGAGAGGAGAGCAGAGCCCGGCTTAGGAAAGGCTGTCACTGAAAGAGGAGAGCAGAGCCGGGCTTAGGAAAGGCTGTCACTGAGAGAGGAGAGCAGAGCCGGGCTTAGGAAAGGCTGTCACTGAGACATGGGAACAGAGCCGGGCTTAGGAAAGGCTGTCACTGAGAGAGGAGAGCCGGGCTTAGGAAAGGCTGTCACTGAGAGAGCAGAGCCGGGCTTAGGAAAGGCTGTCACTGAGAGAGCAGAGCCGGGCTTAGGAAAGGCTGTCACTGAGAGAGCAGAGCCGGGCTTAGGAAAGGCTGTCACTGAGACAGGAGCAGAGCCGGGCTTAGGAAAGGCTGTCACTGAGAGAGGAGCAGAGCCGGGCTTAGGAAAGGCTGTCACTGAGAGAGGAGAGCAGAGCCGGGCTTGGGAAAGGCTGTCACTGAGAGAGGAGAGCCGGGCTTAGGAAAGGCTGTCACTGAGAGAGCAGAGCCGGGCTTAGGAAAGGCTGTCACTGAGACAGGAGCAGAGCCGGGCTTAGGAAAGGCTGTCACTGAGAGAGGAGCAGAGCCGGGCTTAGGAAAGGCTGTCACTGAGAGAGGAGCAGAGCCGGGCTTAGGAAAGGCTGTCACTGAGAGAGGAGAGCAGAGCCGGGCTTGGGAAAGGCTGTCACTGAGAGAGGAGCAGAGCCGGGCTTAGGAAAGGCTGTCACTGTCACTGTCACTGTCACTGTCGGGCCTTGGCAGGCGCTGCCCAGGGAGGGTTGCAGTGCCCATCCCTGGAGTGTCCCAGGAATTCCCGGAGGTGGCACTCAGAGCTCTGGGATGGGGCACGGCTGGGGCTCGGTGATCCTGGAGGGCTTTTCCAGCCTCAGTGGCTCTGAAATTCTGTGATAAACCCGTCCCAGAGCAGCGCGGAGCCCCTGAGCCCCCGCTACCCTCCCTCCCCTCACCCCGGCTCAAGCGCTCGCTGAAGGCGGAAACGAGTCAGAGGCACGTTTGGTTTTTTTGTTGCTTTTGGTTGGTTTTTCTCTCTTTTTTTTTTTTTTTCCCCTCATCACGATTAACCCTTCGGGGAGCGAGCAGAAATGAATCGGGAGGCACAGCGTTATCTCCCCGCTGTGGCGCTCCCGCCCCGTCCCTTCACGTAAAGCCGCGTTTGGAGCGGCGCGCCTGGAGCCCCCGCTGCCGCCTGGGGAGCGCCTCCACAGCACCGAGACCACCACTACTACTACTTCTTCTTCCTCCTCCTCCTCATCCTCCCGCTGGCCGGTGCCAGGCCGGTGCCGGTGCCGGTGCCAGGCCGGTGCCGGTGCCGCGATCACCGCCCCGCTCGCTGCCCGGCCCGCCCTCCCTGAGGGGAGCCGGCGGTGACGTCACGGCCGGGCCGCCCGGCAATGGGCGCCATTTTGAAACCGCGAACCCTCCCGCGGCTCCGGGCGGCTCCGTCCCGCTCCCGGCCCCGCTCCCGGCCCCGCTCCCGCGGCTCCCCCCGCCATGGCAGGTCTGTGTCCGCGCTCCGCGCTCGGCTCCGCGTTCGCGCCGGGATGGGCCGCGGGTCCGGCTCCGTGGGGCCGCGGGAGCCGGGCGCAGGCCGGGCCGCGCCGGGCGGCACCGGCGGGTGATGCGGGAGCGCGGCGGCCCCGAGGGGTCCGGGCCGGGGGTCCGGGCCGGGGCTCTTCTCTCCCTCCCTCTCTCACCGCCCTTTCTCCCCTCCGCAGTAGTGGCGAGAGCTGGAGGCGACGGCGGCGGCAGCAACGAGGTGCAGTGGTGCTTCTTGCAGGTGAAGGGGGCGATCGACGAGGACGTGGCGGAAGGTGAGGGGAGCCCCGACCCGCTGAGCCCTCCCGGGCGGCCGCGGGGCAGCGCCGCAGCATCCCCGGCCGTGCCGGGGGCTGTGTGCCATGACTAAGCGAGCTCCCACCCGTAGGGCATCGCAGAGCAGTCACGGCGCCTTCCTCCAGGTCTTTAGTGTGAATCCCTGGATAGTTGGGGGTTGGAGGGGACCCCTGGGACCACCCGGGCCAAGCCCTGCCCAGGCAGGGTCACTGGGGCAGGGGACACAGGAGCGTGTCCGGGAGGGTTTGGAAGGGCTCTGCAGAGGGAGACCCCGGCCCCTCCCTGGGCAGCTGCCCCAGGGCTCTGCCCCTCCGCGCACAGAAGTTCTCCCTCACGCCGGGGTGGAACTTGCTGTGGCTCAGCTCCTGGCCAGTGCTCCTCGTCCTGCCTCTGGCACCGGCCTCTGACAGCCCCTGGGGAGATTTGTACGGCTCGCTGGGATCCCCCCTCGGCCTTCCCTTCTCCAGCCTGAGCAGGCCCAGCTCCCAGAGTCTCTCCTCATCTCAGAGATGCTCCAGTCCCAAAAGGACTCTGTGGCCTCTCTGGACCCTCTCCAGTAGCTCTTGGCTTTCTTGTCCCGAGGAGCCCAGAACTGGGCACACTTCTGGGCTTAGGATAACTGTCTGCAGTTCTGGGCTTAGGATAAAAGGTAACAACAGTGATATGATACAGGGAGAGGAAAAAAAGAAACACCAGTGGAGTCTGTCAGGCTTGTCAAGTTTCGCTCTGACGCACAGAGAGTGCAGCTCTGTCATTTGTGCTGCATTGAAAAGTGCAGTTTAAAGGGTTCCTGCAGCTGTGGAGAGATTTGATTCCCACTCGTTAACATTTGGGAGCTATAAATAGGGATATTAAGCAGGGAAAAAGGGCACACCTTCACATTTCTCTGAAACTTTCCAGGCGCTTCATGTTTTGGACAGAGTAGAAAACAAGAAATGTTTTAACTGGGAAAAGTGTTTGCTGTAGTGTGCAGAACCTGGGTGGAGTTTTGCTTGACTCTGATGAGAAAGTCCTTTTTTTGCCCCTAAATTTCCTGTGTTCTAGCTGTCCAGGCTGGCAGCGCTCCTTTCTAAAGTGTGAATTAACTTGCAGGGCCGTGTGTGCTCAGCTTGGGTTTGGGATTTTATTTTTATTACTGGATGCAGTAAATATTTTTCCTTGCTGCCTGCTACGGGGAAATTGTGCTGACAGTGTTTTCATTTTCATGCCACTTGTTTGGCATTCCATTTAAAATAATGGCCATTGGAGGGATAGACTGGAAACTGTTTGAGAAACTAGACCCACTCAGTTGTTTTCTTCCTTTTTCTCCCCTCTGTATGTTTTGTAGGTTGCTCTGAAGTTCCCAGAAATCTTGTAGAAATGTATAGAGGTAGCTTATATGTTTTTTTTAAATGTTTTTTTTTTTCTCAGGCCTGTCACCTGTGTGACTAAAAGCCAGTTCTCCATGAGTAAAGGATGTAGTCCTGGGGAAATCTGGCTCCTGGGGACACCTGGCTTCCCAGGTAACTCCTGAGCAGCCTGGATTTGCACAGAGCAGGAGAGCTCCAGGAATCTTTCAGCACCTGGTTTTGCAAAACTGCCACTAAAGTTTTGTTTTCCTTGTGGGAATACCAGAACTATTTACAGGCTTTGTGACTTCTTGATTTTTTTTTTGTTTTGATTTGTGGCCTTTCCCCTCCTCTTACATTTTGCCTTGAAATGGAATAAAAAATATGCTATTTATTTGCTAATAACTGCCCAAATTTAATTTCCTAGCAAGAGTACAAATACATGGCTAGATTTTGGGCCTCAGTTAAGGACATATTTACTCATTACCATCTTTTAAATCCTCTCTTACCAAACTGCACATCTAAACCTGCTTGATGGACAACCGTTGCCTTGAAATAGCCTTCGAATTGCACATAAATTTTTGTGATGGTGCAAACTTGCTACTGCTGTCAATTTTTGGTCTATTTTGTGAAAAATCAGCTCTCTAGAGGAGGAGGACACCATGAAGTTGCTGTCCAGCCTCTTCCATGCAGAGTGTTTTGCTGGATTTTCTTAGAGGATTTTTCAGGAGTTGAAACTGCTCAGCCAGGCGACTTTACCAGAAAGTCCTTTCTTTTACAGTGCAGTTCCAGCGTACATTTTATATTCCATACTTGTTTCTCAGGTGTCTGGCTTCATCACAAACACTGGGACAGCTGTATCAGATTGGCAGCTGGATTTTCCTAACTGGGTCATTAATACAGAAAATCACTGTCTCCTCTTTGTCTTGTCCGTGCCTTGCCTTTCCTCGGTGACTAATCCCTGACCTCTGTTCAGGCTCTGTGTCAGGAAAGAGAAGGGCACTGTTCAGTCTGACCATTTCTGAGAGACCAGGCTAATCCATCACTTATTGAATATGGATTTTGTAAAGGGTTGGATATGACTTTTCTAGAACGGAAAAGTTTAGCTGGATTCAGGGGAGAGGACTGGAGGATAAAACAGAGATTGAGTGAAAGATTTTCATTTTAGGGATGGCAGCAATCACAATTTGAAAACAAAGCTAATTAAAGATTGTGTTGTAATGCTGTTGTTAGTGTTAACCACGTGACTCCAAAACTTGCACTGATTGCCCATGGAACTTGTAATTCTTGGGTTGCTTGTTTTGTAGAAAGACCTTTCTAAATAGAGAATACAAATGCTGCCAGAGACTTTATCACTTCCATGATTTCAGTGTTGAATTTGTTTTGCATGTTCAAAATTGTCCATTTTGTGAGGCTCTTTTTTTTTGGGCAAGTAAAGTGTAAATCTGTTTATTAAATAATGTACAGATATGCCCAAATTCCTGTGGGCCAGATGTTCTGCATCTAATCCATGACCACTGCTGGATGCATTGCTGTGTCTCCAGTTAATGATCCAAGAAATAATCTTTTTTTTTTTTAATTCTCTAGATAGTGACTAGTATTGATTGACTGCCCTGCCAAACTGAGACATCCCTTGTTACCATCACTTCAGCCAACTCTCCTTCTGCTTTGGCTGCCTGTTAGGTGCCAGGTCAGACACCTCAGCAGTTTGCCAGGAAGCAGAACACAAGGAGCAAAGACAACCACAGTCTAACAAAAATATGTTAGCCTGTAATCCTGAGTGCAGCTACAAGTGATTTAGAAATGTTCTTTAGAATTTGTCGTTACAAATCAGTGGTTTGAGACGTTCTCGTGTGGGGTTCAGGAATTCACTTGGCCTATTCTCCTGTTCTTAAAGGAAATTCAGGCATGGTTTTGTGCTTTAAAAAAAACTCTTACAGTAGAGGTGCAGCTCTGTGATGTCTGGTTCAGTTGCATGAAGGGAGTTGCAGAATTGGTTGTAAGCTTTAATAATGACTTTTTTTCTGTAAGAGCTGGAAGGCAGGGGGCTAGTGACTACAGAGCCATGTGCTGTTTGCTGTTAACCTTAATTCACTGGTCATGCTGGAGGTGACACTTGTGCTGCAGAGGGGCAGAAGGTGGGCTGTAAGCTGGGCTTGGGCTGGGTTTTTCCTTGAAAGCCAGTGCTTTGCCATGAGCAGGACCTCCCTGAAGCCTTGGGGCTACCCAGGGCAGCTGTGGCTGCCCCTGGATCCCTGGCAGTGCCCCAGGCCAGGCTGGAGCAGCCTGGGACAGTGGGAGGTGTCCCTGCTGTGGCAGGGGTGGCACTGGGTGGGCTTTGGGGTTCCTTCCAACCCAAACCAGGCTGGGATTCCATCATGGTATTTTGATGAAATATGAAGCTTTGGTGAGATGTAGCTTGTGAATGGTGAAGAGTTTGAATAAGCAGTGAGTATCAATTGCAGAGTTGTAAGTGGGCATGCACAACAAAGCAATTTGAGTGGTGGGAATACAGGAATGAGTGCAAGTCTTCCTGTGTGAGCAGGGGGAGCCACTGGATTTGTCCCTGCAGACGGGCAGGCTGTGTGCAGAGGGAAAAGCCTAATGAGAAATGACAAAACCCACTACTTTCTTAAAGGATGGGAAGATGTGAAAGCTTCAACTGAAAGAAAAATTTGATTTTCTTACCATGTAAAGACTTTTATGAACTCCTGATAGAAGTACACCCAAAATCATCACGATGAGCTACTTAGAAAATACTAACAATAGCATGAATTAATTAAATACACTTCTAGTAGGAGAAAGCTTATTGGAATTAGTCTTCCAAAGGTTAAAAAATAATACCGAGGCAGTAGATTTGCACAAAGAGTACTGGATTATGTCACGAATCTGAGAAACAGCCTCCAGAACTTTTCATGGCTTGTGGGGAAGGCAGGGCAAGCTCTGCAGGCAGGAAAGGAGCACATCTGTGTAGCTGAGCTCTGGCTGTGCTGCTCCTCTTGGTGCCATGCTGGTCTGGCTTTCCCTGCAGACAGCTTCTCCGTGCAGACAGCTGTGTGCCCCCCAAGCTCCAGGACAGCTTTTTTGGGATGTCATTCAGGGGACTCCCAGTGTCACCATCTGCTTCCACTGACAGAAAACACAGATTGGGCTACGCGAGGGAGCGGCGCTCACGTCTGCCGTGAGCCGGAGCTCTGGGGTGCTGTGCCCCCCCTGAGGGGTGCCTGGGGGTGCTGGCAGCCCCGGGAGCAGGGTGCTGCTGCCGTCTGTCCGTCTGTCTGTCCGTCCAGGCTGTGCCCAGCGCTCCCAGCGGAGCAGCCCGCGCGCTCCTCCCGGAGCCAGGTGGCTCAGCTCCAGGTATCCAGGACACACAGGAGCTGGCAGGCTTTCCCACACAACTCCAGACAAGATGTTTGGAGTTTGCCATGGCCTCCAAGAGCTTCTGCTTCCCGGCTGGCCGGTGCCCTGCTCTTGCTTTACCTTAAATATGTTCAAGGATTTCAACTAGTCCCAAAAGCTGAGTTACTTTGGATTAAGTTAAACCCTGCCAGCTGCCTAAAGACAATTCAAGCCAGTTTCACGAGTGATTTGAGTATTAGGGCATAAAAAAATGGTTAGACCTTACAGATATTTTAGGTTGGCAGAGTGTTTAGTGGTGTAAGCTGAGAGAAGTTTGGTCTGAGCAAAACTATATCCCTTTGGTTTATTCTGATTTCTGGTACACCTCACTCCTGTGTTAACTCTTCAAAGAAATCCTGAAAGTGGAAATGTAAAAATTGAGTATATAAGGAGGCATATTCTGAAAAATAGGTGATTTGAGTAACTTGGATGTGTATGTATCTTCTCAGGTGGTTATTGGCAGCTGTAAAGTTTGGCTTACGTTTCAGTACAATTGTGATTTCTGTCAGCTGTTAGGAAACAGCACTTCAGGAGCACTGAGAGCAAGAGCAGTCGGTCCCTCCCCACTGCAGGCTGTCCTGGCAGCTGCAGGGGACAGCCCTCCTTCACCTGGCCAGGGAGGAGGGAGAGGCTGCGGGGCAGAAGTGGGTGCTGGAGTCAGTCAGCAGCACTGCCTGCCCTCCCAGCACAGGAGGCTGGAGCAGGGTGCTGCCAGCAGCTCCTGGTGTGGTTCCTGCAGCCATCCCAGCTGCAGAGCTGTCTGACTTCACAGCCCTGCTTCCCTCTGCCCAGCCCAGCACCTTCAGTGCAGCTGCACCTCCATGGGAGTGTTTGGGAAGTGCAGTTACTGCAGGTCAGTGACAAGCAGTCCTGAGGCTCTGTGTGTCTGGAACTTGTTAAGCTCCAATAGGATTTTGGTTTTTAAACATTTTTTCTATTATTTGCTCTTTAGCAGGTGTTGGTCTCTAAATTGCTTCATTTTCTTTGATAATCCCTTCCCTCTAAAGAGGCTCTCTGGGATTTTTTTTGATTGATCTTATTTGCTCCTATTATATTTTTTCTTTGAGGAGTCTTTCCTGAGTTGCTCTGAAGCGATGGCTCCTCGCTGTTCTCACTGCCCACATTTGTCACCTGTGGTCCCTCAGAATGGTCTGTTGTCCCTGTCTGCTGCAAAGAGACTTGTGTTCCTTCTGATGTCGTGTCACACAGTTCAGCACAGCATTCCAGGGAGATCCCAGTGTCTGCTCTTGAGTTGATGTAGGAGCAGATAACCTGCGCTGATCCCTTCTGCACTCTCTGCCTGCTTCCCATCTGCTGTGGGAGACCCCACAGTGCCTCCCACAGCTTTGTCCAGCCACGGGGTAACTCCAGCTTTGTAGGATAACAGTGTTGGAGGGGAAGGTGTGTCACCTCTGGGCTTGATCACGGCCACAGAAATATTCCCTCTGCTCAAGTCCCACTGGCAGTCTCCCTGGCAGTCCATGCCAACCATCTGCCTGAGGCCAAGCCAGCCATTTCCTCTCAAAGCAGGAGCCTCTGCAGAGGTTTCCCTGGGCCTTACAGAAGTTCCTGCTTTGGTCCCAGGATGGCTCATGGGAAATGGGGCTGTGCATTCAGACTCTTCTCCAGGGAACAGGACAGGAGCCAGGTTTGCAGGCAGGCATTGTTCAGGCTGTGTGCTGAAGTGGTACATTGTCCATTACATACTTGGAAAATTCTAAGTTAAAATGCCCTGGAAGCTGGAGCAGCCTTCTTTTTAGGTGCTGTTAGAGAGCTGTGAGTGTTCGGTTCCTTTTCACTACGTGTCTGAGGAGTGGGTTTGTCACAGAAGGCTCTGAACAGCTCAGGAGGATGAGAGCCACTGGTGCTGACCATGTCTCATTAGTGTTGCTCCTGAATGCGAGCTGCAGCTGCAAATTCCTTTTCTCCTGGGTGAGCCATCAGGCAATTCCATGTTTTCAGGTTTGGGTTTTAACCAGAGCAGCAATGCACAGCCAGCTTAGAGAGGAAAAGTTCACGGGAGCTAATTTTAGGCACCTGATGTAGATGTTGTGGATCTCTTTGCATTCTCCATTACCTCAGCTGAGAGCCCGGGCGTTGATACCGGTGTCAGAAATACCCAGGATGAATCCTGGGGGGATTAAGTTAGTTTGCAGGTATAAGCTTGCTGTCATCTCCAAATCCTAACAAAAGCTGGTTTCTGTCACCCCAGCTCCCTCCACTCCCAGCAGAACTTGCCCAGGAGGCTCTGGAGGCTGTAGACTTCCCAGAATTCTGGCAGGAGTTGTTTGTAGGAAGGTTTGCCCTCAGCAGAGATGGTGAAAGGCTCCGAGCACTCAGACTGAACTCTGACACATCTGTCAGGGCTTACAGGGCTGTCCTGAGGCAGGCAGTGGGCTCCACCACATTAATGTAGAGCTGGATGTGTTGGGATGGTGTTTCCTACCCATGGAAGTGATCAGTGCTCTTAAATTTGGGGGTGCTACAGAATCACAGTGTAGTTGCCAGCAATCCTCGTAATACACCAGCTGTGAAAATAGCTCCGAGTTTCTCCTCTGGATGCATTGTAATCAAGTTGGAACTCATTTCCAGAAGTGGGGGTAAACATGACTTTTTCTTGTCTGGAAAGAAATATTGCCAGCCTTGTATGTTACTGTGAAGTCCCAGGGATTGCTGCCCTCCCTGGTTACAGGAGGAGGATTTACGTGGATGCAGAGCAAGTCCCAGCCCCACAGGAACAGAACTGGAGGGACAGCTGGACAAACCTCTGTTTCTAGAAAAGCAGTACCTGAGAAGAGAGCCTTGGGGTGCTGTCCATGAGCAAATATCACACTGGTTTGGCTTTGCTCAGCCTTTCCCACTTTCCACTGGGAGTTACTCTGCTGGCATGGAGAAGAGGCTGAAAGTAAGGCAGGGGGATAAGACTGGTGCTTGTACACCAAAGAAGCAGTTACGATATCTGATAAAAACGCTTAGAAATCCCAGAGTTAATGCAACGATGAAGAGCCTGCAGAGGTTTGCTTTGTTCTTTCCCAAAAGTTCTGAGCTGACTTGGAAGTGAAGAGCAAATGTAGGTGGGTGAAATGTTGAGCAGAACGGGAATGGTTTGGAATTCATTCTGTGCTTTACTTGGAGTCTTGGAATATTTTATTTCACCTGCTTTGAGATGGGAGAGTGCTGAGGATAGTGGGTGGAATGATTTGGGGGATTGATCTGCTTCAATTAAACATGCCTATAGGGAAAACTTTATCATTCATACATTTATGGATAAAACAAGTACAGTGCTATTAAAGCAGGTATTTGCTCATCTTCCAAATTTTGAAACTTAGAAAATATTTAAAGGCAGCTTCTCTATTTTTGTCCTGCTGTGCCCACCCCCCAGTTCCCCGTTCCCTAGAGCATGTTGGTGACAGACTATTTCAGTACATCTTCTTTACCCTCCTCTCCCTGCATTTCTTGTTTCAAGCCATGGAATTTGGGTAGTGTCTGTGTTTTGGTGTGTTTCCACCCAAGATTCTGTTTGTCTGGATAGCACTGCTGGGGAATAATGGCTGTGTCAGCAGCTGGTTTGGGCAATTTTGGGAAACAAAAATGATACACAGATTATTCTGAGCAAATAATTGTGTGAATACTCCAGTAGAAAATGGGAGAAGCTAATAATAACCTTTTCCTTTTCTAAAACAAAATGGAAAAGTGGCTTTTGTGACTTTGAAAGAATTGTATGTGTTAAGGAGGCATTTATCCCTGCTATTATTCCTGAGTCTCCAAGGGTAAAAGGGATCCTTGCTAGAAGGGCTTGCAGGTGGGGGTGGTAGTGGAATATTAGTTTTGCTGCTAATAAACTTTCATAACTCAAGGGCTTCTTCCTATCTGACTACTGAAAATGTCATAAAATTCTCTGTGAAGTCACTTCACTGATTGCTTACCTTCCCAGTTTGTTTCTTTTTTCTTGGTTTCCTGCTTCTCCAGTGTGTCTTCTAAAATCCCTGTGTATAATTAATAATAACTGATAATTGACTAGTAATTCCCTTTAAAGAAAGGTGACTATAAAACTGGATGTGTCCAAAAGCTGGTTAGTAATGTGATATTGAAGGCTGGCATAAATCCACAGAAAGATTATATTTACTCATTTATTTAGTTGTTCTAAATAACATTTTTTTTTAATCCAAGAAGGTAAATCATTATCTCTCCATACTAGGAAAAAACTTTTAAGGGCATCATTGATAAAAGATGAAAAATGAATTTATGTTGAGAAAACTGGTTAGTGTTTCTAATCACCTTCCTTGTGAGAGTGGGGCATTATTGAAAGGAATTTCAAAGATAGCACATCAAGATCAATACAGGAAAGGAGTTTCCAGGGAGTCTCCAATTGCACACTCTGGAACTAATTGATATCATACACTTCAAACCTCAGAATTTTGCTATCTGCATCATAAATGCAATATTTGATGTGAGCAGGCCCAGCAGGAGCAGTGTTTGCTGAGTGCTTTGTTGGGTTTGTTACCATCTGCCCCAGCCCCGGGATAGACATTTCCAGCTCCTTATCTCACCTCCCCTTGGCTGGGGTTGTTCAGTGGCAATTATTTCTTTATTGCCACCTCCCAGAGGGACTGGGGCTGCTCTGGGGATAAGCACTGGTCTCTCTCCAGGCCCCAGGGCACTGCAGGTCCTGAGGGCTTTTCCTTTGCTCTCCTGCTTCCCTGTGTCCCCGCTGGTGCTTCTGCAGGGAGCTGGTTCAGGAAGCTCAGCTGAAGAGTTTTGTTTCTATTTTGCCCCTTTGGCCGAGCAGAGCTGCCTGTTCCAGGCTCCTGAAGTAACTAAATCCCTGAGTGCTTGGCTTGGGAAAGGCAGGTGTGCCTCAGCCTCACCTGGATCCATGGGAGCAGCACACCTGGCAGGATGCACACACTGGGGTGGGATCCCTGGGGGAGGCTCAGGCAGGGATATCTCCACGGACACTGCAGGGTTACTGCCCAGGGGCAGCACACACACCTTGGGAGGCTCAGGGCAGGGATATCCCCATGGACACTGCAGGGTTACTGCCCACACCTTGGGAGGCTCAGGGCTGGGATATCCCCATGGACACTGCAGGGTTACTGCCCAGGGACAGCACACACACCTCGGGAGGCTCAGGGCAGGAATATCCCCATGGACACTGCAGGGTTACTGCCCACACCTCGGGAGGCTCAGGGCTGGGATATCCCCATGGACACTGCAGGGTTACTGCCCACACCTCGGGAGGCTCAGGCAGGGATATCCCCACGGACACTGCAGGGTTACTGCCTGGGGCAGCACACACACCTTGGGAGGCTCAGGGCAGGGATATCCCCATGGACACTGCAGGGTTACTGCCCACACCTTGGGAGGCTCAGGGCTGGGATATCCCCATGGACACTGCAGGGTTACTGCCCACACCTTGGGAGGCTCAGGGCTGGGATATCCCCATGGACACTGCAGGGTTACTGCCCACACCTTGGGAGGCTCAGGGCTGGGATATCCCCATGGACACTGCAGGGTTACTGCCCACACCTCGGGAGGCTCAGGGCTGGGATATCCCCATGGACACTGCAGGGTTACTGCCCACACCTCGGGAGGCTCAGGGCTGGGATATCCCCATGGACACTGCAGGGTTACTGCCTGGGGCAGCACACACACCTTGGGTTCCTAATCCAATGTGCCTCTGGTGACTAAAGGCCTGCACTGAGGAATAAGTGTTTTAGCTTGTCAGTAAAAGTGTGTCAGGCTTTGAAACATGGCTGCATTTGGGGATGTAAATGAATAATTTTGTCATTAATACGAGTTGTAATGCTTTTTTTGTGCTCAAGTCTTGGAACTCCTTGATTTGCTTTCCACATTACAGTGCTGGTTTATTTCTGTTCTCTTTACAGCTGATATAATTTCAACAGTTGAATTTAATTACACTGGTGATCTTCTTGCAACAGGAGACAAAGGTGGCAGAGTGGTTATATTTCAAAGGGAACAAGAGGTCAGTGACTCGAAAACAAAAGCGTTGTTACTACACTGTTCTTGTGTTGCACAGTCTCACTTCATCTGTTCATGCCCTGAGGTTTAAATGGAGAGTTTTCCTCAGAAAACCCCAAGTTAGCCAAGTTTCTAAGAATCTATACTTGGTAAGTTGGTCTTGTGAGGGCTCCCCTCCCTCCTTCCAAAAAAAAAGAGTTCCCAAAATCCAAGTGAGTCCCCAAAATCCAAGTGTAGTTATATGTACCTGGTGTCCTCAGCGTCATTTTGCAGAATTTTGACTTTCTCCCAAATTTTTCCACTGGGTCAGGCTGATCTGAGATAAATCACAATGCTCTGGGAGAGAATGTAAAAGAAGTTCAGGAAATAAGCTGCAAGGAGTACAGGATAAGGTGGTTAAAATTTTTTGAGGATTTAAAACCAGTGGGAACAGCCTCTTCTCCAGAAGCACTTGAGCGTTTCCCATCAGGAGGGTGGGAGCACTGTCCCTCCTGCACTTCCACAGCTCCTCTTCATGAGTTCAGCTGTGTGACAGTGCTGTAATGTTCCTGTGTGTTCATCCTGAGCCACATCCCTGAGCTGGGATATCCCGAGCAGCAGTGGGGATGGGAAACGTCCACCAAGTGCCGAAGAGTAATTGTCATGTCTGGGAGGAATCTGGGATTGTGTTCTTTAAAAAGTCAGTATTCCACATGGCAGTTCCCACCAAAGCATCTGTGTATCCCATCCTTTGAGGAGTTGAGGGGAATTTGAGGGTTTGAGCATTCTCCTGGGTCAGAAATACCAGAATTGATCATGGAATTTTAATTCACCTCGTCTGTACATGAATATTACAGATCTTTGGTGCTGTGGGATTTCTCCAGCAGAACCCCTCTGCTCTCCTTGTGGGGCTCAGATGATGCTCTGTTAATGAACACCTGGCCAGTATTTTGCATTTCTCCTCACTGTGCTGCTGGTGCCAGCTCTGTCCCACAGGTGCCTCTCTGGTTGTCCTGGGAGGCTCTGGAGCAGTGAGGTGCCAGCACTGCTGAGATGGTACCTGGCTGCACCCACACGGCTCCGGGCTCATTCATCACTTACTGGGGTGGCCAGAGGCTTAACTGAGGCCCAGAGAGAAGGTCAGAAGTGCCTCAGGCACATCCTGAACTTCTCAGCATCTTGGACTTGCCTGCCATGGAGAGGCACTACTATGGGTTGGCTCTCAGTTGTTCCTAAGACAAAACCTGCCTGTCGTGGCGCTTCCTCGGAGCGGGGAAAAACAAACCCCAGGTCAGACTGTTCACACAGGAGTTTGCAGCTGTCTCCTTGGGAACACGTGGAAACTGAGGGAAGAGTTGGGAATGAGGAACGTTTCTTTTGTCATGGTCAAAACTGCAGGAAAGAATCTAAAATAAGTGTATACTGCTGGAACCTTAAAACAATAGCCATACTTTTTACCCAGTTTGGATTTAAGATTAGGTTAACTAGGTCAGTGACAGCTTAGGGTGGTTATACAGTTCCCTAGACACTTGGGATTTGGGAAAGCACCCTGGAATGCTCTGCATCATGCCCTGGGCTCGCAGGACTTGACTTCACTTGCAAGCAGCAATTACTCCAACCAAATGTGTGAGTAGAGAGGGAAAGCACCAGTGCCAAGGCAGCTCACTCCGAGTGCAGGGAACTTCTGGATGGGGTCAGATGGGAGGAACCTGCCCAAAATTCTTACAAGTCAATGACATGGGCAGTGAAGTCGGAGAGTTAAGTGAGAGTGTGGAATCTCCACAGCTGTGAGACACTGCAGGGCAAACTGCAGCCCTGGGGCTGTTCTGCAGCACAAACCACTGACACCAACGTACTCAGCCTGATAACAAGTTGCCTCAAATCTGATAATGCAAATCTGGGGAACCTTGGGACTTCACTCTCTGTTCCTTGCTCCCACACCCACCACATGAGAATAGCAAAGCCTGAAGGGTGCACAGATTTTTGATACATAAACCTACATTTCTAAAGAGGAAGGCTGTGTGCACTGTATTGATGCTAAACTGGGTACAATATCACAGACTGAAGATTCAAAATTCAAGAGCTGTTGTAAAAGCTGATGTTCTGATTGACAATTTCTGGTGATTGTTTTGTGTGGGCCATTTCTGAGGGACCCAGTGCCACCAGCCTCAAGAAATGCTCTTTTTCTTGCAGACTAAAAGCCGTCCTCTCTCTCGGGGAGAATACAATGTTTACAGTACCTTCCAGAGTCATGAGCCTGAGTTTGACTACTTGAAAAGTCTAGAAATTGAGGAAAAAATTAATAAAATTAGGTGGTTACCACAACAGAATGCTGCTCACTTCCTGCTGTCTACAAATGGTAAGGGCCCTTTCTTTTGCACAAAGAACTTTGCCATTGGAATATTGTCTCACCTGTCATACACTTGGGGTTTTTTTCTGACATACTTTGGGGTTGTTTTAACGTCTTCTCTAATTACATGCAAACTGTGTTTTGATTGTAATGTTGGCTATGTGAATATTTGGTCTGTTTAGTTTTGGTGCATCATGGAGCATCTGTAAATTAAATTGTAGAACTGGGTACATGGGTTAGTGGAAACAGACTCATGTCTTAAAGGTATTTTCCAACCTAAACTATTCTGTGGAAAAAACTTGCTCTTATTATCAGAGGAATACATTATTCCTAACAGTTTGGATCAGTTTGTGAGGTCATGGTGAAATTCTAAAAGCAGGAGTGACTTCTGTCTGCTGGTCTGTGCAATTAAAATAATTTCCTCTGATAGAAGTCTTAATAAAGCATTCTTTAAACTGTCATCTGAAATGCTCTGCAGGAGTTTGGGGAGGAGAGGTTTGGCTCCAGTTAGCCAAGGATCTCCCCACTGGGTGAGACAAGTGTGCACTCACTGCCTGCACTTGGAACACTTCCCTGGTAACACCTGGCAAGTGCATTCCTTTGGAACCCCAAAGAGTGGGCAGATCCTGATCTCTGCCTCTGGCTGGCTCTGAGCAGGTACCTGGGACAAACCTGGTTTCCTTTAAGACAGTTAGTACAAGGGGATCATGTGCTTGTTGGGTTTGGTCCCTAGCAGTGGTGTCCTGGTGTAATTCAGCTAATCATCCAGGGCTTAGTGGGGAATTTGGAGAATTGGTGTGTGAAACTCTCCCCAGGCAGTGGCATTTGGGTGAGTGGGAGGCACAGGGCCTTACTGCCCAGGCACAAATTGGGATCTTACTCAAACTGCACCTCACGTTGTGGGTAAAGAACTCTGTCAGGGTCCTGCTGCAGACAGGTCACTCGTGTCCACTCTGCTGAGTCCATACTTAGTGATTTGATTTTGTATCCAATCCATTCTCAAGCATGTGAATTTTTTGGTTTTAGATAAAACTATTAAACTATGGAAAATAAGTGAAAGGGATAAACGAGCCGAAGGTTATAATTTAAAAGATGAAGATGGAAGACTTAGGGAGCCTTTCCGAGTCACAGAACTACGGGTACGTCTCTGCTCCTTGACTTTGTGTATCTCTCTGCATGCTCTTCTCAATCTTTGTGCTACCAAACTGAAATGTGCAAATCAAAAATAGTGTTTGGGTCAGGCTCGTTGAAAACTTCCAGGAAAAAATGGAGGCATTTCATGTTCTTACATATAAAAACTATTAAAAAAAGTTCCTCTGGAAAGCTTGAGGAAAACATTCATCATTATAATACTGTATTTCTAAGAGTATGACTCAAAAATTGGAATAGGGTATTCTGTGGCTGGAAAAAGGTGTGTTTGTTAGAGCAAGTTCCAACCTAATGTGCACTGGAATAGTCTTGGACATCATGCTGTAGTGGTAGGGTTAGTGCTCCAAACTTGGGGTCATTTGGAGTGGGAGCCCACAAAATGAAAGATGGGGTTGGGGTTTTTCCTGGGGTTTCATGTTGTTCCACCATCAGCAGGAGCAGAACTGAGACTCTTGCTGCTCTCAAAGCCCCCCTCCATGGTAGGGCCTTCAGCTGGAGGCATTTCTTGGGGGCTTGTCTTGCTTTTGCCAAAGCTGAACGTTGAACAGAAGCTTTGAGTGTACAGAATGTGTTGGGAAAGGATATCCACTGCCTCCGTGTGTGCAAGCCAGGGCTGGATTGAGTGTTCCAATGAGAGCAGCTAAACCCAAGGACATCCCCTAGGATCCAGTGCTAGAAGGAGGTCCCGGTGGAGTTTTGGGTTCTGCAGCCTTGCCCTGCTGGGGCAGGCACCAGAGAGACCCTTTGGGCTCCTTCAGGCACTGTCCTGCACGGAGGGAGCAGCAGCAGCAGGAGCCTCTCCAGTCAGTCCCCTGCACTTGCTGCTGCTCTGGGCTGCAGCCCTTGCAGGCACTGCAGCCTGGAAGGGCTGATGGATGAGCCAAATCTGAACAAGAGCTGGCTGGAGGAAAAGCCTCACCTGGAGGTACCTTCATGTATAAAATGCTCGGGGTTCGGAGAGCCAGAGTGTACCAGGAGCTCTGGGGCTCTGCTGGCAGGTTTTGTTACAGAAACACAGTGCCCATGTTCATGGGGACGTGGCCACAGAGGAGGAGCAGCACTTCACACAGAGACCATGGCATTTCCAAGTCCCATTCCTGATCGTCCCCATTAGTGCACCTGTGCTGTCACAGCCAGGCTGGGAGCACTCTGCTGAGATAGGACAGTGGCCTGATAAAAGGATTGAAAATGGATTAATTGTAGTCGTTAGTTGGATGTAAACAGGCTGGGAGATGCAAACTGGGAAGGCAGGTAGGGAGCTCTGGGGTGGATCAGTCCTTGTTCCAGGAAGACAGGTTATCTTAGGCACCCTGAGCTCGGCTGGCTGTGGGAGCAGGACATCCAGGTGTGCCTGAATTCCTGCTGGCTGTTCATGAACAAGTTGGGAATTTCCTTGGAGGCTGTTCTTGCCAGTTTCCTGAGCACCCATCCAAGGTCTGGGGACATTTTGAAGGGTTTGTTTACAAACACAGCCCACGTGCTGTTGGGTGAGGCACCAAGGGCTGGCTTTGACCGGGAGGTTTCCTCTTGGCAGTGTCCAAAGTCAGCATCCATGTGCTCTGTCAGTATTTTTCGTGCTCAGTGGATTTCAGAAATGTTTAGTCACCGAATCAATACAGAAATCTGTGCAGTGCAATTAATTAATTGCCATTAAACAAGCTGTGGGGTTCAGGGCTCAGTGTTGGCGCCAGTTCTGTTTAAGGTCTTTATTGATGATCTGGCTGAGGAGATCGAGGGCGGCCTCTGAGTTGACAGAGGATGGAAGGTGAGTGGGATGTGCATCTGCTGAAGGGCAGGAAGCTCCACAGGGGGAGCTGGACAGGCTGGATTCGTGGGCCAGGGCAGAGGGGCAGAGTCCCCATCCCTGGAGGGGTTTCACAGCTGTGTGTGGCACTTGGGGACAGGGGATAGTGGTGGCCTCAGGAGTGCTGGGGAATGGACTCAATCCAGAGGGTCCTTCCTAAGGCAGTGACTCTGTGCTGGGTGACCCTGTGGGGGTCAGCAGTGACCCTCTGGGGGTCAGCAGTCACTCTGTGCTGGGTGATGTGTGGGGGTCAGCAGTCATTCTGTGCCTGGGTGATGCGTGGTGGTCAGCAGTGACCCTGTGGGTGGTCAGCAGTGACCCTGTGGGGGTCAGCAGTGTGTCTGGGTGATGTGTGGGGGTCAGCAGTGACCCTGTGGGTGGTCAGCAGTGACCCTGCGGGGGTCAGCAGTGACCGTGTCCCAGGGTGATGTGTGGGGGGTCAGCAGTGACCCCGTGGGGGTCAGCAGTGACCCTGTGGGTGGTCAGCAGTGACCCCGTGGGGGTCAGCAGTGACCCCGCGGGGGTCAGCAGTGTGTCTGGGTGATGTGTGGGGGGTCAGCAGTGACCCTGTGGGTGGTCAGCAGTGACCCCGTGGGGGTCAGCAGTGACCCTGTGGGTCAGCAGTGTGTCTGGGTGATGTGTGGGGGGTCAGCAGTGACCCTGCGGGGTCAGCAGTGACCCTGTGGGTCAGCAGTGTGTCTGGGTGATGTGTGGGGGTCAGCAGTGACCCTGTGGGTGGTCAGCAGTGTGTCTGGGTGACCCTGTGGGTGGTCAGCAGTGACCCTGTGGGTGGTCAGCAGTGACCCCGTGGGGGTCAGCAGTGACCCTGTGGGGGTCAGCAGTGTGTCTGGGTGATGTGTGGGGGTCAGCAGTGACCCTGTGGGTGGTCAGCAGTGACCCCGTGGGAGTCAGCAGTGACCCTGTGGGTCAGCAGTGTGTCTGGGTGATGTGTGGGGGTCAGCAGTGACCCTGTGGGTGGTCATCAGTGACCCTGTGGGTGGTCAGCAGTGACCCCGTGGGAGTCAGCAGTGACCCTGTGGGTCAGCAGTGTGTCTGGGTGATGTGTGGGGGTCAGCAGTGACCCTGTGGGTCAGCAGTGACCCCGCGGGGGTCAGCAGTGACCCTGTGCCCAGCCCGTGTGCTCTGTGCCCGCTCAGGTGCCAACGCTGAAGCCCATGGACCTGATGGTGGAGGCCAGCCCGCGCAGGACCTTCGCCAACGCCCACACCTACCACATCAACTCCATCTCTGTCAACAGCGACTACGCCACGTACCTGTCTGCCGACGACCTCCGCATCAACCTCTGGCACCTGGAGGTCACCAACAGGAGCTTTAGTATCCTTCGGTGCCCTCCGCACAGCGGGTGCAGCTCAGCTGCCTGTGTTTAAGAGAACCACTCCACGGTACTAATTAGAGTGGGTGTTTGAAGCCAGGGCTTAAAAGAGGATTCTGAAATCTGGAGGTGTAATGCAGTGAAAGCAGGCTTTGGGATGCTCAGTCATTCCTGAGGGCAAGCATGCCTCCAGTGGAAAACTGTCAGTAGGAACATCAGAGAGGATTTGATTTTGAAGGAGAAACTGAGGAATAGTGGGAGCATCCCTAACTTGTGGAGTTCAATCAGCTTAAATGAGTTATTGGATATGAAAAGTAGATCCTTTGTTACTGTGGATACTTTTTTCAAAGTTTGTGGTCTCCTAACCAAGTGACACTTCTCTTGAAACCAAATCTCAATATTTTTTCATGTCAAATGATACCATTAACTGCAGAAGTAATTTTCAGATCTTTCTGCAAACCTGTGCAACTAAAACTAACAGCATGCTTTACACTGACAAAGCTGCAGTAAAATAAAAATTGCAGGGGTACTGATGCCTAAGTAGGTAATTTTCTAAAGTTTTAGGTCAGGTTTTCCAAAGCTTTAGGTAAAGAGATGAGGTTTATTTGGTGTGCAGTAGGAAGCAGGAGGCCTGGGGAGACCTGCTGGACTTTGATTCTTGTGAGATCTTCTTTCACTCCAGGAGTCTGAAACTGCCCAGCATCTGTGGATTTGAGGTGGAGAAAGCTGGAGAGGCACGTTTTAAAAGAGCATGTAATGACAGGCCAAAGGGGAATGGCTTCCCACTGCCAGAGGGCAGGGCTGGGTGGGATATTGGGAAGGAATTGTTCCCTGGGAGGGGGGTGAGGCCCTGGCACAGGTGCCCAGAGCAGCTGTGGCTGCCCCTGGATCCCTGGCAGTGCCCAAGGCCAGCTTGGGCAGGGCTTGGAGCAATCTGGTCCCTTCCACCCCAGACCATTCTGGGATTCTGTGACTTGTAAAACCCAGAGTTCTCCAGGCTGTCCCCCACTCTTGTACCTCACACACGGTGGGAAGGAAGCTCTTGCCCCCGTTTCCTACCTGGCGTGTGAAGCGTTGCAGGCCTTGACCAGCTGTGGCAGACATCGTGGACATCAAGCCAGCCAACATGGAGGAGCTGACGGAGGTGATCACGGCGGCCGAGTTCCACCCGCACCACTGCAACGTGTTTGTGTACAGCAGCAGCAAGGGCACCATCCGCCTGTGCGACATGCGCTCCTCCGCGCTGTGCGACCAGCACTCCAAGTGTGAGTGTGCTCCTTCCTGCCTGCCCTGCTGCCTGCCCTGCCCTCCTTCCTGCCTGCCTGCCTGCCCTGCCCTCCTTCCTGCCTGCCCTGCTGCCCTCCTTCCTTCCTTCCTGCCTGCCCTGCTCTCCTTCCTTCCTGCCTGCCTGCTGCCCTCCTTCCTGCCTGCCTGCCTGCCCTGCCCTCCTTCCTTCCTTCCTTCCTGCCTGCCTGACCTGCTGCCCTCCTTCCTTCCTTCCTGCCTGCCCTGCTCTCCTTCCTTCCTGCCTGCCCTGCTGCCTGCCCTGCTGCCTGCCCTGCTGCCCTCCTTCCTGCCTGCCTGCCTTGCTGCCTGCCTGCTGCCCTCCTTCCTTCCTTCCTGCCTGCCCTGCTCTCCTTCCTTCCTGCCTGCCTGCCCTGCTCTCCTTCCTTCCTGCCTGCCCTGCTCTCCTTCCTTCCTTCCTTCCTGCCCTGCTGCCTGCCTGCCCTGCTGCCTGCCTGCTGCCCTCCTTCCTTCCTTCCTTCCTGCCCACCCTCTTTCCTTCCTTCCTGCCCTGTTGCCCTCCTTCCTTCCTGCCTGCCTGCCCTGCTGACTGCCTGCCCTGCTCTCTTTCCTGCCTGCCTGCCTGCCTGCCTTCCCGCCTTCCCTCCTCCCTTCCTGCCCGCCCTCCCTCCTTCCTGCCCACCCTGCTCCCCTGTGTCCATCCTGCCCTCCGGCCGTGCTGCTCTGGCCGTGGGGGACCCGACCTCCGTGGGGAGTGCCAGGGCTGCAGTGCTGGGCAGTGCTGGGCACGTCTCAGCTGCCTTGTTCTAGGCTACCCCTGGGCACGAGGGTGGCGTGAGGCACCACCTGGCTGCTCTTTGCCCATTTGTGCCTCATAAACTGACAGGAGCGAGTGCTTTGGGCACAGTGGGACCTGTCTGCTGGCCACACTCAGACTGGCTGCCTCTCCAGGTATCTGCTCACCCGTGCCAGTTCAGGGCAGCTCTTGCACCTCTCTGCATTGCAGACTGGGCTGATGCTGCCGGAATCCCTGTCCCCTGTGACCAGTGCAGCTGCTAGGATAGGATGAATCCTTAGGAAAGTGCCCTGGAAGTTTCCAGGGATGCAGGGTGGCTGCCCCCTCGGCTGCTGAGCCACCAAAGCACGAGCAGGTGAGGAATTAAAGCCTTGCTGTGGAAGCCATGAGGATCCTGCCTGGCCTTGCACACAGCCACGTGTTCCTGTTCCCTGCTGACAGCTGAGCTCTAGCAGTGTGCCCAGCCCTGGGGGTGCCTGCCACACGGACACTTCCAGGCCAGCTTCCTGCAGTGCAGAGAGGCCTTTCCTGGTGCTGGAAGGAAATACTTGTGCAATGGGAAGTGACTAACGCAAGGCCACCCCACTGATCTGGTTCAGTGTTGCATTAAATCACTTAAAAGCACTTTCATTTTAACTGCTCGTGACTGAATCACATCCTGCTACAAGGGGTCTGTCAAAAATGAGCGAGATCTGGGTAGCCTGGGTCAGGAATCTCTGATTTCAGAGGTTGACTTGTGGATCCAAACAACACGTGTGTTGATCTGCTCTCTAAAATTACACAAACTGTGTGGCAAATGTAGCTGCTCACATTTCAGGGTTTGTTCAGAACAGCTGTGGTTCAGAGCTAAAGAAAAGTACATGGTCCAGTGGTCTCCTGGTGTTTGGGTTGCTGCTGTTCCCACCTGCTGCTGTTCTGGCTGATGTGTAGATCAGGTGTGATGGCTACAGTACCCACTGCTGTTTGCTGCTCTGGTTGATCCCCAAGACCTGTGGCTTGTGGTTTGCTGGTGCTGTGCTCCAGTTGAACGTTGGAGACGGACATCTGGCACTCTGGTGACCTAGAGCACCACAGTGCTAAAAAAGAGATTATTTCTGAGAGGTGTCAAACAGCAAATTTCTTTAAAAAGAAACTGGTCACTGATTTAAAATTCTCCGATACTGAAAACATGGAAGCCGTAAGAGCTGGCATTGGTTTCATGTGGAACTGTGTGTTCTCTCTGCAGTTTTTGAGGAACCTGAAGATCCTAGCAGCAGATCATTTTTTTCAGAAATAATATCCTCGATATCTGATGTGAAATTCAGCCACAGCGGGCGATACATGATGACAAGAGACTACCTGTCTGTCAAGGTGTGGGACGTCAACATGGAGAACAGGCCCGTGGAGACCTACCAGGTACAGCCCCCCCTGTGCTGAGCTGTGCCTTTGTCCCTGTGCCCTGTGCGTGCCCAACGCGTGTCCCTGTCCCCAGGTGCACGAGTACCTGCGCAGCAAGCTGTGCTCCCTCTACGAGAACGACTGCATCTTCGACAAGTTCGAGTGCTGCTGGAACGGCTCCGACAGGTGAGGGGCTCGGGGCGCGGGGCTGGGGAGGGGCTGCAGCCCTGAACGGGGCTGCCAAGGGCTCCGAGTCACCCAGGGCACAAATCCCTGGAGCAGGCAGCTCACACCAACAGGATTGCCAGGCCTGTTGTGCCCCTGTGCCCAGGTGAGCCCCACCTGCAGAGCTGGCCCGGCACAGGAGGCACCTGGAGCTGCTGGGGAGAATCCAGAGGAGGCAGCAAATGGTCAGAGGATGGAGCAGCTCTGCTGGGAGAGCTGGGATTGCTCACCTGCACAGGAGAAGGGTGGGGTGACCTCAGGGTGGCCCCACAGGGCCTGAAGGAGCCACAGGAAGGATGGAGAGGGACTGGGGACAAGGGATGGGGGACAGGAGCCAGGGAATGGCTCCCACTGCCAGAGGGCAGGGCTGGGTGGGAGATTGGGAATTGGGAATTGTTCCCTGGCAGGGATGGAATTGCCAGAGCAGCTGTGGCTGCCCCTGGATCCCTGGCAGTGCCCAAGGCCAGGTTGGACACTGGGGCTGGAGCACCTGGGACAGTGGGAGGTGTCCCTGCCATGGCAGGGGTGGCACTGGCTGGGATTTGGGATCCCTTCCAGCCCAGCCAGTCTGACTTCTGTTGACAAGGGACAGAGGGATAGAGGAGCAGCAGGAAAACCCGCTTTGCTCACGTGCAGATGAGCAAAGTGTAACTGCAGCTGAGTGCCAGTGGCAGGAGGGGACAGGGGAACCCCTGCTAAAAGAAAAACAGTGCACTGGAAGCAGTGCTCAAATCCCAGAGGAGTGGAGCAGGTGTCCAGTGGAGAGGAGAAGAATGGAATGCCATGGCCTGGTGATGAACGTGGTCTGACAGTCACGTGTGGGAGTGAGAGGAAGGGGTGGATTTTATTTCTGACAAGGTCTGCCTTCCCTTTCCTTGAACCAGCACAATCATGACTGGATCTTACAACAACTTCTTCCGGACGTTTGAGCGGAACACGCGCCGGGACACCACCCTGGAGGCCTCCCGGGAGAGCAGCAAACCTCGTGCCATCCTAAAGCCACGCAAAGTGTGCACAAGTGGCAAGAGGAAGAAGGACGAAATTACCGTTGACAGTCTGGACTTCAACAAGAAGATTCTGCACACAGCATGGCACCCCATGGAGAACATCATCGCAGTAGCTGCCACCAATAACTTGTATTTATTCCAGGAGAAGGTTAACTAAGGATGGCTGCCCGCGGACAGAGTCTCGTCTCACATAGTTCAGCTCAGTTGTTTATCTGTAACAGAAGGCCTTGTTGTCCTATCAGTGAGGAACATTGATGCACTTACTTCCCTTGAGCTATCGGAGAGCATCTGGCCTGGCTTTGAGTTCCTGGTGTGGTTCTGCCTTCGGTGGGGTGGGAGCGTCCACGCGGCTTTCGGGGAGGAGCCTCCGAGGCAGAATTGGTGGACAGTGCTCAATGAGGCCAACACTCAAAACAAATGTATTTATTGATGTCTGAGCCTTCCTTTCCAGTTTATAGACCAAAAAATTTAACACCTGAGAAGAAAAAGTTGTCATAAAAGTGTAATTTCTCTCTCTCGCTCTCTCTGCTGTAATATTTGGGCCTTTCAGAACATTTCTCGTGCTTGATGCCTGTCCGTTCCTCCTCGGGCCCGGGCCAGGGCCTGCCCTCGGAGCTGCGGCAGGGCTTGAGCTGGGCTCGAGGCAGGTGTCCATGGCTATTTACTCACCAACTGTACCTATAACCACACCTTCTGGTGGAAACCACTTAATAAATAACAGCCTATCAAACGTGTTCTTAGAGCTGGAGGGATGTATTCAGTCTTCTTTTTGTATTGCATGTCCTGAGCTGGTGCAGAACAGTTCTGGTGGCACCTCTGACAGGGTTTGCCCCAAAACACCGAGTTTTTGGCAGACTAATACGAACTTTTTTGTGTAGTATTTCAGATTCTGAATTTAGAGTTTCATTGGCATTGTCATAGAGTTGGAGTTGCACTGGATTTGTTGTCAAAGGCTCTGTGTGTGCCAAGTAGGAGATGGAAAAGGGTCCTAGAAACATCCACAGCCTTAACCAAGTGTCGGCCTTGCACGGAGGGAACCAAAACATCGACACCTTCTCTGCTCTGAGGATAAACGTGCAGCTTCTGGTGCATCTCACCCTCAGCCAGAGACAGACCTGACGTGCATTATGGTTTTTAACCTTTTTAGTATTTGTCACAAAGGGAACAGTTTATTTTAAGTATTTGGCGTAGAACCTTGCATTTCCCACTGCAGTTCCAGAGCCACTCCGGGCCGTGCTGCAGCAGGGCTGGGCTGGGCTGCCCAGGGTCCCGAGCCCCGGCTGGCGGGACAGCAGCTGCTGGAGCTCTCTTGCTCACTTGTTTTAAGCCTTAGGTACTGTTTCTTTCTTGTTTGTTTTTTTTTTTTTTCTTCCAAAGAGGCCTAAATCACATCCCCTTGCCCCGGATGAGCCCGGGGCCACGTCCAGCAGCCGGAGGCTGCACTCTGCCAGGTGCCTGCAGCCTGGGAACTCCTTCCCAGAGCCCCAAGCTTTCCCCCAGCCAGTCCCAAGCGTGGTTACACTCCGTTTTCCCTGGAACAAAGGCGTGTTCCAGTCCCAAGAGCAAACCGTGTCCGTCCCGCCCCTCCCGGTACCGCCCCCCGAGCCACTGGGTCCCAGGAAGGTGGGAAGGACAAAGCCTGAGGTTCTCCCAGGGAGGGTTCGGTTCAGCCAGTCCTGTCCTGTACGTTGGTTGTGACACTTTGGAACTCTGGAGATGTGGAACTGGGGGGTCGCTGAAGCGTTGATCCGACCGCGTTCCCAACGCCCGCTCGAGCCGATCCGTGGGGTTGTACATAATTGTTCAGTTCTTTTGACCAAAAAGTTTAATAAATTTTAAATGTTTACCTGGCCGTGCTCCCTGTGTTTTGCAACGTTTCCTTCTGTGTGGGAGGGAATCGGCCGGATGGGCCAGCCCAGGGGGGGGTTTCCAGTTGGGATGGTTGGAGTGGCCAGGGCTGCTGCCCCAGCCCCAGGACACAGCAGCGCTGGCCGGTTGTGGATCTCTTTTTTCAGCAAATACAAGTGGAACATCAGTAAAAAGGGAATGATGGAATCTCCTATTCCACAGCCCTGTCTGCTTGTACCACTTCCAATCAGCCTTTGACTATTCTCATGGAATTTTTACCCTTTTATCTTACACCAGGTTTTAGTGTCAAGTTTGGGACAACTGCTGCCTAGTGGAGCACCCCGGTCTAGTGAAAGGTACCCCCATGGCAGGGGCAGAACTGGGGGGGTCCCTCCCAACCCAAGCCCTTCTGGGACCGTTTCTGCCCCGGGCTTTGGGCAGGCCCACACGGGGAGGCGGCTGTGGGAGCTGCACCCACCCCTGCAGGGCAGGGCCGGCTCTGCCCCGGTGATGATCGTGCCGTGACACCCGGATTGAGGCGCACGCCAGCGAGGAGGGGGTGAGCAGGACACTGCAGAACCTCGCTGCCCCAGCAGCCTGCGCTGCCCCAGGAGCGTCGCTCGGGGAGGAAGGAGCTGGGGGACAATGGCAGTGAAACAGGGACCCTGGTTTAACCCCTTCCCTTCTCCAGCCAAAGCTGGGATCTGCTGCTCTCAGTCCCTCAGGAAATGGAAGCGGCACCGGAGCATTTGGGGGTTCTGGTCCCACCTTTGCTTTTGGCTCCAGCCTCAGGGCAGAAGTTTGGATTGGAGGTTAGGAAAATTTCCTTCCTGGAAAGAACTGCCCAGCCCTGGCACAGCTGCCCAGGCAGGGCTGGAGCCCCCATCCCTGGGGGGGTTTCACAGCCCTGTGGATGTGGCACCTGGGGACAGGGGCAGTGCTGGCCCGGGCAGGGCTGGGCTGGTTGGACTCCATGGGCTCACAGGGCTTTTCCAGCCTCAACAATTCCATGGTTCCCAGCTCCTCAGGAGCATCAGACCTGTGTGTGTGTGCAGTGAGTGCAGGTTACCCAGGGCCTGCTGAGGTTTGCTTGATGCTGCTTCCATGGAAACCTCTCAATTCCGTGTCAGGAAGTGACCAGTGGGAAAGGGGCAGGCAGAGGCCACGAGCCTCATCAGCCCCTGGAGAAAAAAGGAATGAGGAAACTCTGAGTTCACCAGGAACCTTTTTATTTAAATATATAAAACATGGTATTTTGGCAAACATTCATTTTCTCATTAAATAAGGTAAAATCACTGAAGGGAAAGGCTTTGCATCAGTAAAAACCAAGGAGAAGCCACCCTGTGGTTCATCTGCCCAGGGCTGGGGTCAGGTGCAGATTTATGTGGGACAGGTAAAGCCTGAAAGCGACAGCCTGCGGTAGGTACAGCAGAGTAACTGCTGGGGTTAAATAAACGTCCTGGCAAAAGCAGCTTTTAGTAGGCACTAAATCCAAATTCTACCTCTGAACTAGGACAAACTGATGGGAGTTTTACCCCCGTGCTCACCTCTTCCCACTGTGTCTCAACACCTTACACCTCCCACCGAAGTGAACTAAGCAACACCTGCCAGAGGAAAAACTGCCCGGGGCCGGTGAGAGCCCCTGGGAATTCCCGGATCCATCTGTAAGGCCACTCGAGTTTGGGCTCATCCCTCCCTGGGGGGCTGCAGGAGCAGTGACAACATTCCCACCACAGGCACAGGGGCGGGATGGACACGGCCCAGCACGAGGGCTGCTGAAAGCTGGGACTGATTGAAACACGGAGCTGCTCTAATTCTCAGGTACTTCACTACAAAGCACTAAGGGACATCACAGCATCTGCCACGTGCTCTAGGGGTTGATCCAGCAGGGGTTGATCCAGAAGGCTCTATGTGACACGGGAGCTCCAGCATCTCCCTTCCCATTTTTAGACTAAACTAAAACAGGACACGGACAGGACACACACACGACGGCGCCACGACCAGCTCCAACCCTCCTGTGCACCTCCTGTGCTCCAGCTGCGTCTGCTCCGCTCAGCTCCAGAGCCCGGTGCCTCTAAAAGGTGCTGCTGGAAGCCGTGGTGGTCAGGCGCCTCCCGATGTAAATCCTGCAGGCAGGGCCAGAGCACACGCTCAGCCAGGCTCTGTCTCCGTGCAGGGAACGCCCTCCCTGCCAGGCCACTGCCTCAGGAATTCCCGGCAGGAGCAGCAGGAACAAAACTGCTCCGGAGCCCCTCCCCAGCCCCAGTGACTGCCCCGGTCTGGAGCCCCTCCCCAGCCCCAGTGACTGCCCCGGTCTGGAGCCCCTCCCCAGCTCCAGTGACTGCCCCGGTCTGGAGCCCCTCCCCAGCCCCAGTGACTGCCCCGGTCTGGAGCCCAGCCCCAGCTCCAGTGACTGCCCCGGTCTGGAGCCCCTCCCCAGCCCCAGTGACTGCCCCGGTCTGGAGCCCAGCCCCAGCTCCAGTGATTGCCCCGGTCTGGAGCCCCTCCCCAGCCCCAGTGACTGCCCCGGTCTGGAGCCCCTCCCCAGCCCCAGTGACTGCCCCGGTCTGGAGCCCCTCCCCAGCTCCAGGGCCCAGCACCTGCCCCCATGCTCATGTGGAAAGGAAACGTCCTCCATCCCTCCCAGGAGGGAATTAAAACATCTACTGAGTAATTTAAAATAATATTAAATGTTTTTAAATCTGTATCAGTGGAACTTTAACATCTATTCAGTATTAGCTTTTTGCTTTGCTGATCTCCTAGTTGTGAGATTACGAGTCTCATCTCCAGTGGAGCCAAGTGTTGTGTGACTACAGCTCCAGTGTACAGAATTCCTCAGTTCCCTGCCTCTTAATTGTTCTGAGAAATTCCCAGCCAGGGAGAAAATCAGAAAACTTCAACCATCCAGCAATACCACAGGCAAGAAGCACTTCCTGGATAACCATCTTGGACGAAGAGGGAGTTGGGACTCAGAATCAGGCCTCAAAGAAAGCAGGGAAAAAAAATCTATTTTTCTTTTTCCAATTGAACCTTACCCTAGTCCAATGGCCAGCAGGTGAGAGAGCAGCAGGGATGGGAGGAAAACCTTCAGGAATTCTGCAGAGAATATCCCCCCTTTCTTCATGACACTGGTGTTCCTCATGCTGAGCGTGGCTGTGCGCCGGGGGTGCTTGAAGAGGAATTCCCTGGATTTGGGGAAGGGATGTCAGGTGTGTGCTCAGCCTGGAGGAGGAGAAGCTGCAGGAGCTCTCCCAGCAGCTGTGGCAGCACTCACTTGGGCGGGATGTTCTCGGGCCGGCTGGACCAGTCCCAGATCCAATCCGCGTTCTTCCTCAGCAGCCGCTCCACCTCCCTCCTCCTCTCCAGGAAATCCTCCTCAGACTGCAACCAAGAGCCACCCCCAGGCAGCACAGCTGGCACAGCTGGCACAGCTGGCACAGCTGGCAGCTGCCCGAGCTCCTGGCTGCAGCCAGGACCACTGCCCAGGCCAGCCCTGAGAGCCGCCCACCCACCCATCCCACGCCCCACGTGGGAAGCGTTCACAGCCCAGGTAAGAGGGGGAGCAGGGATCCATCCTCAGAGTGGGGTGAGAATGGCAAAGGCCACATCCCAGATCCCAGATCCCGCATCCCATATCCCATATCCCACATCCCATATCCCACATTCCATATCCCAGATCCCACATCCCAGATCCCAGATCCCACAGATCCCACATCCCATATCCCACATTCCATATCCCAGATCCCACATCCCAGATCCCAGATCCCACATCCCATATCCCACATTCCATATCCCAGATCCCACATCCCACATCCCATATCCCATATGTGCCCAAGACAAGACTGCCCTGGCAGTGAAATCCCAGAGCCCAGCATTTAATCCTCATGCACAGACCCGAAATATTCCCAGTTCCCAGATCTGATGGACACTGGGCACAGGGACTCCTGCCCTATCCCAGTTCTGATGGACACTGGGCACAGGGACTCCTGCCCTATCCCAGTTCCCAGTTCTGATGGACACTGGGCACAGGGACTCCTGCCCTATCCCAGTTCCCAGTTCTGATGGACACTGGGCACAGGGACTCCTGCCCTATCCCAGTTCTGATGGACACTGGGCACAGGGACTCCTGCCCTATCCCAGTTCTGATGGACACTGGGCACAGGGACTCCTGCCCTATCCCAGTTCTGATGGACACTGGGCACAGGGACTCCTGCCCTATCCCAGTTCTGATGGACACTGGGCACAGGGACTCCTGCCCTATCCCAGTTCCCAGTTCTGATGGACACTGGGCACAGGGACTCCTGCCCTATCCCAGTTCCCAGTTCTGATGGACACTGGGCACAGGGACTCCTGGCCATGCTCAGAGCTGGCAGATGTCACTGGCTGTCCTTGTCCAGCTCCTGACAGTCCCAGTTCCAGCCCCTGGGCCATCCTGGGAGGCAGGTGAGCCTGGCCAGGTGTGTGCTCACTGAACAAGCCCCCCAGCTCTGGTGCAGTGACAGCACAAACGCTGAGTCAGGGCAGAGCTCCTGGCTCAGCTCAGCTCCATTCCACACAGCCCAGGCCTTGGGATAAAAATAGATCCTGCTCCCAGAATTCCAACAGCTCTTGATGCGCACACACACACGGGATGGAAATAAAACTGTCCAGGCAGCTGGAACTCTGATGGCTTTCTAACTTGGGGTTATTTGTTCTCAAAGTCTAAATAATGATCTTTAAACAGCTGAGGGGTGTTCCTGACAATATAAAATAATAATAATTTCCAGTAATAATTAACTTGCAGTACCACATTTAGCTAAGCTAAAGCTGGGTCCTTGGAGTCTGGCAGGAGTTGTAGAAATGATGCAGAAAAATTCACTTCCTTGAAAGACTTCCTTCCTCAAAATGTTTTGTGAGTCATTTTTTTCATATTAAAAGCTAATTTATTACACTGAAGGCTTCAGATTTCACCCTGTCATCCTGCAATAAGCCCTGTATTGATTAAATATGGTCAATGTATATCCTTTCCCCCACTCTTGCTGCAAATGTGTTTATTCATTTTCCTTGCAAGGTAAACAAACCTACAAAGTGAAATCAGAAAGAACAGGGAGTTTTCTAAAGCAGCAGGTATTCAGGTTTGGTATTAATTGTTAAAATACCTGGAATCAAAGCTATGGCAGGGCTTGGAAACTGTGTATTTTTGGCTGCCATATTTAAGTGACTCTAGAAATTCTTGATGCTGTCGAAATATCTTTTAGAATTCCTACTGAATTGCTGGAGGTGCATTTCAGCATTGGTGGGGGATGTAGGAAATGCACCCTGCCAGCAGCCAAAGGGAGAGGGGAAATCCTCCTGAAAAATCTCAATCACAGATTGGGAGGACCAAACCAAAGCATGCCCACGTGCCAGGAACAAACCCTGCCGGCCCGGCTCTGCCAGGGTGGCTGTGAGTTGTGGAAGTCTCTGCTTCAGCAGCTTCTGCTGCTCCTGCCCAAAGCACAGGGAGGCAGAGCTCCCCTCTCCCTCCCCAAGGTGAGGGCCTTACCTGGAAGCTGTTCTTCTCCCCACTGCTGTGGCTCTCTATCTCCAGAGCTCGGTGGCTGTCCTGGGGGGTCTGCGAGCGAGGAGGGCTGCACCGGGACAGAAGCACCGGGAAAGGAGGAGGTGAGGTGCTCTGTGACACGCTGGGAGAGGGCACGTTCTGCCCATGGCCCAGGGGCTGCGTGGGCAGTGCTGCCACGGCCCAGCCACCTCAGCCACTGCTCTGATCCCCAGCCCTGTGCCCACACTGCCTGGCACTTCCACAGGAACAACAGGCAGCAAACGAAGAGTGGCAGCAGGGTTTGGATTGAATCCCCACCAGCCAGGCCAGGCCAGGCCAGGCCGTTCCACATCCTGTGGAGTGTGAGTCCTGGACTTTGGCTTTTCCCAACACAGTTTAGGCTGCAGACCTCACAGCCCATCAAAATCCAGCAAAGGCATTGGTGGCACTGCCTGACCGCCTGCCCCAGGGCTGAGCTGGTGTGTGGCACTCCTGGACCTGTGCTCTGGCTTCTGAGCACACATGCACACTCGTGTTCCTATGGAAACACGCATAAAACGCACACCCCACGCACACGTGTGTTCATAGGAACAGGCACCTGCATGTCAGTGCACTCATGCTCTGGGCCATCCACACGTCCTTGGCACCCCGTGGTGACCCTGGCAGTGCCCGCCCCGTGCCCAGCAGAGCCCCCTGCTCACCTGTCACAGTGGGAGCTCTCCCTGGAGCTGCTCCTGCCCGACTCGTGCTGGGCGTCCAGCAGGATCTTCTCCATGTCCCCATTGTGGATGGACAGCGAGGCTGGCACCTGCTCCTGGCTCCCCGCGGACACAGAGCTGCCACTGCCACTGCCACTGCCATTGCTGCTGAAGTGCAGCTCCACCCAGGACCCTGTGGGCACAAAGCAGAGCTGAGCCCCACAGCCTGAGGCCTTTGCTACAGGCACCAGAGACCCTGGGGCTGTGCCTGACCCTGGGGCTGTCCCTGGCCCTGGGGCTGTCCCTGACCCTGGGGTTGTTCCTGGCCCTGGGGCTGTTCCTGACCCTGGGGCTGTTCCAGGCCCTGGGGCTGTTCCAGGCCCTGGGGCTGTCTCAGACCCTGGGGCTGTCCCTGGCCCTGGGGCTGTCCCTGACCCTGGGGCTGTCCCTGGCCCTGGGGCTGTCCCTGGCCCTGGGGCTGTGCCTGACCCTGGGGCTGTCCCTGACCCTGGGGCAGTCCCTGACCCTGGGGCTGTCACTGACCCTGGGACTGTCCCTGACCCTGGGGCTGTTCCAGGCCCTGGGGCTGTGCCTGACCCTGGGGCTGTCCCTGACCCTGGGGTTGTTTCTGGCCCTGGGGCTGTCCCAGGCCCTGGGGCTGTCTCTGACCCTGGGGCTGTCTCAGACCCTGGGGCTGTCCCAGGCCCTGGGGCTGTCTCTGACCCTGGGGCTGTCTCAGACCCTGGGGCTGTCCCTGGCCCTGGGGCAGTCCCTGACCCTGGGGTTGTTCCTGGCCCTGGGGCAGTCCCTGGCCCTGGGGCTGTCCAGAGTGACACTGCAGGGACACAGGCCAGCCCTGCCTCCCAGCTCATAAACAGCATGGAATGCAAAGTGCAGGCAGTTGAGCTGGGAAGGCTCACAGGGCTGGGAAGCAGCTGCTCAGTAGTACATTGTGCTTCTCTCTGCACATACAGATCTTTTATTTTGGTATATGTTCCATTTTTATTGTTCAACAGAAGTGAAGAAGAAAATAATCTCAAGGGCTTTTGCTGCCAAAGTTCAGTTATTCGTTTATTGAAATTATTCTGGGCTCCAGAGCCCAGGGACTGTTTAGTGCAGCCTTTTTTCAGTCCCACTTGTAGGCGCTGCTGTGAAGCAACCGCGGGTGTGTGGCAAGGGCTGTCATGGGTTTGCTCCTAGCAGTATATTTAACACGGTCACATGGGCTTTGTTTTCCTAAGGGAGGGAATAACAGCTCCCTCCTGGGCAGGGACAGCTCGCTGCAGGGCCTGGAGCAGCTCCCTCCCTATGGAATCCTGGAATGCTTTGGGTTGGGAGGGATCCCAAATCCCACCCAGTGCCAGCCCTGCCACGGCAGGGACACCTCCCACTGTCCCAGGTGCTCCAGCCCCAGTGTCCAGCCTGGCCTTGGGCACTGCCAGGGATCCAGGGGCAGCCACAGCTGCTCTGGGAATTCACCCTGTGCCAGGGCTGCCCACCCTGCCAGGGAACAATTCCCAATTCCCAATCTCCCATCCAGTCCTGTTCCCTGGCAGTGGGAGCCATTCCCTGGGTCCTGTCCCTCCAGCCCCCCAGAAATGAGCTCAGGGAACAGAAAACACCTGAGTTACACAAAAGCCAGAGGAACCCCACTGTGGAACAGATGTGGCCCAGCCCTAGCAGTGCACAGGGAACAGAGCAGCAGGACGGGAGCAGGAGGGCAGCAGGAATTCCCTGGATTCTGGGCAAGGATGTCTAAGGAATCAGCAGGGAAAGGAGAGACAGGAGAGTGGTGCTCAGGGAAGAAAGGCACAGCAGGAACAGCTGGAGCTGCAGGGTCCCTCCCCAGCCACCAGCAGCACAGGAGTTCACAGGGGTTCAGCTGAAGCAGGAACATCGGACCAGCAAACACATCCCAGATATCCTGGCTGGGAGGAGACTGAGGGCTCCAAAATCCAATGGCAACAGCACAAAGCCGAACTGCCTCACGTGCAGGAACCACCTGAGTATCTCCATCCCAAACACTGAGACCAGCACCTGGACAGCCAAGGTACCACGAAACCCGCTGCAGAAAAACATTCCAGGCCACCGAGTTTGGAAGGGACGCTTTTCTGCAAAGCCCCTTTTCCTTTACAGCTGGTTTGTTGTTGTTGTTTGGGTTTGTCTGGGACTTTTCCCCTCCACGTGACAGTGCCTGGTATGTGGCAGGGAGTGTGCTCAGCGCCGGACAAACCCTTCCCTACCCTTTCCCCCGAAATTTATGGAAGCTCAAGTTGTTACCAAAGAACGATCACAACCACTAGAGCTCAAATTAAGGCTTCATCTGCTGAAATCTTACTGGGTACAGCGCCGGGAATGCAGGATAAAGCAGGGAGGGGACTGGGACTGCAGCAGCAGGAGGACAGAAGATGGGGTTTACAATTTTCCCTTTTTTTCCTTCTCCTTTTGGACGCTCCTCAGAGAAGGGCTGTGCTGGAGCACACGGAACAGGCTGTGATATCACCATTTAAAGATAAAAGCAGCTGTGTTTTTACGAAGCTGGAAATACAAACAGACCGAAGGCCAGGAGAGGCGATGCAGCCCGGCCAGACGAGTCCCGGCGATGGAGTCGGGACAGAGGGGTCTGTCACGATATCCCGGCCCAGGACACGTGTGCGAGCACAGACCAGCCCTGCAAAGCTTCATTTTCTTAAGATACAGCTTTCAACGCCGGGAATCAAGCAGCAGAATTCCGCAGAGCCACGAGAATGCCCCCTCAGGCCGCTCACCCCCCGTGTCAGCCGCACCGTTTGTGGCTGCGCCGGGGTTTTTTCCCTTCCCCGGCGAATCCCGTGCTGTCCCACACCTGATCCCCGCCACTGACCCGCGCCCTGCCCACAGGCACATCCACCGGGCCTCTTCCGCGGGACACGGGGCGGCGGACGCGCACTGCGGCGCGCACACCTGCCAGCGCAATCGGCCAATATCGCGACCCAGAAGGGCCCCGCGCGGGTCCGCCCCGAGCCCGCAGCGGCGGGGCAGTGCCCCCAGCCCGCAGGGGCCGGGCAGTGCCCGCAGCGCCGCTGCTCCGCGGCCTTACCCTGCAGGTTCTCCTCCTGAGGGCTCTGTCGCGACATGGCTGGCGGGCGGCCGGGCACGCACTGACCGCGCGCCGCCCGCCCGCCGCGGCGCCGCCGCACCGCCCCGTGACGTCAGCGCCGCGCCGCCCGCCCATTGGCCAGCGCGGCGGGGCGGGGCGGGGCGGGGCGGGGGTGTGGGGCGCGCGCGCTCCCTCAGCGCCCCCCCCCCCCCCCCCGGGACGCCATGATGGCGGGGAGGGAGCGGGCCCGGCGGGGAAACGGGAGAGCGGGGACGGCGATCCCTGCAAGACATCCCTCATAACTCCCGGAGGACATCCCTCAGGACATCCCTCAGGACATCCCTCATAACTCCCGCAGGACATCCCTCATGACCCCCGCAGGATCCCTGCAAGACATCCCTCATAACTCCCGGAGGACATCCCTCAGGACATCCCTCAGGACATCCCTCATAACTCCCGCAGGACATCCCTCAGGACATCCCTCATAACCCCCGCAGGACATCCCTCATGACCCCCGCAGGACATCCCTCAGGACATCCCTCATGACCCCCGCAGGACATCCCTCATGACATCCCTCATGACCCCCGCAGGACATCCCTCAGGACATCCCTCAGGACATCCCTCAGGACATCCCTCATGACCCCTCAGGACATCCCTCAGGACATCCCTCAGGACATCCCTCAGGACATCCCTCATGACCCCCCAGGACATCCCTCAAGACATCCCTCAGGACCCCTCAGGACATCCCTCGCCCTCCCGCTCTCTGCCCGCACGGCACTCCGCTCTGCTCCGCCCGCCCGCGGGCCTCCCACACGGTGCTTCAGAGCGACACGGGAACACGGACACAGGGGGCTTTCAAAGGATACACGGAGGGGTTTCAAAGCAGATGCATCCACATGCAAAATCACAGCTTGCGGCCGCTAAGCCAGCCCCGACAGCAAAGGATACATGGCCTTAAAATAGGTCATAATCACAGCGTGGTTGGGTTGGAAGGGACCCGCAAGCATCATCGAGTCCGACTCAGCCCTGCACAGAACAGCTCCAAGAAAATTAATAAATAATAATAAAAAATAATAAATCTTCTCCTTTCGGTCTTTAATTGACACGATGCCATCAGGGCTCTCGACAGCGGGAACCACTTAACTTGTGTTGTTATTTGAAAGCAGATACTGATTTACTGCTGAGACTTTGTAAAGACAAACACATAAAACCTGATTTTATTTAGCCAAAGTATTAACTCAATTAAAGCACGCAGGCTCTTTTGCCTTGTGTGGAATTGTTTGCACTTGTGCCTTTCTGCAGCCGAGTCACAAAGCCTAAGAGAAACACATCCGTAAATTGTCCGGGAGCTATTGCAAGAGTGAGGAATATTGCTTTGTAGCCTTCCCAGAAGGACAAGGCCAGGATGTTAAGATGTGGGTATGACACTGTATAGAAGATGGATAAAAAGGGAGAACGGAACCAGCTCTGTTCTAGTGAGGAACTCGGGGGAGAGCTGTCCGTGGCAGGAGCAAACGCCGGGTTTAACAGGATAGCGAGGAGCAGGTCCCGCTCCCGGCTCCTCCCGCAGTGCTCTGCTGCTCCCTGCCGCCGGCAGCCTGCCCTCCCTGCTCCCTGCAGCCTGCCCTCCCAGCTCCCTGCTCCCTGCAGCCTGCCCTCCCAGCTCCCTGCCGCCAGCAGCCTGCCCTCCCTGCTCCCAGCTCCCTGCTGCCAGCAGCCTGCCCTCCCTGCTCCCTGCAGCCTGCCCTCCCAGCTTCCTGCTCCCAGCTCCCTGCAGCCTGCCCTCCCAGCTCCCTGCTCCCAGCTCCCTGCAGCCTGCCCTCCCAGCTCCCTGCTCCCAGCTCCCTGCCGCCGGCAGCCTGCCCTCCCTGCTCCCTGCTCCTAGCTCCCTGCTCCCAGCTCCCTGCTGCCAGCAGCCTGCCCTCCCAGCTCCCTGCTCCCTGCAGCCTGCCCTCCCAGCTCCCTGCTGCCAGCAGCCTGCCCTCCCAGCTCCCTGCTCCCTGCAGCCTGCCCTCCCAGCTCCCTGCTGCCAGCAGCCTGCCCTCCCAGCTCCTTGCAGCCTGCCCTCCCAGCTCCCTGCTCCCTGCAGCCTGCCCTCCCTGCTCCCTGCTCCCAGCTCCCTGCTCCCTGCCCTCCCTGCTCCCTGCTGCCAGCTCCCTGCTGCCAGCAGCCTGCCCTCCCTGCTCCTTGCAGCCTGCCCTCCCAGCTCCCTGCTCCCTGCTGCCAGCCTGCCCTCCCGGGCACGGGCACGGCAGCCGCTCCTCGGGAGGCTCAGCAGGTCCTGCCTCCAGGAACCTGCTCCTCTCCTGACAGGAACAGGGGGCTCAGCAGGTCCTGCACCCCAGAACTGCTCCTCTGCTGCAGCCAGCCCTGACAGGAACAGGGGGCTCAGCAGGTCCTGCACCCCAGAACTGCTCCTCTGCTGCAGCCAGCGCTGACTCGGGTGTGAGGAACCGGGGCTCAGCACTGCGGGCACACAGCAAGGGCTGCCTGCCTCAGGAGGGACATGGGGATCGTGGAATCACAGAAGCCCAGAAGGGTTTGGGTTGGAAGGGACCCCAAATCCCACCCAGTGCCATCCCTGCCATGGCAGGGACACCTCCCACTGTCCCAGGTGCTCCAGCCCCAGTGTCCAGCCTGGCCTTGGGCACTGCCAGGGATCCAGGGGCAGCCACAGCTGCTCTTTCATCGGTCATTGGATGAATGCTTTTATTTTCATGTAAAATTCGATGGCAGAAACTTTTGGGTTATTGACAGAAACTCACTGCGCTGTCATCAGGAAAAATAGTGACTTTTCCTGTTGTCAGATGAAGTCTTTGAAAGGTTATCGATTTGTTGCACTGCGATCCTCTGCACAGCTGGGACTCGCTCTAATCTTATTTACTTGCATGTCACAGACCAATCATGTATTGATTAATTCCTTTTAAGCCAGAAACAGTGACCATCTCCTCCACAGAATAACAAAGGCAATGATTGGGGTGTGGAGTCACACTTGCTGCTCAGACAGCTTCAACTTTGTGTTTGGTTTTCAGGCTCTGGGTTGGGCCTGCCATGAGGGCTCAGCCCAGCTGCAGGGACAGGTATTTCAGGCATTGCACAGAAGTTGTTTGTAATCCCAAACCAGCAATAAACTTGCATTAATTTAGAAATTGATAATGTTCACTGACATTTCTTTGGTTTCTTACTAATAAAAATCAAAGTAATCCACCCACTTCCTAGCCATACAATGTGAGACAGTGGGAATTTCAGGACTGATTTGGGAAAATGTGCCTACAGCTCCTGCCAGGAGGGGACAGCCGGGGGGGTCGGGCTCTGCTCCAGGGAACAGGGACAGGAGGAGAGGGAACGGCCTCAGGCTGGGCCAGGGCAGGCTCAGGGTGGGATCAGCAGGAATTTCCCCGTGGAAAGGGGGTCAGGGATTGGAACTGCCCAGGGAGGGTTGCAGTGCCCATCCCTGCAGGTGTCCAGGGAACTCCTGGAGGTGGCACTCAGAGCTCTGGGCTGGGGACAGGGTGGGCATGGGGCACAGCTGGACTCGGTGATCCTGGAGGGCTTTTCCAACCCAAATGATTCGGTGATTCCGTGACTGCTGCTCTCCTGTGCAGACACAGGCTCCACCCGCGCTGAAATCTGAGCACTCCCAGTCTCCATCCCACCGAGGGGTTGGTCATTAACCTCCCTGGCTGCCCCTGGAAATGGAACCGTACGTGTATTTCATGCTGAGCATTTCTTGGAATCAGGTTCATTATTAACCACCAGCTTCTCCTGCGTCCTTTCCGTGCTGCTGCTCGCCCGGGCTGTGACGTGGGACAGCGTGGGGTGGAACACGATGAGCCTTAAGGTCCCTTGCAGCCCAAACCCTTGTGGGGTTTGCTGATTCTCTGATTTTATTCCATTGGAGCGTCAATACAGAAGCCTGTGTGTGGTGTGGCTGCTGCCGTGGCAGGGCTGTGCCGTGCCCTGGGCCGTGTCTGTCACGTTCCTCAGCAATCCCCACACACTTTGTGCCGTTCTGTGGTGGCTGCACAGGGGGGTTGATCCTGCCTGACCTGAGCTCGGTGCCACAGGGAGCCCAGAACCTGTGCTGGCACAGCTGGGCAGGGCACAAAGCAGGGCTTAAACCCAGAGTGCTGCTGGTTTGCTTCTCAGTCTTGCAATGGAAGAAACTCTGACCACTTCCAGTGTGAATCAGAAAAGCAGGGCATGAAAATTCCTTCAGCTCCTCTTTACTTACTAACTTCAGGTTTTTAAGTCCATTCTCATTTTTGTACAGCTCAGCCCATGGAAGCTGCCAGAGGAATGCTTCTCCTGAGCACTTGCCAGCTGAAAAACAAACCCCAATTCTTTGAGTGATGCAAAGCACTGCTGGGCTCTCGCTGTAGGTCACTTACAACACTGCCTGCAACGTGACTTGTTTTGCTTACAAACTCCCACAAAGTGTTGCAATTCAGCTCTAAAAATAGAACCCAGTTTTATTTGTCCCAGAGCTGTTGTTGTCACAGCTCTCAGAGCCGCAGCCAGTCCTGTTGTCTCCAAGTGCCTCTACATGCCCCTTTGGCCAAGGATAATTGAACCACCCAGCAGGGAGCAGGCAGGGGGAACACGGCCTTGGGGATCCACGAAAATAGGAACAAGCTTCTAAGGAACCTGGTTAGCAGGGACATGTTTCTTGTCCTGCACAGTTGTGAGCTTTGGATGGAGGGAAAATGAAGATTTTCAATGGAAAGTTCCAGTTACCTAGCTGTTGTTTAAGGGGGAAAAACCCCTGGACCCTCCTTTCTAAAAGTGAAGCTGTGCTCCAGGGTAGGTTTCTGCTTCCCAGCCCTGCACTCAGATCACTCTGTCATTCCTGTCAGCAGTTCATGGATACACACTGGCAACACTTCCCACTCTTCTCCCCAGTCTTCACTGCTTTTCATATCAAGAAGACACAAAATCAAACAAATATGCCCTATATCCTATTTGCTTGTAGAGAACTTGGTGGTGTGGGGCTGTTAGAAGTATCTTGTACCCAAATGCATTTCTTTTATGCATATTTGGGTTTAGTTTCTGATGGAAAGGGGAATTTTCAGTGGGCGAGTGAATATTGACAATGGGTATTTCCCTCAGGTATGAGGAGCAGTGGGATACAGCACTCTGGGGGTTACAGACCTGCTTTATATCCATAGGTTTTAGTCCTCAAATCGAACCTTACAGGGCCTTGCAACAACTCCTGCCTTTTGCCACCCGCCCAGCACTCCCAGGTCACCTCAGAGCACGCTGGTACCAGGAATGCCATTCCTGTAAGAGATACACCCCAGTGCCTGCCCTGCCCTTCCACAGGGGTGGGTTTCCATGGACCACGGACCTGCTGGAGGGAGTCCAGAGGAGCCCCTCTGCCCTGGAGCTAACCTGGGACACCTGGGGGGGCTCACCTGGAGAGGAGCAGCTCCAGGGAGAGCTCAGAGCTCTGCCAGGGCCTGAAGGGGCTCCAGGAGAGCTGGAGAGGGACTGGGGACAAAACAGGGAGGGACAGGACACAGGGAATGGCTCCCACTGCCAGAGGGCAGGGCTGGGTGGGAGATTGGGAATTGGGAATTGCTCCCTGGCAGGGTGGGCAGCCCTGGCACAGGGTGAATTCCCAGAGCAGCTGTGGCTGCCCCTGGATCCCTGGCAGTGCCCAAGGCCAGGCTGGACACTGGGGCTGGAGCACCTGGGACAGTGGGAGGTGTCCCTGCCATGGCAGGGGTGGCACTGGCTGGGATTTGAGAACCCTTCCAACCCAGAAGAGCCCGTGATTCCATGACTCTAGAACTTGATCCCATCTCTATTGCTCGGAGCAAGTGCAAAGCTTGGTAGCTGTTTTTAAATCCAAGTGTCCTTCAACCCCCCCTGCCCTTTCCAGCAAGGCAGCCCCGCTGGAGGAGCAGCCCCGGGCGGGTCCCAGCTGTGCTGGATGCAGAGCTTTGGCTCCTCATGGAGCTGGAAATGCCGATCCCGGCCGGAGCGAGGGGCCCTGAGCGCCGGAGGGCCGCGTTTGGAGCAGCATCCCCGGCCGGCTGGGAAGGGACGGAACGGAGGGCACTGGAGCCGGGAGCGGTGCTGATCCCGGGATGGGAGGGCTCTGGAGCCGGGAGCGGTGCTGATCCCGGGATGGGAAGGCAGGGATGGGAGGGCTCTGGAGCCGGGAGCGGTGCTGATCCCGGGATGGGAAGGCAGGGATGGGAGGGCTCTGGAGCCGGGAGCGGTGCTGATCTCGGGATGGGAGAGCTCTGGAGCCGGGAGCGGTGCTGATCTCGGGATGGGAGGGCTCTGGAGCCGGGAGCGGTGCTGATCTCGGGATGGGAGGGCTCTGGAGCCGGGAGCGGTGCTGATCCCGGGATGGGAAGGCAGGGATGGGAGGGCTCTGGAGCCGGGAGCGGTGCTGATCTCGGGATGGGAGGGCTCTGGAGCCGGGAGCGGTGCTGATCTCGGGATGGGAGGGCTCTGGAGCCGGGAGCGGTGCTGATCCCGGGATGGGAGGGCTCTGGAGCCGGGAGCGGTGCTGATCTCGGGATGGGAGGGCTCTGGAGCCGGGAGCGGTGCTGATCTCGGGATGGGAGGGCTCTGGAGCCGGGAGCGGTGCTGATCTCGGGATGGGAAGGCAGGGATGGGAGGGCTCTGGAGCCGGGAGCGGTGCTGATCTCGGGATGGGAGGGCTCTGGAGCCGGGAGCGGTGCTGATCCCGGGATGGGAGGGCTCTGGAGCCGGGAGCGGTGCTGATCTCGGGATGGGAGGGCTCTGGAGCCGGGAGCGGTGCTGATCTCGGGATGGGAGGGCTCTGGAGCCGGGAGCGGTGCTGATCTCGGGATGGGAAGGCAGGGATGGGAGGGCTCTGGAGCCGGGAGCGGTGCTGATCTCGGGATGGGAGGGCTCTGGAGCCGGGAGCGGTGCTGATCTCGGGATGGGAGGGCTCTGGAGCCGGGAGCGGTGCTGATCTCGGGATGGGAGGGCTCTGGAGCCGGGAGCGGTGCTGACGTGCTGCCGGAGCTGCAGTGACTCCGCAATGGCTGAGCCTGCCGGCACTGAGCTCATCCCGCAGCCTGCCGGGGAAACCTGTCCGTAGCTCCTCCGACTGCTCGGATCCGCGCTCGAGGTACGTGGTGAGCACATTTTACTCTACGCTTGGGGGATTTTTAGTATTTTTTATTTTATTTTCCTTCCCTGTCCTCTCCGTGCTTCCCTGGACCAATCGATGCATCACTCCTCATCCGATCCCACTGTTTAGAGGGCAGAGAGGGAAAATAGAAGCATATGCAGCAGGGATGGATTATTTTTTTCAGCCTTTTTCAGCGTGGATCGTAAAAATCTCTGTAAATGTGTCTGCTCGAGCAGCCTACAGGTTTTATCTGGAGTGCGCTGCAGGCAGGGACTCCCTCGGTGTGCAGCATGAGGGACTGAGGTTTCTGCCTACCTGTGCTCCTTCATTAGCGTCTACCTGTGCTCGCTAATGAGTGCCTAACTATGCTCCTTAATTAGTGCCTGCCTGTGCTGATTAATCGGTGCTGACCTGTGTGATGTCTCTGTAAATATGGACGTAATGTGGGCTAGACAGACAGACAGACAGACAGCCAGCCAGCCAGATTTGCTGCACTAAGGCTCGTAGGCTCCATTTGCAGGTGTGCTGTTTGGCATTCTGTGTCTGAGGTTTTCCCCCCGTTCCCCCCCCCGGGGGGGTGATAACCGTGGCTCTGATTTGCGAAGCTCTGCTCTCGGATGCCAGGAAGGGGATGGCTCTGCCTGGCACTGGGGCCCAGCTGCACCTTCCTGCTCCCTCTGTCCCTCAGGATTTTATGGAGTCTCTGTCGTGCGTGATGCAGTTGAAGTGCCAGGGTCAGAGATTGCTGCTGGATCTCCTCTGCAGCTGTGGGTGTTGGTGTTTGGGCTAATGCACGCCCTGATGAATCGCTGTGACAAACAGTCTGTGTCTGTGCTCGCCGGGGAGCTGATTCGGGCATTTCCTGCTTGCTGAACTCCGTGCACGGCGTGGCTCAGAACTGCTTCCCATGGCAATCCTGTCCTCACAGGAAAGCAGGCTCCCCAGTCCTGGAAGTGCCCAAGGCCAGGCTGAACGGGCCTTGGAGCACCCTGACAGCGTGACACTGCTGTCCCTGTCCATGGTAGGGAATGGGATGTGCTTGAAGGGCCCTCACAACCCAAGCCAGTCTGGGCTTTTGATTCTATTCTGCGCTATTTAACCTAAAAAAAAAAAAAGTTCTTTCATTTTTCTGCCCAGCCGCTTGCTCTCTCAGTCATTTTAAATGTGATTTATCTCATCCAGATCCTTTTTCCTTTCAGTTCATGGGATGCCCCTACTGACACTGCTAAAAACGGAGACAGAAATTAGAAAACACATTGGAGTCCCGTTGACTTTTGCCTGTTATTTCACACATTGTGATACAGCCAGAGAAATGTCTGTAGTACAAAACAATAATTTCCTGGCAAGAAAGACTCACAGCTGCCAGGCTGGGCTCTCAGCTGGCATGCAGCATCCTTAACCTGGCACCTCTCTGCACTTGGGCTCCTCTCTCTGTGTAAGGGCTTGCTGGGTGCTCAATAAATGCTCAGGAACTGAACCTTTCTCAGGGCAGACCACTTTACTTTGCAGTGCAATTTCTGCCTGCTTTGTGTTGGCTCCTGGCAGCTTCCTGAGCCATAACCCTTGCTCTTCACCTGCAAATGTCAGACTGGTAGGAATTTTAGTGTTTGCAGTGGTGATTAAGGGTTTGCAGTGGCACCAGCACGAGGCCACAAGAACGGCCTGACCAGAGGAAAGTGCATTTGTCACCAGGGCCCTGATGGAGAAAACAACACCCCACTTGAATAAGGCTTTAAAGAATGTGCTGAAGGCTCACATGGGTTGTCTTGACAAACACCAGTCTGGGGTGTATTTGTGGAACCGTGTGCCTGTAAAGCCTTCCCTTGGTATGTGCTCAGTTGTCAACACCTCCCACGTGGTGAAGTTTCACCAAGTTTCCCAGTGCACTGTCAGTTTACATGAAGAGTAAAACTTTGCTTTTTTTCCTCCTAAAATGCATCGCTATAATATTACTTTTTATTGCAGATGGCTTGAATTCAAAGTAGCATCAGCAAATGAATGTTAACAAGTGAAGGCCTTTAAATAATGACCTTTAACATTTTCCCTTAAAACATGTGTTCTCAGCTTGGCACCTTCTGTGCTGCAGCTCTTCATGCATGATCAGGAACAGAGGCTCAGCTTAAACGGAAAAACAATTTAAAAAGCAAGTCCTAAAAATTTTACAGATCCTGGTTGACTGGGATGTAGGATTAGAACCCATCCAACCACTCTGGGAGCGAGACTCTAACAGCACTGAACAATTTTAAGACACAAAACATTTGTATTAATATATTTTATGGTAAAAGCTGACAAATATTAGCCAATACGTCAGAAATCCAAATGAAATCACTCGTGGGATCCTGTCTTGATTTGCCCACAGCGGGCCAGGAGCAGGTACCTGCATGCAGAGGAGAAGAGAGCTTCCTTCTCCCAGAGCATCGAGGGTTGGTGCCGTAGTGACAAAATGCTGATCCATTTCTAGCAGTCATTTCACCCGGAAAGCTAATTCCTGATTTTCCTTTGCAACTACAGCCAAGTGAGCCATGCCCAAATAAACCCCCAAAGGTCTCAGGGTTGAACAGAACTCTGTGGAAATGACTCTAATGGAGAATGGCACGGTGGCAGACTTTTGAAAACCTCCTCACTCCTGTGCAGACCCGCAGCTCTTTGCAGGCACACGTGATCAGGGATTTGTTATTTGCTGCTGGTGTGGAATCCAGATGAGGGTTCAATGGATTTCATCTGTGGAGCAGAGGCAGTGCCTGAGGAGAGACAGCTGGGAAAGGCTTGAGAGACTGTCTGGAGGATAAAAGGGTTTCCTCAAACACACAGGCCAGCAGCAGGGTGTGGAGGCTTGGCTGTCCTCAAATCCAGTGCAGCTCCTGGGGTTGGAGCTCTTGCACTGGTGCTGTGGTCAGTCGACCTTGACAAGGTCACGGCCAACAGGGACTCTTCTAAAGGGTCACTTTAAGCTGCAGAAAGTGGCTTTTCTGTCCCCTCAGCTCATGTTGCTGGCTCTGTTTTCCCTGTTGGTGGTTCCAGCTCAGCTGGCCCAGCCTGGAGGCACCGCTGCCCAGGGAGGGGCTGCGGGCTGGGCTTTGACCCCATGGGGTGGAGCATGGGCTGGGCTGGGTTAGGGCTTGGGAGGGTCCTCAGAGCTCATCCCATTCCTGTAACCACCCAGGTTTTACCCAGCATGAGGCACAAAGCGTGGCATTCACATTCTCTGGACAGAGGGACACAATTCTGTCTCTCAGGATTGCACAGAGAGAAGAAGAGAAAACAATCTTTATCTCTGCCCCTTTGCTTTCCCCATGTGGAATGTGGTGTGGAGATTGTTCACCTGCAGGGATTGCTGGGCTGGATTCTGGTGAAGGTTGTTTGGGGTCAGTGACCAGTGGGATCCAGCTGAGAGTCATAGTTTGAGTTAGTTGATGGGTGAGTAAGAAGTGAGTATGTAGAATAGGATAATATCTCTTTAAATAGTATATTAATGTAATATAGTATAATTTTAATAAAGCTATCCTTCAGCCTCCTGATCTGGAGCAGACATCAGCATTTCTTCCCTGAGCCGGGCTCTGCTGCATTTTCACTCTACACAAAGGCTTGAGGTACCAGGACACTTGGTCAGGGTGTGTTACACAGAATTTGCTGTAAGCAGTTGTCAGATCAGGCAGTAGTCACTGGCCACCGTGCCTGGTTTGTTTGCTCCCGGGGCTGCTGTGCTTGCTCTCAGTGTCACTGCTGATGATCCCTGCTGTGCTGGTGTCCCCTCTGAGTGCTGGGCTCAGGGAGCCCTTGTGTGGGGTTTGTGACACTTGGTTATGGTACAACAGAATGGTCTTGAAGGAAAATTCATTTGCTTGATGTGCAACTGGAAAATACTCAGTGGTCAAGATTTATCCGTTCCATCCCAGGTAATGCCTGCAGTAGTTAAAAGCCTTTTCTCTCCAATCAAAATGCTTTTGGGATTTCTACTGGGGCTACTAATGACTAATTAAAAACTTGCTGTACTGGTAGATCCCAACTTCTCCCTGCCTGAGCTGTCCACGTTCCCAGGTGTCACTGAAGGACACCCAGGGAACAGGGACAGGAGGAGAGGGAATGGCCAGGGAGGCTCAGGGTGGACAGTGGGAAAAAAATATTTCATGGAAAGGCATGTCCAGCCCTGCCACGGGCTGTGGATGTGGCACTGGAGGACATGGCTAGTGGTGGCCTTGGCTGTGCTGGGCTGGCAGCTGAACTCGGTGAGCTCAGGGGTCTTTTCCAGCCATAAGGATTCCCCAGCTCTGTGATTTAGCAGCACAGTCAGAGACAAATCAAAACGAGCCTTTGGAACAAAGGGTGGTCTTTGGGCTTCGTTTTTTCTCCTTTCCTGAACACACGGCTGGTTCCTGAACTGGCACATGCAGAAATTCCAGTTCCCCATATTGCCAATCCCAGTTTAAAGGGACAGAAGCAGCCCTGCCCAAGCTCTGGACTTTGCTGGTTCGCAGAGTTGCAGTGGAAGGAGTCTCATCAGGTTTTATTCCCTCGGGATACACTCAGGCAGAGCAGGAGTTAAAGGAGCTGTTGCTTGGTGGGTGCCCCTTGTTGCCTGTCAGTCACTCAGCAGGCCCAGCAGCCTGACCTGCTTCCAGCCTGAGGGAGCTCTGCCAGGCAGCACTTCCTAAACAAAGCCAATTTCTTGCTTTCTTTGGTCTGGATTTTTTTTTTTTTTTATTCCCCTCTTACTAAAATATCAGTGTGTATCCTAGGACTGCCATCATTTTGGCCTGATAAGGTTTTACAACCACAAATCGAGTAAAAAACCATAGTGGAGAAGCAAGGAGTGCAGCAAATAGGATATATCATGGGTCTGAAGGGGAATGGAAAAGCCAGGGATGCTGAAAGCCTCCCTAGAGCTGTGCTGCAGGAGGGTATGGATGCTGAGACAGGAAAGGCAGGGCACAGGGATGGGGACAGTCACTAAGGCTGGCGTCAGAGTTAGCATCAAGAGCAGGAGCAGACAGATCTAAACATGGTCTTTTCCCTCAAAGCTGTTTTTGGGAGTTTGGGGGCTGTGGGGTTGGGTGGTTTTTTGCTATTTTGTCTGTTCAAAGGGAAGTTAAGAAATGGGAGTGTGTGAAATGAGTTTCTTCAGCAGTGCCCGGTGACCAGCAGGATCCCAGGCTGCTTTGGGTGGGAAGGAGCTTAAAGCTCATCTGATTCCACCCCCTGCCATGGGCAGGGACACCTTCCAGGAGCCCAGGTCGCTCCAAGCCCTGTCCAGCCTGGCCTGGGATGGCAGGAGAGGGTCAGACTCAGCCTGGCATGGGAGGAGGTGGCACATGCCAGCCCCTCAGGGAACGTGAGCAGACCCCTTGGAGCAGCTCTGCTGCTGTGCAACACAAAGCTCAGTAAAGGACTTGTGTGGGTTTGGGGGAAAAGCCTTAGTGTGAAGCTTTTGCTCCTCCTTTCCCTGTAAATTCCTTGCCATGTGGTGTGAGGGCTCTTTTTCCTTCCAAGAGCTGGGCTGAGGTTTTGGATGTGTTTTACTGTAAGAGCAGTAACAGTTCCACGAGGGGAACAAGTTGTGGGTTAACTTGGTGTTCTGCATAAACATGTGAAACTAAAGAGAAATAAATGCTCTGCTGAAAATATCGTTGCTGTTGTTTAAAAATAAGCCAGTCAACAACTGAATTTGAGACTGAGGAGTATTACCCAGGCACGAATGTTTCCTTTTCTGCTTCTGTTTCCGTGTCAGTCACCACGGGGGTATCAGGGAGAGGCAGTGAGCAGACGTAGCTCCCGGGAAGGGATGTCTGCACGGGCAGGGATGCACTCATACATCCCCAGATCGGGAGTGAAGGGCAGGAGCAAAGATCCACGGGCTTGTTAAAACAACAGCTGCAGCTTTGGGATGGAGTTTGGAGGTGTTGCTGTACACCAGCACTCAGAGGCACTGGTGATTCAGTCCCTAAGAGCCCTGGCTGTGAGCAGGGTGCCCCAGCTTTTCTGAGGGGTGCTGTACTTGTGGCTTTAGGAACGATATTTCATGCCTGCTTATTTCATATTAATGACACTCATCTATTTAAAGGAACACGCGTGCCAACTTCGCTCCTTCCACTTTCCCTGGAGCTCTGAATCCCAAGCTGGCTTGGCTCACACAGAGTAAAATTTTCTGAGGTGTTTTTTCATGCTCTCTATCACCCAAATCAGTGTTGTTACATCTAAATTTAGGCCATCAGCCACGCAGGCCTGCTAGGAGTCGTTTGTTCCACCAGTTGTTATTTCATGGCTGTTGTGTTTTCTGCTCAAACCCACTGCTGGCTCTGGCTTGTGTCCTGCCCACCGCTGACAGTAAAGAGCACTGAACATCAGAAATGGGCAGGGAGACCTCGCTGGGCCAAGCTGTCCCCTGGACATCAGAACCTCGTGTCATTTCCTCTGCAGCCCCCAAGAGGCCCAGGGCACCGATTCCCACACGTGCCTCAGTGCAGCGAGTGCCCTCAGAGATGTGTCACTGCCTCAGTCGTTGTCTCCTCGTGAGCACAGGGCTGGGAGGGAGCTCAGGGAGAAAAGCTCTGTGTGAAATGTCACATTTGGCAGCCCTGCAGCGCCTCTTCAGAAAGCCTCACTTGGATCCTGAAATATTTGTAATATTCTTGCTGGGATGTAGGATTTGTTTTGGTTCTTTTAAAAAAAATTGCAACACATCGACTTTGAAGATGAAGCATAGAAATTATTTTTAGCACTTGATGCTAAGTCATCAGAGATGATAAAGGAGAAAGAGCAACATTTATAGCTCCTTCTCTTTGGCAACAGCAGAAAAACCCCATCCTCCTTCCTGGCTGAGTAAGGAGCTTTCCTCAAAGTCAACCTCAAATCCCACCCAGTGCCACCCCTGCCATGGCAGGGACACCTCCCACTGTCCCAGGTGCTCCCAGCCCCAGTGTCCAGCCTGGCCTTGGGCACTGCCAGGGATCCAGGGGCAGCCACAGCTGCTCTGGGAATTCACCCTGTGCCAGGGCTGCCCACCCTGCCAGGGAACAATTCCCAATTCCCAATCTCCCATCCATCCCTGCCCTCTGGCAGTGGGAGCCATTCCCTGGGTCCTGTCCCTCTGTCCCTTGTCCCCAGTCCCTCTCCAGCTCTCCTGGAGCCCCTTCAGGCCCTGGCAGAGCTCTGAGCTCTCCCTGGAGCTGCTCCTCTCCAGGTGAGCCCCCCCAGCTCCCCTAGCCTGGCTCCAGACAGGCTCCAGTTGCAAAATAGGGCTTTAAGATTCTTGATTTTAATTAAACATAAGTGCTTCTAAAAATTCAGATGCCATTCTAGAACATTTCAGTTTCATTTTTGACAGCATCTCAATTTCTCATCTTAATGTTTTGACTAAAGTGATTGAGAAATAAATCCATCACCAAAAAATGCTCCAGGCAGCAAAGTTCGCCCCAGCAGCTGTGTGGGGCAGTGGAGTGCCCGTCCCTGGAGTGTCCCAGGAACTCCTGGAGGTGGCACTCAGGGCTCTGGGCTGGGGACAGGGTGGGGATGGGGCAAAGGACTCCATGGGCTGGGACTCCTTTGCCAGGCTGAACAACTCTGTGGGTCAGACACTGCCTTGTGCCTGCAGCCTGTGGGAGCTCTCTGGAAGCTCAGTCACAGCTCTGCAGCAGTTATTGCCCTTTTTGCAGAAGGAAAGGAAAAGGCAGAGGAGCAGCGGGTTTGGCCTCCATGGCAACGGCAGCGGCTGCGCTGGGCTCCAGCCGTGCCCGGGGAAGGTGCTCCTGAGGATGGGTTTGCTTTCAGAATCTCTTTGCTACAAGCCCCTTTGCCGGTGGAGAGAGTCGTGTTTTCCTCGATGCAGTGAGCAGAGGGATGTGTCACTGTGCAGGGCTGAGCAGGGCTCGGGGATCCCCCTGGGGGCTGCCGGGGACAGGCTTGCTCTGAAGTAAAGGGGAGCAGGGCAGGGACTGAGCACTGAAAGCCCCTGTTCAGCTCCAAACAGGGGCTTTCACCTCCATTCCCCCTGATTTATGTCCTGGAGTAAAGGGGAGCAGGGCAGGACGGGGAAGCTGAGCACTGAAAGCCCCTGTTCAGCCCCAACCAGGGCATTCACCTCCATTCCCTTCAGTTTATGTCCTGGAGTAAAGGGGAGCAGGGCAGGAGAGGGACTGAGCACTGAAAGCCCCTGTTCAGCTCCAACCAGGGCATTTCTCTTCCATTCCCCCTGGTTTATGTCCTGGAGTAAAGGGGAGCAGGGCAGGAGAGGGACTGAGCACTGAAAGCCCCTGTTCAGCTCCAACCAGGGCATTTCTCTTCCATTCCCCCTGGTTTATGCCCTGGAGTAAAGAGGAGCAGGACAGGGACTGAGCACTGAAAGCCCCTGTTCAGCCCCAACCAGGGCATTTCTCTTCCATTCCCTTCAGTTTATGCCCTGGAGTAAAGAGGAGCAGGGCAGGGAAGCTGAGCACTGAAAGCCCCTGTTCAGCCCCAACCAGGGCATTTCTCTTCCATTCCCCCTGGTTTATGCCCTGGAGTAAAGGGGAGCAGGGCAGGGACTGAGCACTGAAAGCCCCTGTTCAGCCCCAACCAGGGCATTTCTCTTCCATTCCCCAGTTTATTTCCTCCTCTGCTGCAAGGCTCCCAGCCCATGGCGTGGGTTGGAAGTGCCCATGGGCAGGTTGGACACTGGGGCTTGGAACAACCTGGGATGGTGGAAGCTGCAGCAGGGGTGGGGTGAGAGGAGCTTTGAGTTCCTTTGCAACCCAAACCAACCTGGGATTTTAAGGATATAACAAATACAAGGGTCAGACTGCTGAAAGAAATGGCTGAGTTTGAGATGCAGAGGTTGCAGCCTTTCCTGGGGTCTGTCTCCCCTCCCAGAGGTGTTGCTGCTGTGTAATCAGGGGCAGTCTGCTGGATTCTGTCCTTGGGGGGTCGGGGCTGCTGCCCCCTCCCCTTTGAAGCCAGGCCAGTGCACGGAGCTGCTGTGAGCAGTAGCTCTGGCAGCAGGAGCACAGCCAGCCCTGCTCTCCTGGGGGTTGGAGGCTCTTTTAAATTGGGATTCTCTAGTGCTTCAGGCTAGTATTGATTTTTTTTTTCTGGTTTTGTTATTCCTTTATTGAAGTATTCACCTCATGTCTCCTGCATGACATGAAAATTTCATTCTTCTGCTTTCTTACTCATTCTCTCATTGAGTCCATTCTAAAACTCTCAACTGCACCTTGTATTTCTCTTTTTAGAGAAGATGCTGTTCATTAATTCACACCTGAAAACTGAACCTGATGGTCAGTAATATTTTAGTGGTTTGAACAGATTTTTGTCTGCAGAGATGTCAGAATTCTCTATGTATCTCTTCTATATGTATGTCTTCTGTATCTCTTCTGCACCAACTGGAACACCCTGCTGCTGGAGCACTCTGTATCTCAAAACCTGATGCTCAGAAGCTTTGTAACCTTGAGGACTTCGTTAAATCCATGGAAATTTGCAGGATGTGTTTGAGATTCAGTAGTGCCAGCACAGGAAGGAAAACAAGACAGTCCTTTTATGTAAATGGCATCTGCATTCTTGCTTCTAATTAAAAGTCAAAGGGAAAAGCTTTCTGTAATTAAAGGACGTGTTTGGTAATTTGTCACAGGCTGGACTCTGGAGCAGTTCTGGTTGGATCATTCTGGAAGTGACTTCCAGCCTTCCCTCTCCACAGGAACAGGCTGAGCATTCACCTTTCTCTGGCCGTAAATGGCAAGGGCAGGGCAGGGCAGGGGTGAGCAGGGACAGGACAGTGTCCGTGTGTCCGACCCGGCTGCAGCAATAAAGGCAACCCCGACGGGGAAGAAATGCTGATGTCTGCTCCAGATCAGGAGGCTGAAGGATAGCTTTATTAAAATTATACTATATTACACTAATAGACTATTTAAAGAGATATTATCCTATTCTACCTACTCACTTCTTACTCACCCATCAACTAACTCAAACTGTGACTCTCAGCTGGATCCCACTGGGCACTGACCCCAAACAACCTTCACCAGAATCCAGCCCAGCAATCCCTGCAGGTGAACAATCTCCACACCACATTCCACATGGGGAAAACAAAGGGGCAGAGATAAAGATTGTTTTCTCTTCTTCTCTCTGTGCCTCTCCTGAGAGACAGAATTGTGTCCCTCTGCCCAGAGAAGGTGAATGGCACAACCCGGGCTGCGGGGCCTGGAGCTGTGCCACGCTGCAGACACCTGCCCAGGTGTGGGGCAGTGCCAGAGCTGGGGATACCCTGGGGCGGGCTGGAGGGTTTATGGGGTGGCTCAGCTGCTGCTGCTGAGCTGCTGCAGCTCGGGCTGTGCCAGTGGCAGACGCAGGTCGCCCAGCTGGGTCATACCCGTGCTCCTGCCCACCCAGGTGGGCTCAGCCTGGCAGACGGGGATCTCAGCCCTTCCCAGCCCACCTGAGACCCCGCTCAGGAACCCCCTGGGCTGTCCCTCCGTGCTGTGGGCAGTGCAGAGCCCAGGGACGTGGTGGGGTCTGGCTCAGGGCTGTGGTTGGGGTGAGGAGCTCTTTCCCTGCCTGGTCCCATCCTGTGGGAAGGCTGGAGGGATCCTCCCAGAGCCAGCCTCACTCGTGGGGCACTTGGCATCCCTGCCAGCCTGCCAGAGCTCCTGGGGCAGGGGCTCCTCGGGCAGGGCTTCCCATTCCCGTTGCCATTCCTGTTGCCTTTCCCGTTCCTGTTCCCATTGCCGCTGCCTTTCCCGTTGCCGTTCCCATTCCTGTTCCCGTTGCCATTGCCGTTCCCGTTCCCGTTCCAGCCCAGCACAGGCACCCGCAGCTCCGGGATGCGCTGTCCGGCTGGCAGCAGCCGAGCTCCCAGGCCGGCAGCGAGACGTCACCTTTGCTTTTCCATGCAGCGCAGGTAGAGGCTGCCGGTCCCTCCCTGCTCGCTCAGCCCCGGCTCCCGTGCAGCCTTTGCATTTGATTTTTTTCCCCCAAGAAACCGTTTCCTGTTGTAACGTAACCAGATGGGGAGGGTTCAGTGGAAATACCTCGGGAGAGGCTGGCAGAGCCGTGGATCCAGGAAGCAGATCCTCCCCGTACTGTTGGCACGGTTTGGTAAGTTCCATCTGAAAAATGAAAAGCTGCTCCTTTGCTGAGTCACAGCCCCTCGGAGCTGGAGCCGTGACAAGCCGGGAGCCGCCGCGCCGCCGGATTGAGGCAGAGGTGAGCGGAGGGCTCCGGGATGCTGCCCGCCTGCTTTTCTCGCCTGAAATGATTTTTAAAATCTCATTAAAGTGCTCCGTAAACTGAACGCGTCTGCGGGAACGTGCAGCGGCACTGGTGGCCCGCAGGGTGGGGGTGGCACGGCTGTGCCGAGGCACATCCCGGGCACGTCCCGGGCACATCCCGGGCACATCCCGGGCATATCCCGGGCACGTCCCGGGCACGTCCCGGGCACATCCCGGGCATATCCCGGGGACATCCCGAGTACATCCCGGGCACATCCCGGGCATATCCCGGGGACATCCCGGGCACGTCCCGGGCACATCCCGGGCACATCCCGGGCACATCCCGGGCACGGAGCGGCTGCGGGCGCTGCCAGCGGCTCGGGATGCGCGTCCCGAGCCCTGTCCCGGGCTGGCAGCCCCCGGAGCGGCCCAGCCGGGGCCGGAGGGGCCGGAGAGCCGTGCCCGGTGCCAAGGGCAGTTCTGCCGGTGCCGGTGCCGGTGCCGGTGCCGGCGGAGCTCCTCCCGCAGCATTGCCGGTGCCGAGGCTGTGCCGGAGCCGCTCTCCCGTTCCGGGCTGTCCTCGCCGCCACAAACGCCTGTGCAGCCCGGGCCCGGGGCTGCTCCGGGCCTGGCACCGGGGTTTGTCTGCTGCGGGCTCTCAGCTCCGTCCGTGCCCCGTGCCCGGCTCCGGGGCTGCACCCGCACGGCCCCAGGGGATTGTTCCCTGGAGCTTTTTTATCTCCTCCAGCCCACGGAACTGGCTGTCAGATCCAGAGGAATTTATACAGGGAGGAGGGAGCTGGGGTTGCTGAAGGAAAGACAGGAGAGTTCCCTTACAGCAGAGAACCTGCAGGGAGGACAGGGACACAGGAGCATTTCCTGACAGGCTGCAGGTAGCACAGGGACACAGGAGCATTTCCTGACAGGCTGCAGGTAGGACAGGGACACAGGAGCATTTCCTGAGCACCGGTAAAATGTGGCATTTGACACTTGAAAGTAATTCCAGTTCTGTTGAAATGCTGCCAAGATATGTATTATCTAGACAGAAAAATGCTCTTGGGCTGCTGTTTCCAGTGTATCTGTGGTCATTTCAGTCGCAGATTTGGTTTTTAAAGCAAATCTGAAGTTGTTATTATTGTTAGACATGCTTTTCTTGTACTTTAAAATAAGCTTTTAAAAAGTTTTTTAAAACTCCGTGTCTTTGGGAGCTGTGGTGTTGCTGATCCGTGGGTAATCAGCACATCTCCAGCTGCCTGACCACTGCAGGTCACCGTGGCCTGAGCTGACATCCCTGAGGGATGGAGCAGAACCACGGAATCATAGAATCACAGAATTGATAAGGTTGAAAAAACCCTTGGTGATCATCGAACCCAGCTATTATCCCACACCACCACCATGTTCACCTCTAACCCATGGTCCTGAGTGCCACATCTGCATTTTGTGAACACTTCCAGGGATGGTGACTCCATCACTGCCCTTGGCAGGACTGGACAACTCTTTCTGTGTAGAGATTTTTCCTGATCTCAAACCCAAACCTCCCCTGGTGCGACTTGAGGCTGCTTGCTCTCATCCTGAGGAATTCAGCTGGGGCCTCTCCTCCCAGCCCCTTGCCCCCCTCCGGAGCCTCTGGGCTCTTCCCTCTCCTCCAGGCCCAGCAGGGCTCTCCCAGCTGTGCCAGCAGGACCTTTGTCCTGTCCCACTTTGCAAGAGCAAAGCAGGAGCTGTGATTTCAGCACAGGAGCAGTTAAACGAGGAGGACAATACTCTGTCCCCAAAGGCAGAGTGCCAGGGAGTGCCAGTCCTGGCCTGCCCTGCCTGCTGCAGGCCGGGGTGATGGGCTGGAAGGGCTGGGCTGGGCTGTGGAGGCTGCTCTGGGGCTGGGGGCTGCCCCCAGCCCCAGGGACTCAGCTCCTGCCTTTTCCTGGCCAGCCGTGGTTTGGCCCCAGGAGCAGCAGAACGATGGGCAGCTGCTCCCAGGGTTTGTGGTGTGTGATCCCAAGTCAAAGATTCATCTTGCCACCGGAAAAATCATTTCATTTCCTGCCAGTACCCACAGGGTGGTTCCTTGTTCTTGCATTAGTACGAAAAAGTAACTGAAACATCCTTTTCACCTACACACTATCAATCATTTAACAACTTCCTCTTCAATGTCCTTCCAAAAAATCACAGAGTCTCACTCTTCTATTACCTGGTTGCACCTATTATGTTTCATTTAGCAGAATTTGAGTGGATTAATGAGCACCTACCATTTAGCTTTCTGCAGTATCATAATGCTTTTCCTCTGATTTCACATCTCCTGCCACTGTAATACCTTATTTACATTGCTGTGTGCACAACAGATGTCCTCAGTGATGACTTGATCTTTCCTCATAAATCTCTGTGTGCAGGATATGTCAAATTGTATTTTTAAATGTAGATTATCTTGTACTTTCACGGATTGAATTTTGTGTTGCTAAGTTACCTATTTTTTTTCTAATTTGAGGTTATTGTTGGTTTTTGGTTTTTTTGTTTGTTTGTTTGTTTGTTTTTCTTTTTGCCTGCCTTGTCCTCTTTCCTGATTGACCTAGATAATCCTCTGTTGTCAGCAGGTTTTTATGTCCTGCCCTTTACCAGGTCACCAGCACACCAAACAGTGCCAGCCCCAGCTCTGGGCCTTGGAGCTTGCAGCTGGGAATCAGCTTTGTGTGGGTCCCCAGCGTGCCTGGAGTTCGTTACACATCACATCACACCACACTGCTCAGTCTCCTGTCGGGGCTGCACGGGGAGGGGCTGTTGGGGTGCCCTGGCTGGGCCGGGAGCTGGGCTCGGGGTCCCTGTGGGCCACATCCAGCTCGGATATTCTGTGATCCCACAGCTCCCGAGCAGTTCATCACAGCAGGGCCCGACCCTGAGGTGTCCTTGTGAACCGGGGATCCAGATTTCCATCCTCGCCTGCCCATCGCCTGTGGGTGCCGGGACTCACTGGGCTCACTCTGCTGCCCCAAGCACAGCCCACGTTCCTCAGCCCCTCTGCCTGCCGGCAGCCGCTGGCTCGCTGGGCAGGGCTTGCTGGGCGTGGGCTTCTCCCCTGGACGTAGTGAACCGTAGGAATTTGCATCCTTTAGATTAAAGAACTCCCAGGCTCCCCCGGAGCGGAGCAGCCACGGCCATTGCTGTTCCCAACGCTGTCCCTCCGGGTGCCCAGAGCTCTGCAGAGCCGCAGTCCCTCCCTCAGTGCCCTGAGAACGGCCAGGCTGGGCTGGGGGGACGCATCCCCGCGAGGAGCGTCCCCTCCGGGCTGGGGGACACATCCCCTCGGGGAACATCCCCTGCAGCATCCCCTCCGGGCTGGGGGGACACATCCCCGCGAGGAGCATCCCCTGCAGCATCCCCTCCGGGCTAGGGGATCACATCCCCGCAGGAAGCACTCTCTGCAGCATCCCCTCCGGGCTGGGGGACACATCCCCGCGGGGAGCATCCCCCGCAGCATCCCCTCCGGGCTGGGGGACACATCCCAGCAGGGAGCACTCTCTGCAGCATCCCCTCCGGGCTGGGGGACACATCCCCGCGGGGAGCATCCCCCGCAGCATCCCCTCCGGGCTGAGGGACACATCCCCTCGGGGAGCATCCCCTCCGGGCTGGGGGACACATCCCCGCGGGGAGCATCCCCCGCAGCATCCCCTCCGGGCTAGGGGATCACATCCCCGCGGGGACCATCCCCTCCAGGCTGGGGGACACATCCCGCGGGGAGCATCCCCCGCAGCATCCCCTCCGCCCTCCCGGCCGGGCAGAGCCCGGTGCGGCGCTCCCGGAGCAGCGGTCGGCACCGGGCGGGTCAGGAGCCGGACGGGCACAGCCCTTCCTCGGCTGAGGATCAGCGCGGTGCCAGCAGCCACTTTCCCCGAAGGAGCAAATGCAGAGGGCTGAACGGCTGGAGAAGGCTGAACTCAAATCCCGGATTACCCAGCTGCCACACTAACCCAGTGCAGGAGCGGGCTGCTCGGAGCTTCCAGCCTGTACCGGGGGCTGCCGGTGGGAACGCTTCCCCGCTTCACGACCAGCACATTTCACAGCGAAAAGCAGGGCCGGTGCTTCTCCTGGTCATCTGCACATCCGAGCGGGAGATTCCTGCAGGGGAGGGGTTCCCCAGGAGGAGGCATCAGCCAGGAGAGGCCACTTGGGAATGAGTCACTTGGCCTCAGAGGTGAACTCCAGGAAGTCAGCTTTAGTATTTTAGTGACCCAATGGAGAAGCAGAGGCAGCTGTCAAGGTTCCTATTTTCCCGGTTTTTTTTCTTTTTTTTTTTTTTGTTTTGTTTTGTTTTGTCTGTTTTCTTTTTTTGTTTTGTTTTGTTTTTGCTGTTAGTCTTGGTTTAAAAAAAAAAAAAAAAAAGGCTATAGAGTTCTTGTGTTGAAAATAAGACTTTCCCAGAGAAATGGATCAGAGAATCCCAGAATGGTTTGAGTTGGAAGGGACCTTAAAGCCCACCCAGTGCCACCCTGCCATGGCAGGGACACTTTCCACTGTCCCAGGCTGCTCCAAGCCCTGTCCAGCCTGGCCTTGCACACTTGGATGGGGCAGCCCCAGCTGCTCTGGGCAGCTTGTTCAGCCTGGGGCGCTTGGACTGGAGATGTCAAGGTGAGGGTGAAGCAGCCTTTCCTTCCCCTGGGCTCTGGGCCTGCCACGGTGCCAGGAGCCTCACACCCCCCTGCCGATGCGTTCAGTGAGGCTCAGGGCAGCTGCAGGCACGCCAGGCACGCTGACTCCAGAGGTTCATGCAGCATTTCAAATGAAATCAGCCCTGAACAATCGGAGTCCAGCTGCAGAGTCCTCAGCCTGTGCCTGTGGTGGGTGCAGAGCCCTCCTGGCAGAGCTGCCCTGGCCAAGGGCAGCAGCACAGCGTCACCTCCGTGCCTCCATACCCCCACGGGCACAGGCTTTGGCTCCTGCCACACCAGTGCTTCCCACTGCTCTGAGCTCTTTCCCGTGTGCCTGCAGCCCTTCCCCTCCCACCTGTTGCTCTGCCTCTCCTCTGGAAACAGGAGCTTTGTTCTGCCAGGTTGGTCAGGGTTTCTGGCTCATCAGCTGGGAGGACATTTTGCCTCTAGGATTTTATTCAGTCATCTTCCAGGGGCTGCTTTTGTTATAAAATCCTTTTTGTAATGGATCTTTTCTGTATAGTTGGAAATATTTATTTAGCCAGTGGCTAAAGAGGCTCCAAGAGAGCTGGAGAGGGACTGGAGAAGGGGGAATGGCAGAGGGCAGGGATGGATGGGATAATGGGCAGGAATTGTTCCCTGGGAGGGTGGGCAGGCCCTGGCACAGGGTGCCCAGAGCAGCTGGGGCTGCCCCTGGATCCCACCGGAACAGTTTCTGTGCTCTGCACTCGATTGCCATCTCTGGATTAGGTCTCTCCCTTTACCTGCCCCAGCAATAGCCGTGCTGGTGAAAGCAGCCCCAGGCTCTCGGTTGCTGCACACCTGCCTGCCCCCAGGATGTACCTAAAGCTCTCTTGATCTTCCCCAGGGAGCACCTTCCCAGCTGAGCCCGGCTGCAGGGCTGGCACCGGCTCCCAGCAGAGCCCGCCCTGCCAGCCCTCGCCCTGGCACACGGATTGGCAGGGACAGGAATGCTGTTAATCCCTGGCACCGCTGCCCCCGGTGGGTGCCACCCCCTGACAGCACATCCCAGAGTCTGGGCATGCTCCTGCTTTCTGCCCAAATCGCTGGTTATGTTTATTTGTGGTGCTGTTGCTTTCTGTTTACTCTTGCGTTTCTCAGCCGAGGATCACGTTCAGTAACAGGGCAGAGGTGGGCTGGCATTAGGGAGGGGACTCACAGCATCACAAAAAGGTCATTTGAACCAGGATATTTAGCAATGAAAAATCAGGTTTGAAATAATCTGATCCTCGGTTTTCCAGGCTGCAGGAACAGCTTTTCACTAGAGCCTGATGGACATCTCCCAGCTGTTTGCATTTGGGAGATTAATCCACTCTCCATTCAAATTCTTGTCTGTTGCTGTGAAATGTCAATTTTTATCTTGCTTTAGAGCTGGGCACACACCTACTAAGAAGAAAAACACACTGTCAAATAGAAATGTAATTTTTGGATAGTCTGGGTCAGCCTACAGAAAGATTCCTACTCCCATCAGTGGTTTTTCTGCTGCCCAGTTCCTCACAGCTGAATTTAATGATGATGAATCAGTCTGGAAATTAACCTTAATTCTGAAATCCAAAGCGCAGTGGTTTTGTTGCCACTGTTGAGTCTGTTATTTTTCAAGCTCATTTATAAATTGAATAAATCCAAGAACTGAAAATCTTTTATAAGAGTGCAGCAATTAAATACTGCCTTTTCCATCCTCAAATCCAGCTGTGTTGTGTGTTGGTGGCGAAGAGGGTTGGAGAGCAGCATTAAACACTTATTTAGGGATGTTAATAACATGCTTAAAATGTTTCCATCAAGTGCTTTTGGATCGTGCGATGCCATCTGTGTTACAGTTGATTTAGTTAATTACACAGGCATGGATTCCTTGGGAGAAGGGATGGCACAGCTTGTTTGTGAGCAGGAGAACACAGTGACACACTATTAAACTCGTGGAATTGGGTGTGAAATATATTCCTCACTAACAGTCCTCCCCAAATGACGCCGAGTTGCTGCAGTTGAACAGATCACTTGGATGGGTGTGCTCTTGGAGTTTACTGCAGAAACTCCCGTGGATTTTTGTACCTTAAATATTGGGCGTTATCTGAGAAAAAGGAGAAATTACTTCCCTACCTAGTCACCTGTTTTTAATTAATTATTGCTCTTTCTGCAAATTAGCCCTAAGAGTTGTACAATGGAGCAGGTGTCCTGCTTTAAAACCTACCTGCTGGCATTTAGCAGCAATTGTGGCTGCCAGCACTGCGTTCAGACTGTCCTGAGCTGGGACCCACAGGATCACCCCGTGCAGCCCTGGCCCTGCCCAGACCCCCAAAATCCCACCTGGGCATCCCTGGAGTGCTGTCCAAACCCTCCTGGAGCTCTGGCAGCCTCGGGGCCGTGCCCATTCCCTGGGGAGCCTGGGCAGTGCCAGCACCTCTGGGGAAGAGCCTTTCCCTGATATCCAGCTAAACCCCCTGGCACAGCTCCAGGTGCTCCCTATAACCATAATTAGCTTCATAATTGACATCCAGCCATGGTTTGCCCTTAAAACAAAACCCAAAAAACCTGTGTGAGGCTTAGGATGTAGAACCAGAGGGTGGGATTTGGATTCCTGGGGGTGGCACAAACAGGTAACTTCACACACAAGGGCAGTCTGCAAGCTGCAAATGTAGATCTCACAAAGGACACCCATCAATGAGTTAAAGCCAACAACGGTGGAAGGATTAATCTTTGAGGAGAAATTCAGGTCAGTTGGGATTTGACATGTGTCTGTTACAGCTGCTGCTGGAATCAATCTAATCCTCAGCAAAACTTTGGCTAGACTTCCATCTGCAGAGATGTCAGGGCTGGGGGATGAGGGGTGGAATTATTTTGAATTATTTCATGAAAGATAGGTTTCACAGCTTACTTCACACTGGGAAGCACTGAGCTGGTTTTTTATTTCCCTTGGAAATGGAGACTTGCTCTGCAGCAGGCAGCTGCAGGTACCAGGGTGTGTTAACTTTGCAGCGTGGGGAGCTTTCAACTTCCTCAGCAAGAGCATGGAGCAGTCAGAAGTGCCTCTGGGGAGGTCTGGGCTGGGTCACCCACGCTGCTTGTATTTTTTAAAAAAGGAATTTTATCAAATTAGTCTCAATCTGAACAGCACAGAGGAAAAAAAAAAAATCCTCATAGAATGTCCAGGGAAGGGAACGGAGCTGGGAAAGGGCTGGAGCCCCAGGAGGGGCTGGGGGAGCTGGGAAGGGGTTGGAGAACTCCTGAGGAGCTGGGAAGGGGCTGGGGAGCTCCTGAGGGAGCTGGGAAAGGGCTGGAGGATCCTGAGGGAGCTGGGAAGGGGCTGGAGAACTCCTGAGGAGCTGGGAAGGGGCTGGAGAACTCCTGAGGGAGCTGGGAAGGGGCTGGAGAACTCCTGAGGAGCTGGGAAGGGGCTGAGCCTGGAGCAAAGGAGGCTCAGGGGGGACCTTGTGGCTCTGCACAGCTCCTGCCAGGAGGGGACAGCCGGGGGGGTCGGGCTCTGCTCCAGGGAACAGGGACAGGAGGAGAGGGAACGGCCTCAGGCTGGGCCAGGGCAGGCTCAGGGTGGGATCAGCAGGAATTTCCCCATGGAAAGGGGGTCAGGGATTGGCACTGCCCAGGGAGGGTTGCAGTGCCCGTCCCTGGAGTGTCCCAGGAATCCCTGGAGGTGGCACTCAGAGCTCTGGGCTGGGGACAGGGTGGGGATGGGGCACAGCTGGGACTCCCCGGGCTGGGAGGGCTTTTCCAGCCCCAGGGACTCTGGGATTGGATTCTGTCTGCAAATCCATGGGATCTGCATGTGAAGGAAATGCAGAACAGACCCCTGTGTGCAGGACAATTCGTGTCTTGGCCTGCTCACTCCTTTTCCCATGCAATTCCCAACGGGTTTCCTTCTCACCCTGCAGCTGAGTGAGTGATGCTCTGTTTGTATGGATATATGACAAATGTTTGTGTGGATAAAGGTCAAAGCACAGCTCCAGCACGGGACACGATTGCATGGCTTGGCATGAAATTCCTTTTCAGAGGAAAACTCGTTTTCTTGCATCTGGCTCTACAGGCTGGTGCAATCCTAAATGGAACGTGGGTATCACTCATGTGAAAAAGTGGGAACTCGGCCATTACATTTTCTTTCTCTCATAGTATTTCAAGGTGCACCAGAGGCTCAAAAAGATTTGTTTAAACTAATAAATCAGAACAATTTGTCAAAAACAGAGAACACCAGTGCTCGCAGGGCTGTGGCAGATGTTGGAAATGTTCCATATTTGTAAGAACAGTGTTCTGCTTTCAAATATTGGTACCCTGGGTAGGGATTAATTCACTTATTTTTAACCATGGTGAAACATTTCGGCAACTACTACCTAGAAAACACATTTCCCAATTAGTCTTGATGTCAGGAGGCAAAGGGAGCGCTGAGCCCTGCTCAAGGCAGCTCTGATGCATTATTGATGCTGTTTTCAATATCAAACAGGCCAGGAATCAGATGCATAATCTATTCTCCCAGCATCAGAAGCATGATGACCTTTCTGTTCTATTAAGGTGATGTGTCTGATAGCCGCCCCTTCTATGTAACTCACTGGGAAAATAAAGGAAAAATCCAGGGGCAGGTGCCCGGTTTTCCAGGGAATGCCTCCTGTGCCCAGTGCTGTGGGGAGGGGGAGTTTGGGACAGGCCCTGTTGAGGGGCTGTGCTCAGGCACCCTCCGAGGTCCCCACGTGTCCCCAGTGCCAGAGCAGAGCCCCGGGGAGCAGCTCTGTGTCCCCTCAGCCCGGGAGGAGCCACCTCCTGCCAGCTTCTGGCTCAGCACGGCGCTGCTGACGGGGGAATGGTTCTGTGGTGCGTTTTTCTCGCAGTATTTGTGACAAATGTCCTTTCAGGCCTGGCCTGGCAGCTGGCCCCGGGTGCCAGCTGTGCCCAGGGCGTGCTCCAGCAGACACGGCCGCTCTGGCTGCAGGGCCACTCTTGTGGGAGCACAGGCCACCTCTGTCGTGGCTCCAACAATGGCACTTGTCCCCCTGCACACGCCCAGGCTCGTGGCTGTCGCTGGGAGCTGCCGTGCCCTGCTCAGCCCTGTTTCCTTTCTTAGCCTGGCAGTAACAAGCCAGCGTGTCCTCAGCTGCCAGGGCTGAGCTCTGCTGGCCCCCGCACCAGATCTACATCGATATATATCTGTGTATATATATATTTATACACATATACACACACACCTGGCTGCAGCATCACCCCTGGGCTCTGCCATCCTGCCCACTGCTGTGGGGCTGCACATTTGGGACATTTGGGACATGTTTAGTGGGCACGTGGTCATTCCTGGACTACCCTGTGCAGGGCCAGGAGTTGGAGTTCAATGTTCTGAGCAGGTGCTTGGCATGAAATGTGTCAATTCATACTGTTAAGCCTTCGTAACATTTTAAAGAAAATGAAAAAGCTGCATTGCTGTAGGTGTCAGGATCTGTGGCTCTACAAGCTGACCTCGGGGAGAATTCCCCCCCAGTGAACTCAGCTCCACGGTACCAGCTCCCGAGTTTTCTTTTCTGTAAGCACACAGATGTAAATTCTCCCAGCCCTCCCTGTCAGGAAGAATCCTGTTAGCAATTGCTCTCTCAAATCCCTGTACCATTCAAATGATGATTTGTCTGCCATCCGTGTGGAAGCAGTTAAAGCTTGTTGGTCGCTGCTTCCTCAGGTTCTGAACTAACCTGGCTCACGCTGCCTCTGCCTTTGGAGGGAATCCTCTAAGAAAATAATTGTAATGTGCACAAAGGCCTCGTTTGCTGCAGCAGGTACAACTCTGTGCCTGTGGCTACAGGCTGCCCCATTTTTTATCAATAAAGAAAGAGGGTTTTAAATCTCCATTGGTGTGTTGTGTCTGCTTACACAAAGCAGCAAGAATCTTAAATGCAAAGAACATGTACTCGTGTTATAGATTTCTCAGGCAATATCTTTAAAATTTAATTTATTTCTATTTCTTTGCCCAATCAGACATATTTCTTTTTATAGAAACTTCCAGGCTACAAAGTCAGGCACCGGCCTGAGTAACAGCAGAACTGAGACTGTTTGTACCACCTTGCTTTGGACAATTAATATCAGGAGTGTTATTTTATTCTCCCACTTGTTTCTCTAGGTTTTAGCCTCCCTCCTTCCCTCTGACCCAATGTCCTGCATGAATTCTCTGGCTCTCAGCAGCTCTGCCCTCCCAAGCTCCAGCCCTCTCCCAGCCTTATATCCCATTTTTGTACCCCCAGAGCAGGTGCCTCCCTTGGCTCTTTTCTCCCTGATAGAGTCAGGCTTTTGCTCTTAGAATTCAAACCAGGATTTTTTTTTATTATTATTATTATTACAATGTTGTTGTGGAGGCTGGTTCTGTTGCTGTTTTGCTGTTGTCATTTATGGTTACTCTCTCCTTGCAGCTGCCCTGACCTGCTGAGCCCCATCCCTGGACAGGGACAGTGCCTCTGCTGTGGTTGGACCATGAGGGACAGAGCGAGGCACTGAGGGTCACCAGCCAGGAACGCTGCTACCCACGTTAACAGGATCGCTTGGAGAAGGTTGGAAATGTTTTCCCAAATCTGAGCACTCTTTAATGGAACTTTGCAGTGTGACCATCCCGTGATTCCGTGATTCTATGAAAATAGAATAGAAATAAAATCTTCCCAGTGGTTGCTGTCTCCGGGCTGTGGCAGTGCCGGGGACTGGTCCCTCCTGAACATCCACATCCTCTGTGCTGTGTGCATTCCACATCATCTGTGCTGTGTGCATTCCACATCATCTGCCCTGTGAGGGATCCACATCCTCTGTGCTGTGTGCATTCCACATCCTCTGTGCTGTGTGCATTCCACATCCTCTGTGCTGTGTGCATTCCACATCCTCTGTGCTGTGTGATCCCATATCCTTTTCTCTGTGTGGGATCCACATCCTCTGCCCTGTGTGGGATCCACATCCTCTGCTCTGTGTGGATCCCATATCCTTTTCTTTGTGTGAGTACCAATCCTCTGCTCTGTGTGCATTCCACATCCTCTGTGGTGTGTGCATTCCTTGTCCTCTGCCCTGTGTGGATCCCACATCCTCTGTCTGTGTGGGATCCACATCCTCTGTGTTGTGTGGATCCCATATCCTTTTTTCTGTGTGGATCCCACATCCTCTGCCCTGAGTGGGTTCCACATCCTCTGTCCTGTGTGATCCCATATCCTTTTTTCTGTGTGCATTCCACATCCTCTGCCCTGTGTGGATCCCATATCCTTTTTTCTGTGTGGATCCCACATCCTCTGCCCTGAGTGGATCCCACATCCTCTGCCCTGTGTGGATCCCATATCCTTTTCTCTGTGTGGATCCCACATCCTCTGCCCTGAGTGGATCCCACATCCTCTGCCCTGTGTGGATCCCACATCCTCTGCCCTGTGTGGATCCCATATCCTTTTCTCTGTGTGGATCCCACATCCTCTGCCCTGTGTGGATCCCACATCCTCTGCCCTGTGTGGATCCCACATCCTCTGCCCTGAGTGGGATCCACATCCTCTGTGCTGTGTGCATTCCACATCCTCTGCCCTGTGTGGATCCCACATCCTCTGCCCTGTGTGGGTCCCAGGACAATAATTGTCCAGACAAAGGAACAGGACACCGCCTGGCAGGAGGGTGCAGCCGGGGGGGACAGGCCCTGCTCCCAGGGAACAAGGGATGGGACAAGAGGCTGCATCAGAGGAGTTCAGGTTGGATATTGGCTACACTGCTCCGTGGAAAGGGCTGTCCAGCCCGGCTGTGAAGTGCCCATCCCTGGAGGGCTTTAAAAGCCGTGTGGATGTGGCACCCGGGGGCGTGGGTCACCGGCAGCGCCGGGGGCACGGCTGGACGGAAGCCTGGTCCTGGAGGAGTTTTCCAGCCCAACAAAGCTGTGGCTGCACACTCAGCCAGGGAAGCCAGCCCCTCAGCTGGCCCCGGGGCGTGCTGGGCGCTGGTCCCGCTGCCAGGCCGGTGACAGTCCCCTCCTGCAGGCCCCAGAAGATGTAGAGCGGGCGGCGAGCGGCGAGCAGCGGGGCCGGGCCGCCCTCACCATGGCCAAGAGGGGCTCCGGCAGCCGCGCCAGGGGGGACAAGCCCGACGCCTTGGCCGCCCTGCAGGCTGCCAACGAGGAGCTCAGGGCCAAGCTCACCGACATCCAGATCGAGCTGCAGCAGGAGAAGAGCAAGGTGGGCAGCTTCCCTTCCTGTGAGCGCAATTCGGTGTCGTTCGGAAAGTTCCGGAATTCCCTCTGCTGGTTCTTCTCTTCCCCTTTCACGCTAATTTCCTTTGGGTTTTGCACTCAATCTCCTCCAAACCGAGTGCTCGTACAATACTAAACCTCAGCTCTGCCCCCTGCCCTAATTCCCAAATCCAAGGAGACACAGCTTCTCCCTCAGCCTTTGGGAGAGGGACAGCACATGGGGCTGGAGCCTCAGCTCCAAGAGTTTCCAGCCCTCACCCTCAGACCGCTTCTCAGCAAGAGCATGGAATATTAACTGGCTTTTCCCCAATTCTCCAAATCACTTTCCACTGATAGACTTCGGGGGGTTCTCGGTTCCAGAATAGAAGTGTGTTACCATGCAGGGACAAAATGATAGTTTGCATTTTTCCATGAATTTGCATCACTATTAGGCATTTTAGACCATGAATCTGACACACGGGTGTAAGTAAATAGAATATCTGTTGATCCCTTTGCTGTGCAGCAGCATTTGCAGCTCTAAGGCTGAGGACTTTGTTTTCCTTCTCCCTGTCCTTCACAGCCACTTCTGGCCACGGCCTCTCTAGAGTTTATGGCAGTTTTAAACTGAAACATCACTTGAGCCTTGTGTGGTCAGGTACAGTCAGTTATTTCTGCTGAATAATTCATCACTTCAAAAGCAGCTGGTAAAATGCAGCTGTCTGGGGCTTCTCAGGAGCTTGCACAGAGCTGTTTGTGCCCTGCCTGTGCACGTGCAGGTTTGGCCTGCGTGCCTGAGCCAGAGTGATGGCCTTGGCACCTGATTTGTCCCTTATTTTGGGGGTAATGTGCTGTGAGAGCTTCTGCAGAATAAAGTAAAGACTCAGACTTACTCAGAAGGTCCTGAATGTGTATTAAACATGAGCCTGCAGTGAAAGAAAGGTCTTTGCTACCACCAGTTTGTAGACACAGACATACCAGCATTGAGGTGTAATAGTGCAAAGTCATCTGTACCATTTTTAAACAATATCTTTATGTGTATTCATGGTTTGGTTGATTGAAAATATTACACTTTTTTTTGATTTTCCTTATAGGTCAGCAAGTTGGAAAGGGAGAAAAACCAGGAAGTGAAGCAGATCAAGGAGCACGAACAGCATAAAAGCACAGTGGTGGTCACAGAGCTCAAAGTCAAACTCCACGAAGACAAAATGAAAGAGCTCCAAGCTGTTCGAGAAACTCTTCTGAGGCAGCACGAAGCTGAGCTGCTCAGAGTAATAAAAATTAAAGACAATGAAATCCAGAGACTCCAGACCCTGCTCAACGCCGTGCGTGACGGGGCCCCGGACAAGGTGAAAACCGTGCTGCTCACCGAGGCCAAGGAGGAGGCCAAGAAGGGCTTCGAGGTGGAGAAAATCAAAATGCAGCAAGAAATTTCCGAGCTGAAGGGGGCCAAGAAGCAGGTGGAGGAGGCTCTCACGATGGTGATCCAAGCTGACAAAATGAAAGCAGCGGAGATCAGGAGTGTGTATCACCTGCACCAGGAGGAGATCACCCGCATCAAGAGGGAGTGCGAGAGGGAAATCCGCAGGCTGGTACGTGTCGCCCTCTGCTCTGTCACTGCTGCTCTTGGCAGGAAAAGATCCGTGCTGGGCTCCCTGGGCGGGTGTGGGAACGCTGGGGCTGCCTCCAGCTCTGCTTACATTCACCAGGAGAAAGGGCAAGCTGGTTTTGAAGAGTGTTAGGATGTTTTGTGAGAAAGTTTTTTATCCACGTGAGAGCCTGTGGGTGTTGTGCATGTTAAAGGCAGCAGGAAGAGCCCTCAGGCTCCTGGCTGGTCAGGGGAATGCTGCTACAGTTATGTGTCTCGGGTCATGCCCCTATTTCCTCACCAAGCCTTCCTTCCTGACCCACCTTGGTCCCTCCCTTTCCCTGCCTTTGCTGGTTCCCATGAACATCCCATAGTGAGGCTTACACAATCCCAAATGCTCTTTTTCTGCACCCCTGAGTGCCACCCACGCAGCAGGGCATTCGGGGGGGCTCCTCTCCATGCCCACCGTGGTGGTTTCCCCAGGACAGGGGCTGGTTCTGCCCCTGTGTGGCTCCCACCTGAGCAGGTGGCTGGGATCTCACCTGGCCCTGCTCACCTGACCCTCGGGGACCCTCGGTGTGTGGCTGCTCAGCCTGCCCTCACCTAACCCAGCACTTGATGCTCAGCTGCAGCAGCTCCGCTCTCTAAGGCAAGAGCTTCGCACCTGTGGCTTTGGAGGTTTCCTCTGGCACGTGTGGGACCTGGCTGGGGATGGTGGTGGTGCTTGCAAAAGGGGGGAAACCCCTGTGGGAGGGAGCTCCCTCACAGGGAAGCCCTTGCAGCACCTGGTGGGGCTCGGGGGGTTCATTGCTGCTGTCTCAGCCCCACACTGCTGAGTCCCTGCGGGCTGGGGGGCCTGGGGACACACCCCTGCCCTCCTGCTGTGTGTTTTGGGTCTCGTCTCACTATCAGTGTGGTGTCACCATCGTTTTGTGTTTGCCATGCTGCTTTACAGCACTCCTGTCCTGGTGCAGACCCAGCCAGGTCTCTGCTCAGTCATTAGCCCTTAGCTGGTCTCCTGTCACCCCACGACACGAAATGGCTCACACACGTTAGATGCAAAATGGGGGAGAAGAGGAGCAACAAGAGAGAGCTTTAGTTTTTGACTCTGCAATATACAGAATCCCAAAAGTGGCAGTGGATTGGAGGGTGGAATTGCCACCTCTCCAACCACACTGGCCAAACCAACAGCCCATCAATTCTCTCCTCCCACAAAGAAGAATGGAAAACAATCATTATTTCTGGTCAACTACACTGGTCAAACCAAGAGCCCATCAATTCTCTCCTCCCACAAAGAAGAACACAGAACAATCATTGTTTACATGAACATGTGTGAGAACTCCGGTAGAACTATGTAAACATCAGAAGGCATAGACAACTTTTAGAAGAACTTTGAAACTTTTAAAAGAACAGGGTGACATTATCCAACCTCTAAATAAATTTAAATGCCCAAGGAGCTTGCAGCCTGGCCCCAGATCAAAAGTGTGACCACGCTGCAGAGACCCCTGCAGGACCTCCTACCCTGGAGGATGCTGCTACAGCATCACCTGAGCCCCAAAGGGCCTGGCAGGGACTGACACCAGCAGTGGAGTGTCCCCTACCTTTATTTAGCCCTCTCTTCTCTCAGACTTTAGCTGTTAAGGTTTTTTTTCATAGATTAGTTTATTTTTATGAAGAGGATATTAAAAATCATTTATAACCAACTGCTTTATTGATGCTGTTCAAATATCCTGCAGTGTAAGTACCTTCTTCTCTAACCACACATCACTGGTGCATTGATTTCATTCAGCACAGTGAATGGGGGGCTAATGGACCTCCTAAATAAACTTGCTGTGTCACATGGAAAGGCCCTGCTAATGGCCTTTAATGCAGAAGCTGTAAAATAAATATGCTCTGAGTTATAGGGAACAGAGTGGTTCAATGGGATGTTATCTAAACTGCCTTTGGAAATCAAACTTTTTTACAGTTCCTGCTTGAAAGAATCAGACTGGCTCGCTGCACCAATGAAATTACCTGATGCCATGATTTTAGCAAGCCCTGAGTGCCTCTGGGGTGGACTCGAGTGCTCTCAGCTCCGTGGCCTCCACCTCAGTTATTTTGGTGGGAGCTCCTGGCACCTTGCAGGGAGGGCCCTGATGTCTGGGGTGAAAGGCTGAGCAGTGCCCTGGTGACAGAGAATCAGGGATTCTCTGACACAGCTTCAGGGTTGTTTTCTGTGCTTGCACTGGCTGGCAGTCTGTGACAGGAGGAGAGGGAACGGCCTCAGGCTGGGCCAGGGCAGGCTCAGGGTGGGATCAGCAGGAATTTCCCCATGGGAAGGGGGTCAGGAATTGGTACTGCCAGGGAGGGTTGCAGTGCCCATCCCTGGAGTGTCCCAGGAATCCCTGGAGGTGGCACTCAGGGCTGGGGATGGGGCACAGCTGGGACTGGAGGCTCTGTCATTCTGGGTGTTCCCCAGATAAACCCCCAGCTCTTCAGTGCAGTTATTGCCAGGATGCCAAAGGCTCCAGCCCATTCCCATGGGGCAGGGCTGGCAGCTCCCAGCTGCAGGCAGCACAGGGGAGGCAGTGGGGTGTTTTTAGGGTGCTCTGCCCCCGGGGCTGTGCTGGCACACGTGGCTGTGCTGTTTGTGCCTGCACGGGCTGGTTCAGCTCACCCACTTCAGCTGGCTCACAGCCTCAGGGGTGGCACTGCAAAGGGTGAAATCCCCTTGCAGATGGCAACGAGTACGTGTGGCAACAGCCTCCTTTGGAGAGCATGTCTAATTTTAGTCAACCGTTCTTAAATTTCACTTTGTGCATTTTAAACTGCCTTAAAATACTGCACGGCTGTGTTTAATGACATTTGTATGGGCAGGAGCACTCCCTGCTGGGGGTGTGCACAGCCAGGGGAAGCAGCTTTCAGCCTGGAGTGTTCCCCAAGCTTAACTGGCCTTGATGCTTGCAATGGGGGCCAAAATGCAGTGTGGGAAAGAGCCTTTAAACTTTAATTAACTCTAGGCTGGTCAGGAAGGAGAGGTTCTGCACAGCCATGGCCACTGCAGCCTCCTCACTCCCATCTCCTTTGTCAGGGGACTGAGAAATCAGAAAAACTGAGGAAATGGGATTTGCTAGCTCCTGGGGAGTGGTTATTTTCAGTCTAGATAAACTTTAGTTGGTTATGAGTAGCAGCAGCTTTAACAACCTGTGCAATCCCCCTGTGAGACCAGTGGATGTGGAGAGCTTCACGGCTCCCTGCTGGCAAAACCCCACAGCCAAAGAGGGGATCGAGGTTCTGAGCACCATCCTGACCCTCTGTGTTCCCAGAGACCCTGAGCTCGGCCAGGCAGTGGTAAATTAGTGAAGATGTCTGATGGAAAGCGTGGGATCAGATGGAAGGCTAGGAAGCTGACTTTTCAAATATTGATTTTATTGGTGATTGATTTAGTCTTTACCCTCTGCTTTTGATTCCCCCGTGTGCTGAGAAACCCCCATATGTGGGATTATAAAGGTGGCACAGCACCTGAAAGGTAGACACGTGTTCAAGGTGAATTGTTCCTTCTTCCACCTGTGGATTTTTCAGTCATTTGTGGTTTGACCCTCATTTACCACTTTTTTTTTTTTTTTTCCAACTAAACCTGGGCTGAAGGATTTTGCTGTATATAAAAGCCAGAAGACAACATCACTCCTACGTTTAGGAGGGTCAGGAAAGCTCCTCATCCTGAGGGATTCCTTTCACGTCTCACAGGCCAGCTGTTAACAACACTGTTCTCTGTGGACCTAAACAAGGAGTTCTTGTTTCCTGGGCTGTAGGCACAGTGTTGTAGTGCTCCAGCACACCTGACACAGGGCTCGGGCTGGGCCTGGGGGCCTCTGGGAGAGCTTGGCAGCTCCTGTGGGGTTGTGCCTCCAGCAGGAGCTCTGGAGCCCGGGCATTCATGGGTTTACCAGGGGCACTGATGGTTACACTGGCCTTGGACCAAGCTGGGCTTCCAGCTCCCTCCCAGCCCCAGCCAGGGCCAGGACAGGAGGCAGTGGGGATGGCTCTGGAGAGGGAGGGGAAGGAGCAGGGTGTGTGTCCCCTGTGCCTGAACCCTTCTCCCAGGGCTGGCACACCCCATGGCCACCCTGCTGGGCATCTCATCAGCCAGGTGCCAGCGCCCTGGCAGCCCCATCGAGGCTGGGACAGGTCTCCTGGCGTGTCCTGATGCCAGCTCAGACCGTGGGGAGATGTGCCTGCACTGGACAGGGCTCCTCCTCCGTGCCCCCTGCCTGGGGGATGCCTTTGATCCCAGGCACCGGCAGCTTCAAGGCCATTTTTGGCAGCATCCGTCAACTTGCGAGGGCCCCAGGAGTTTTGCAGGGACGGGTCTCCCACCCAGGACCCTACAGCCGGGTTTGAATGAGGATGGCAATGACAACTTGAAGAGTCACGGCTGGAAGCACGGCTGCTGCTCTGTAATTGGCACCAGCTGTGCCGGGGCTGCCTACCAGCGAGCAGGCACATAAATATTCAGCAGCGTTCATCCGGCCCCGTGTGCAGCGGGCGCTGCCGGCTGGGTGGGTGGGTGGGTGCTCCTGCCCCTTCCCGGCTCCGGAGCTCCTGGCAGGGTGGGAGCAGGGAGAGCAGCCAGAGCCCAGCAGAGCCCAGCATGATGCCAGGCTGGCCCTGCCCCAGGGCTGCCTGCCCACGGACCCGCGCCGCTGCCAGTGAGTTCTGGGGGCCCCTCGGCCCTGCCTCCCCCTCCTCTCCTCCGTGTGCTCAGGGACATCTTTCCCTTCCATCTCTGCTGTTTCCACGCTGTCTCTGTCTGTCAGGGGGCTGCAGGCACTGGACTTGTGCCTGTGTCATGTATGGGAATTTACTCAGGTGAAGGAAGATGTCGGTGCTGATGGTTGCTTGTGGTTTATGAAGGTTCTGTTTAGGGATTTTTTTTTTTTTTTTTTTTCCTGGAAAACAAACCATTAGTGAAATGCTGTGAAATGTTTTGTGTTGTCTCATCTCTTTGTTCCTCCCAATTTCATGTGTTGCCTTTGTTGTAATATTGTCTTTGTTTCCATATAATAGGAATCAACTAGCCAATATTCTGCTTATTTTAAACAAATAATCATTTGATGATGTGTTATCTTTTCATCTGTGCATCCATTTAGACTTCTCCTCATTAGGCATTTAGCAGAAAGAGCTCAGGTGCTCTGGAGCACCTGTGTCTTTGTTTCATGCAAAGTCAGCAGGCGCTGCCTTCATGGACATTGTTGAAAGGATCGTTAGTCAATGGCACCCAAAATCCCTTTCATTTGCTGCATTTTGCTTTCCTGATACCTGTGTGACCTGCCAGCACCTGCCCTGGGTGGGCCACGTTGGCATTTACTGCAAACAAACTCCTTGGAGTGACTCTTGACTCCCTATGTCGTTTTTTTTCCAGGTTTACAGACAAAGCAGAGATAAAAGTATTAGCACAGCTCTTACAAGGAAAAAATGTTGTTATTTGAAGCAGGCCAGGTTTAAAAACTGACCGTTGAAATTAAATGTCTGAAGGCTCAGAAACCGATGGCAAAAATCTTGTGTTTCTGGAGTCTGAAAGCAGCTGGCAGACCCTGAGGGATGGGTGTGATTTCTGCCTTCCTTGGCATCCACTCGTGCTGTGACTGCTTCTGCAGCCGTGGGTGTGATGTGCTGTGGGGTCCAGCGTGGGCAGCACCCCGCCCAGCTGGGCTGGGATCAGCTGGGCTGGGATCAGGGATTCCTTCACTGGGCTGGGATCAGCTGGGCTGGGATCAGCTGGGCTGGGATCAGGGATTCCCTTCACTGGGCTGGGATCAGCTGGGCTGGGATCAGGGATTCCCTTCACTGGGCTGGGATCAGCTGGGCTGGGATCAGCTGGGCTGGGATCAGGGATTCCCTTCACTGGGCTGGGATCAGCTGGGCTGGGATCAGGGATTCCCTTCGCTGGGCTGGGATCAGCTGGGCTGGGATCAGCTGGGCTGGGATCAGGGATTCCCTCCACTGGGCTGGGATCAGCTGGGCTGGGATCAGGAATTCCCTTTACTGGGCTGGGATCAGCTGGGCTGGGATCAGCTGGGCTGGGATCAGGGATTCCTTCATTGGGCTGGGATCAGCTGGGCTGGGATCAGGGATTCCCTTCACTGGGCTGGGATCAGCTGGGCTGGGATCAGGGATTTCCTTCACTGGGCTGGGATCAGCTGGGCTGGGATCAAGGAATTCCTTTGCTGGGCTGGGATCAGTGATTTATTCACTGGCAGGACCCAGCCACCCTTGTGAACTCCAGCCAGACCCCAGGGGTCGGATCCTGGCTGATCCCACGGGATGTGCACAGGCCCTTGGCACAGGCAAACAGGGAAGGAGAGCATTAGAGGTCACTGGGCATTTGTCATTTAAGCACTTTGTGATTTTGCATAATGTTTATTATGTGTAAGTAAAACCTCTCATGGAATTGCTCACAAGGGAGACTTTTGGAAAAAAACAATTAAAAAAAAATATTTCTTCTAGGAATTTTGAAAATTTAAAGGACACTGAGGTTTCAATATTTTTCTTTAAAAATTATTAATCCACGTTTTCTAGAGGTGACATCCAAGCAAAAATGCTGCAGAATCGTTAAGGTGTTTGAGTGAAGCGATCAAAGTGTGACGTGAATGTCAAGCTTTAATTTTCTTGGGGCGGTTCTGCAGCGGTGATAGGAGTTCAGGCCACGTCCTGGTGTTTCAGCCTGCCGAAGGAGGGGTTGTTTCCTGAGCGTGGCCCTGGAGAAGGGCAGCGCTGGCTCGCCGTCGCCGTGGCTGCGGGGTGGTGGCAGGGCAGCGGTGCTGTGCTCTGGGTGCTGCCGAGCCCTGTGTGATTGTGTTCTCTTCTCCTTGTAGATGGAGGAGATTAAGTTTAAGGACAGAGCAGTCTTCGTGCTGGAGAGAGAGTTAGGGGTGCGAGCCGGGCATGCTCAGAGACTGCAGCTCCAAAAGGAGGCTTTAGATGAACAACTGTCCCAGCTCAAAGAGTCTGACCGGCATCTGAGCAGCCCCAAGCGGGAACTTCCTTATGCAAGTGGTGCAGGAGACGCTTCAGATCATTCGGGAAGCCCCGTAAGCACTTCCACGTGGTTTCACCTAAACGAGCGACCAAACGAGTGACAGAATCTTGATGAGTGCACCCTGGAGCAAGAGCTGTCCCATGGCTGTGCAGGGGCCCTGAGGCACCCGCTCCGTGCTGCTCTGGTTTTTGTCGTGCCCAAAACTGAGATTTCCAATCAAACCTCGCCATGGGAGAGCTTTTGCTTTCTGTCGTTTTGTTTCCCGGTCGGTTTGGTTTGGTTTTGTCGGCAGGGTGGAATTCCTCTGTTCTCTCTCTCCTTTTCCTCACCGTACCATGCTCAGCCACCCGCCTTAGTTGGACAGTTTGACGCGATTCTGCCAACAAACGATGCAAATGCATTTCTCACCAAGTGCTGTTTGTGTGCGAGCTCTCGGAGCTGCGGCTTGGGGAGCAGATGTACGAGGCCAGTTCCAGAGGGAGCGGGGAAGGCAGGGCAGGGCAGCAGGGCCCCTGCAGCCCCCCAGGGCCCCCCTTTCCTGCTGCTCACTGTCAGCAGGGCGCAAGGTGAGCCAAAGACCTCCTAACCTGTTCTCTGCTGTTTATTCTCTGCAATAGCCAGCACATTCGATTGGAGTCACCCTTCCACAGTGGCTTTTGCAGTGTAACTCTGGCACCTCCCTGCCGGGGCCCCCCTTTGCCCAGAAAAGCCCTCGGGTAACTGCCCTCGTGCCTCTGACTGCCTCTGACGTGTGCAGGCTGTCCTCATTGCTGATCCTCATCAAGATTTCTTTTGCAACAGCCTTGATTGTCTCAGGACAAGTGTAAAACTTATACCTGAGCAAACCAATCTATTTTATTCTTTGGCCCAAGCCTCTCCTGCACCTGTTGAATGAGGAACCCTAGACCTCCCAAAAGTGCCACCAGCACTGTGGGCGCTAATTTGCCTCTCTCTAGTTGTACTCAACTTCTGCCAAAGACCAGAACAAGTCGTAGAGAAGGGGAAAAGTCTGTCACGTTTGTCAGTAGCTGTAACTCCTCTCTGATTCTGAATGAGAACACACCTACCTATATCTCTATTCATTTCTAATTTGATTGAAGCATTTTCACTCAGATAAAGGGCTACTACCCCTGTGGCCTTACGAGTGACCCTTTAGGACCCCATAAGGGCCACGGCTTTCTGGGAGAAGAGCTTATTCAATGCACAATTGCATGGATTTTCCCCATTCAGTAATTCAGTAATTTTAGTACCAGTTTCTTATGACCAAGTCCTCAGAGTGGGCGATGTGTCTGAAGCTCTCAGTTCAACAGTGGCATCATTGGAACACGGCCTTCAGTTTTGATATTTTCTGTTGTTTCCAAGTTTACCATTAGTAAACTCTGTGGTTGCACATTTGTATTGGCACATTTGTGACGTATTTGCATATACATATATATTTGCGTATATATATATATATACATATGCATATACATACCTCTGCATTTGCATTCTTTGTTACATTTCCACTCCTGACTCTCCATGGGTCTCACCCTGCAGCTTTCCATGGTCAGTTGGGTTCCATGGGTTACACTGTGCGCAGAAACGTTTTAAAGTGCTTGGATTTGGGCAAAGAAGAAGTTTGAGCTTTGCCAATGCGCCCTTGCGTGCGCACTTACGAACAGTTATTTGCAGTTGATCTTTGTTTTAGGAACAGCAGTTGGATGAAAAGGACGCCCGGCGCTTCCAGCTGAAAATCGCGGAGCTGAGCGGGATCATCCGCAAGCTGGAGGACAGGAACGCGCTGCTGTCGGAGGAGAGGAACGAGCTGGTGAGTGCAGCAGTGCCAGGGCTGGGGCCGTGCTGCCCTGTCCCAGGGACACCCCGGGGTTTGCTCCCGTGCTGCCTGCAAACGAGGGGCTGCCTCCTGCTCAGCTCGCTGCTCGGGCTGTGCCGCGGCTCTCCCCTCTGGCCTTGAGCAACAATGGATTTTTGAGATGGCATTCGCTCGAATCATATGTGTTTTCTTTTTAAAAATAAGTACATTCCCCACACTGAATGTTTGCTACACAGGCAGAATATCTTCTCATGTGGGAATGCTCTCTCCCCAGTGGAAAATCCCAAGAGGTTTTGATCAGTTCTGCTTTGCATCAGGAGAAAATACTTCTAGTGTGATTGTTACAGGAAGTAGTTAATATATTTGATGAAAAAGCTCCAGAGGTGTCATTTTTCTCTTTATCTTTCAGTTGAAACGTCTCAGAGAAGCAGAAAGTCAGTATAAGCCCATTTTGGACAAAAACAAACGCCTCAGTAGGAAGAATGAGGAGTTGTCACATGCCTTACGTCGAATGGAAAATAAATTGAAATTTGTGACGCAGGAAAACATTGCCATGGTGAGTGCCTGTGCTCCTGGGAGAACGTGGGATGAGGAGCTGGTGGGGCTCAGGGAGCCAGGCCCTGGCCCACACTTGCAGGTTCCATGGGAAACTCTTCCATTCTGGCCAGGTCCCTTCCAACCCAAACTAATCTGGCATTCTGTGGTTCACCTTCAAGTTTCCTGCCAGAACCCCCTCATAATCCCTGGGAACGCTGCACCTGTGACCCTGCCCCTTTTTCCAGCTGGAGGAGCAGGACCATCTGGCACGTTTGGAGCCCGGATGTGAGGCTCAGCAAAAGGGGAGCAGGAGAGCTGCCAGGGCAACCATTAGAGAGATGTTTTTTACTTGCTGTAAAGGGAAGGGCCAGACAAGTCCCTGGCAAAGCCCCCTGATCATTTCCTCTTCTGCCCTGTGGTTTTTGGATTCTAGAGGCAAAGAACTGGAGCAATAAGGAGACCAAGCTCCCTAAATGACCTTGACCACAGCCAGGAAGAAAGGGAAGTGGATTTCCTGAGACTACAAGTTATTGAGCAGCAAAACATCATTGATGAGCTCTCCAAGGTAGGATGGAAGGCTGCTGTTCTCACCTGAGAGCGCCCAGGGGCAGAGCAGAGGAAGCCCAGGGAAGGGCTCCTCGAGGTTCTGGGAGCTGATGGGCAGCAGGGGAACCTGGGAGGCATTTCTGTGCTTAGTGGTAATAGAATTATCTGTGGTGTGGTGTTTGGGAAAACCCTTTCAGTCTGCATTGGCCTGGCCTGATAGAACCATGTCCCTGCATGTGCTGGTGGCCAGATCTGGGAGGGAAAGTTCAGCTCCTTCAGCTGGACCCACCACTGGGGCTGAAGATTCCTGTGTGCAGGGAGGGGTCTGCAATCCTGGGCTTGGGGTTTTGCCTCCTTCTTAACATGTTCTCTTGGAAACAAAAAACACCAAAATCATGATACTCCTCTAGAAAATAACTTTTATTTCTTCCCTTTCTTTTTAAGCCTCTGACATTATTGCTGACATTATTTCATTCTTTTTCCTTAGACCCTGGAGACTGCTGGCTATGTGAAGAGTGTCATGGTAAGAGTGACATTAACTTCCTCCTCATTTATATGTGCTTTAAATTGCTGTGCATGGAAAGCAGGCAGGGTACAATAATGTTTATTCTCCCTTCCATCTGTGTTCAGCAGTGAGCTGACCCAGGGGTTTCCTCAGAGCAGATTTTTTATCAACAGTTGTTCACCAGAGAAAAGCACAGTGATGGTGGGGAGGAAAGCTTTAATCCCACCACCTGCCCTGATGGCTGAGGGCAAGTGTCCCCATCTCCAGGGCAGCTCTGTCCCCTTGGAGCTGCATTTTTTCACTCTGGCTGCCCCTGGCTGTGTGTGACCCACACCGGGGCGTGCTCAGCCCCATGCCTGTGCTGTGGCGGGCAGGGGTGTGTGGGGTTCCACCTCTGATGGGTATTGATGGGATGTGCTGATCCCATTGCCAGGCAGTGTTCCATTGTCCCTGCTGCTGGCCTGGGACTGCCACCAGGCTGGGCAGCAGCCCCTGTCAGCATCCCCAAGGTCACCACACCCATGTACCCAGCGGGCAAAATGGAACATCTGAGGGTTTCCCCTTTAGAGCTTCCCTCTCTGCAGCCCTGGGCTTTACGAGTCCAGAACAGAGACTTTTCTCTGAGCACTGTAAAAAATCGACCTAATACCACAAAGAGGAAGAAATTCTCCCCTGGCAGGGTGGGCAGCCCTGGCACAGGTGCCCAGAGCAGCTGGGGCTGCCCCTGGATCCCTGGCAGTGCCCAAGGCCAGGCTGGACACTGGGGCTGGAGCACCTGGGACAGTGGGAGGTGTCCCTGCCATGGCAGGGGGTGAAATCAGGTCCCTCTCATTCATTTAATGTCCTTCCCACCTGGAATTTCATTATTCTATTATTTCCTCCGATTGGAAAAATTGTTGGCAGCAGTAAAGGCTCAAACCTCACTCCAGAGGCACAGGAAACCTGCAGATCCTTAGAGAAGGAGCTGAGCCTGGAAGTGCAGAGTTCAGAGAGGCCCTGCAGTGTGTGCAGTGGGGTGTGTGCCCCTTCCAGAGCCACCAGCAGCCACCAGGGACAGGGCCAGGAGCAGAGCCAGGGCAAGGGCTGCAGGGCCGTGCTCACCCAGGGAGCAGCTCCGAGGGGACACCCAAACTCTCAGCATAAGGCTTACCATCAGCTTTATGCTAGTTTGATCCTCATGGACATAAAGAGCAATTTCTAGTTGTCTGTGGCAAACCTGGAAGATGTTGGAGTAAATAACCCGGGAGTGGTGACAGTGTGGGACAGTGGCCAGCAGGGACAGTCCTGTCTGTTGCTTCCCCAGTGGCTCCTTGTGGTTAATTCCAATCACTGCTCTCTGAAAACAGCTAACACGTGTCTCTGACTCTTGCAGGAACGTGATAAGCTGCTACGGTTCAGGAAGCAAAGGAAAAAAATGACAAGAATTCCTAAGGTAAAAAACAAAACCTTCTAGGGTGACATGCTGATGGACAGTGCTGGGTGCTCAGAGCACCTCAGGGCCGTGGCAGTGCTCTCCTCAAGGGTCTGCAAATGGGTCCTGAACTTGAATTTGGGCCATGGAGTTCAAGGACATTGACAGACTGTATTGGGATATTCAGGGAGGGGCAGGGGACCTGTTTGCATCGAGCATTCTGAGCCTTTTCATGCTCTGCATTTACCCTGTGGGGCTTTGGTGGGATGTGGTTGTCTTAAGAGCAGACAAATTTAATGAATTAACACATCTCCAAACGATCTTCTAATGGTGCTGCCTGAAAACATGTGTACCTAGTAAATAATTCATGATGGAGTTTAGTAACATGTGAAAATTGCTGGTTAGGGAAGCAATGGCTGGAGCTCAGGGAAAAGGGAATGTTGGTTAATGAGGGCTTGGCAGGGTGTTAATGTAAATATTCACACTAGAATGTCACAGCAAGGTTTAATGTCAGGGCTGCCAGTGCGCTGTGATCCACAGATGAACAATTAGAGTGAGGCTGGAGCTAATGAACCTATGAATAACTAATTGAGGTCGATGGGAGATAACTCCTGTCATCCTGAAAATCACATCCAGGATTTCCAGGGAGTCACAGTTCTGTCTCTCTGAAAGCTGGGTGGGGCTTTGGACAAGGGCTGGGTGGATGGGATATTGGGAATTGGGAATTGTTCCCTGGCAGGGTGGGCAGCCCTGGCACAGGGTGCCCAGAGCAGCTGGGGCTGCCCCTGGGTCCCTGGCAGTGCCCAAGGCCAGCTTGGATGGGGCTGGAGCACCTGGATCAGGGGAAGGTGTCCCTTCCACATTCTGGGAATCTGTGATTCTCCTTCAAAAGTTACCCACTGCAAATTAAAACCAAAGGCCAAAATCTAGGTATGTTTTTGTAAATCATAATTAAAAGTACCTTTAGATCTGTGAAGCGTTGTCTTTGATTTTCAAGCATTTACAGTAAATCTTTCTTTACCACCATTCCCTTAAACAAAAAGCAGCTTTGAGTGGAAAACTGGATTTCTTCAAACCGTAGACACATTGCTGTGGTGATTAACTTCAAGTAAAATGTTTTTGAAGCTCTGGCTTTTCATGTGAAAGCTGTGCTGCTGACAGGACAGACACCATGGTGGTGACAGTGGATTAAAAGACATTTCAGCGCGCGGCTCTCCCCTCGTGCTGAGGTGAACACCCAAAATAAAAGGGGTGTTTGGAAGTGAAATGCACGGAGCAGGCAGGGCTGGGAGGTGTCACAAATACGCCAGTTCAGGGATTCCAGCAGCTCCAGGCACCGCCTGGGCTCGCTGCGGGGGCGAAGGTTTTACAGACACAGGGAGGGACTGGGCCGGGTCGGGAAGAGCAGCAGGGAGGGAATTGCCAGAGCCTGGAGCCGGGGGGCTGCAGGGGCCGCGCTCAGCCCCAGGGCCGTCTGTCTGTCTGTCCAGTGCAGGTGCCGTGCTCAGCCCCAGGGCCGTCTGTCTGTCTGTCCAGTGCAGGTGCCGTGCTCAGCCCCAGGGCCGTCTGTCTGTCTGTCCAGTGCAGAGGCTGTGCTCAGCCCCAGGGCCGTCTGTCTGTCTGTCCAGTGCAGGGGCTGTTTGTCTGTCCAGTGCAGGGGCCACCTGTCTGTCCAGTGCAGGGGCTGTGCTCAGCCCCAGGGCCGTCTGTCTGTCCAGTGCAGGGGCTGTCTGTCTGTCTGTCCAGTGCAGGGGCAGTCTGTGCCAGGGCAGTCTGTGCCAGTGCAGGGGCCGTCTGTCTGTCCAGTGCAGGGACTGTCTGTCTGTCCAGTGCAGGGGCAGTTTGTCCAGTGCAGGGGCCATCTGTCTGTCCCAGTGCAGGGCCATCTGTCTGTCCAGTGCAGGGGCTGTTTGTCTGTCCAGGTGCCAGGGCAGTCTGTCCAGGTGCCAGGGCAGTCTGTCCAGCTGCAGGGGCTGTCTGTCCGGGTGCCAGAGCAGTCTGTCCATGTGCAGGGCAGTCTGTCCAGGTGCCAGGGCAGTCTGTCCAGCTGCAGGGGCAGTCTGTCTGTCCGTGTGCCAGGGCAATCTGTCCGTGTGCCAGGGCAGTCTGTCCAGGTGCCAGGGGCAGTCTGTCTGTCCGTGTGCCAGGGCAGTCTGTCCGTGTGCCAGGGCAGTCTGTCCAGGTGCCAGGGGCAGTCTGTCTGTCCCAGTGCAGGGCAGTCTGTCCCAGTGCAGGGCAGTCTGTCCCAGTGCAGGGCTGTCTGTCCAGCTGCAGGGCAGCCTGTCCAGGTGCCAGGGCCCCTCCCTGACCCTGCTCTCTGTCAGAAGCCGGTGGTGGAGACGTTCTATGGCTACGACGAGGAGGCTTCCCTGGAGTCCGACGGTTCCTCCATCTCCTACCAGACCGACCGGACTGACCAGACCCCCTGCACGCCCGAGGACGACCTGGAAGAGGTACCCCTCAAAAACCCCCGTGCTCTGGCTGTAACCTTGGTGCTGGTTTTTAATGAAATCCCTGCTCTGTTCCATCATTCCTGGTACCCCTCAAAAACCCCCGTGCTCTGGCTGTAACCTTGGTGCTGGTTTTTAATGAAATCCCTGCTCTGTTCCATCATTCCTGGTACCCCTCAAAAACCCCCGTGCTCTGGCTGTAACCTTGGTGCTGGTTTTTAATGAAATCCCTGCTCTGTTCCATCATTCCTATCTGTCCTTGCTGTTCTCTCATGTCTTCTACCATTCTGTCACCTCAGACAGAAATGAAACACTTCTGTGAGATTTGGTGCTGTGCATGTTGGTCAGTATCTCTAAATCTCAGGTCTTCAGTAACTTCACAACTTCCAGCCACGCTGGAAATCTCATATCCTGAGAATATTGAATTTATGGCAGGTTTGCAGGTCTGAAAAACTGAGAAATTGGACAGGCCTTGGGAGGTGTGTTCACTCTGAGCCTGGCTGCAGGTTTTGGCAGGTGCAGTTTGGGCCAGCTGAGCTCAGCACGAGCAGTAAGGTGTGTGTTGGTGGAGGGAGAAGGGAATGAATGCTCCCCTGAAGCTCTGGGCTCCAGGGGAAGGAGGTTCCTGGCTGGGTTCTGGAGACTCTGAGAGCAGAGCACACAAATAATACAAATTAAAGGGATTATTCCTTGTATTTGCCAGGGCTTCCCCACAAATGCACTCCCCAGTGTGTGTCAGATCACTGGCTCATTACACAGCTCTGGGCTTAACAAGAATCTTGTAATAAACAAGAATTGCCACTGATGATGTGCAGCCTTTTCATGGTGTGCTGGCAGCAGGTGTGTAATTCAGTCTGCTGTGAGGGAACCTGCAGAATTCCTCACTCCATCGTGAAAGATACCTGATGGTTACCAGGCACTGCAGGAAATCTGAATGTATTTGTGTATGTATGAGCCTGTTTATTTTCCATTCCTGTACTGACATCCTTCCCCCCGTTCAGCCAGTGGGAAGTTGGTGCATGCACCCAGCCATGTAATTCCATTTCATGTTGAGTGAAAGATTCCGGTCAGCCTGACATGAGAGCATTCCATACTGGGTATTGTAAGGAGGGTGAAGAAGATGAAGGGCTCCTTTCATGTCGTTGTCACCACTTCTACAACTATTAACTCTGGATTCGTGTTTTAATAATTGAGTGAGGCTGTCAGGCTTGGTTTCCTTTCCAAAGTGAAACCTTTTGTTGTTAAAGAAAGCTGCATTTTCACCTTTAATGTGATGATTTTCCCTGTTCCAGTAAGAAAGGGAAGTGCAGTCATGGGTGTGCTATATGGAAGGTAAGCTTTTATCTTTCCAAGGCAGGGTTTATCTTTTTATTTCTGTACTGCATTTCCTGGAGGTAAGAGCGTGCAAGAGATGTGGGGGGGGGACGGAGGGGAAGCAGCTTGAGGGCACTTAACCAAGATTTTTTTGTACCACGCTTCCAAATTGCATTTCAAAAGCGGTGATTTAGGCACTTTTAGGAGAAAACAAACCTAACCCCCTCTTTATTTTTATTTTTGTGCTTGCAGGGCATGGCCAAGGAGGAGACGGAGCTGCGGTTCCGGCAGCTGACCATGGAGTACCAGGCCCTGCAGCGCGCCTACGCCCTGCTGCAGGAGCAGGTCGGGGGCACCCTGGATGCAGAACGAGAGGTCAAGGTGTGCACGGCCTGCCCTGCGTGGGAACGGGGCTTTTGGGGGGGGCTGGGGGACCCGCGTGGGTTCTGCGCTCACCTGGGCTCGGCCAGGCGGCTCCAGGCACTCCGAGTGCTGCCAGCCCTGGCAAGGGGCTGCTGAGGATCCAGCCCTGCTGCAGCTCGGCCTCTTCACCTCTCATCAGCCCAAGGGAAATCCAGGGAGAATTTTTTATGGGAAATCCTTGAAAGTAAGCTCTTTTTCTGTAAAGAACTAGGACAGATAGCCTTAAATATATAATGCGTGGTCTGTAATTCCTTCTGGGCTCTGAGAGATTACATGATTCCTCATAAAATGTTTAGAAGGCTTATAGCTGAGATTTTTCTGTTAATTAAATTGCAAAGTGCCCTGTGCCTGTCTGCCCCAGAGCCCCCATGGCTCTGGACAGCTGGCCTGAAGTGCTGCTTTTGTTAGGAGCTTGTTGTGTGTGCCCAGGAGTTACAGAGGAATTGTTCCCTGGCAGGGTGGGCAGCCCTGGCACAGGTGCCCAGAGCAGCTGTGGCTGCCCCTGGATCCCTGGCAGTGCCCAAGGCCAGGCTGGACACTGGGGCTGGAGCACCTGGGACAGTGGGAGGTGTCCCTGCCATGGCAGGGGTGGCACTGGCTGGGATTTGGGGTCCCTTCCCACCCAAACCATTCCATGACTCCCTGCAGGGCTGGCAGGATGGGTCGTGCCCAGCCTGCAAGGGTGAGTGCAGTCAGGAAAGGGACAAATTTGCTGATTAACAGGATAAATGTGCCTGCAGGGCCTTAATCTGTTCCTACACCTGTTCTGTGAAGGTGTTATCCGGGAACACTGGGAGTGGGTCAGGGTGCAGTGCATGAAAACTGACATTCCCAGAAGTGCTCCCAGAATGAACATCTAGTCTGAAACATCAGGGATTGCAGCTGGAAGGAAAATCCCAGCCAGCCAGGGCATGCCCAGCTGTGAAAGTGACTGGATTTTAGTCTTTTCATAGTGGGCCAAAGGAGGCACCAGTGTAGGTCATGCAAAAAAAAAAAAAAAATCACTTTCAGTGTAAATAATGGGATAAATGGCAGAGAAATGGCTCAAGGAAAGAAAACATTCTGTGAATGTATGTAACAAATGCAACAACTGACAATAATTACATTTGTTCTCCAGAAAACAAGTGTAGGAATGTGGTGTCTATTTAAATAAGCAGGAAGCTACAAATATAGTAAAAAATGAGAGATGGGTATGAAATAGATAAGGCAGTAAATCATAGATAAGGCTCTAAGTCACAGATAAGGCACAAAGGTCAGTGAAATCTGCCACTTTGTCATGTGGGCTCTGTTCTGAGTGTTTAATGTGCCCCAGTTTAAGGGAACCAGGTGTGCCCAGAATTGTGCCATAATAATTTTCATTTGGAGAAAGGGGGGTTCTGGCTGCAGCCTGCCAAGACCAGCTGTGAGGGGCCAGCTCTGCTTTGCCATTTTGTTAATCTTGAGTTAAATCTCAAAATCAGTAATCCTATCTCCCAGACTTGATTTGATTACATTTGATTATTTGATACTCTGTGCTCAGCTGCAAATTTCTTCTGCCAAAAAACTTTCAAAATAATTTGTTAAAAGCATTTGTTGTTTTAAAAAACTTTCTGTAACTGCATTAAGTTTGGTCTTTTGGAGAAAGTTTGATATTTTTTTTAATTTCTTTTTAATTATTCTTTATAGATTTTTGTTTGGTTTTTTTTTTTCATTTCTCTCTCATATCCCACAGACACGTGAGCAGCTCCAAGCAGAAATTCACCGGTCCCAGGCTCAGATAGAAGACCTGGAGAAGGCTCTGGCTGAGCAGGGACAGGTAATGCTGACTCCAGCCCCTTCCCCACCTCTCTGCTGGGGGACCAGAAAGGTTCCCAGGCTGGTTACAGCTTGTCCACCACTTCTGCAGACAAAATAAACAATAACCAAACAAGGAAAAAAAAAAGCAACAACAATAAAAGTAAACAGAAAATATTTTTGAGACAATAAAATATTGTTTCAAAAATATTTGTCTTTAAAAATCTCATGAAATAAAATATAACAATAAAATATTAAATAATTCAATCATTGCCTTCCCTGCTTAACTTCTTCTTGTTGTTCTTGCTGATAAACAGTGTTCTGGGTTTGTGGGTTTTATATATTCCTCAGACTGAGATTAACTTCCAAATGAAGTTGAGTTTGCCTGATCTGCAGAAATATGTAATTAGTATTTAGCAAAATAGAAGTTTGATAGTAAACGTAAACATAGATGGAAATAAATAAATAGATAGATAGATAGATGCATTGATAGTAAACATAGTTGGAAATACCCCTTTTAATGCAAACCAGATTTTACCTGAAAGAGTTTTTTAATCACTGGGATGTTTTTATTCCATTTGTGTACTACACAGCTGTTAAAATTATATGGGCAAGGCAAGTTTAGCTTAGGAAGTTCTTTTAGGAAGTAATGGACAGAGAGTTTCACAGCTGTCACTGTTCTGTGCCTCTGTGTGTGAGCTTCAGTGAAATCTTGCTGCTGTGCTGCTCAGCTTCACCCACAGTGCTGTTCCTTTCCTTCCCAAGGACATGAAGTGGATTGAGGAGAAGCAGGCGTTGTACAGGAGGAATCAGGAGCTGGTAGAAAAGGTATTCAACGTTTCTATTTGCATTATTCAAATAGCATTTGTGTCTTGAGGGGTGCAGAAGGTGCAGTATTCCGCTCTGCATGGCACAGCCCTGCTGGGAACAACTCGTGTTTAATACGAGATCCTCACAAACCTGCTGGAGAGGTGGGCTTCTGGCATTCCCTGTGTGTCCTGTGCAAGGTGCACGAGGACAGTTGTGGCATTCACGTGCCCTCTGAACAGAGAGGGACTTGGCTTTCTCAGGATTTCTCCTGAGAGAAGCAGAGAAAAGAGAATCAAACCAATTCTTTTCTCATTCTCTGCTCCTGCTTGTGCCCGTGTGGAATGTGATCTGGAGATTGTTTACCCGAGGTGATTGCCTGACTGGATTCTGGTGATGGTGTTTGGATTCGTGCACCAATTGGATCCACAGCTGTGTTGGGACTCTCAGCAGAGAGCCACGGGTCTCTAGCTAGGTAGTGACAGTTCTTGTTAGTGTAATACAGTGCAATACAGTTACAGTATAATGCAGTATAATAAAGTAATTAATTAGCCTGCTGACATCACTGGAGCTCAGAGCTCATTCCCCCCACGTCGGGCATGCCAGCAGGGACAGGCAGTGGCTGGGGCTCAGCCCTGCCCTGCCCAGCACCCCGTGCCCGGGCTGTGCCCGCAGCGCTCAGCCGTGCCCTGTGCCTTGGCAGATCAGGCAGATGGAGGCCGAGGAGGCGCGCCTCAAACACGACGTGCAGGACGTGAAGGACCAGAACGAGCTGCTGGAGTTCAGGATCCTGGAGCTGGAGGTGAGCACGTGGGGCAGCCCCGGCCCTGCCCGGGCTCAGCGGGTCTGGGGGCACGGGAGAGGGGCACTCTGCAGGGAGGGGGGCCGGGGGCTCCGTGCGCAGCGCGGGTACAAGAGGAAACCCACAGGCAGCAGCAGTGTTGTTGATAGGTTGTTGTGGCAGGAGGGTGGGGTGCTGTGGGAGCCCAGCACATCCCTGTGGCTGCCCTGGCTGGCTCCAGACCCTGGCAGGGGGCTCAGAGACCTTGGCACCAACTCAAAAACACCTGTGGCTTCCATTTTAGCCCGTGGAAAAACTGCCAACTCTGTGTGAGGAATTAAAAGCCACAAGGGTTTGAGTAGTGTGATATTTGAACTGACACAGGGTGGAAAAGTAGAAATTTGGGGTTTTTAGAATGGGGTTCAAGGGGGTACAAGATGGAGGGATTTGGGTGTGTCCTGACCTTCTTCTCCTTGCCCTCCATGTCTTGGTGTGCTGGTGACACTTTTCTGTTGGTTCAAGGCAGAGATTCACAGTCTAACATAGATGATGGGAATTGGTAATAAATTATAAACACACACACGTAGTTTTGAGTGTATCAGGTGGGAGCTGCCCGAGGCTCGGGGCAGAATGCCATGGTGGGCTTGCTAGGCAGAGCTGGGCAGGTCAGAGAGAGAATGTTCAGATAAGGAGAAATAAACAACCTTGAAAGTGCAATCGGAGCATTCCAGGCTCCTTCTTTGGCTGCCTGGGCTGGGAAAGGGAAGCAAAGACTCTTTATGATCTCGGTGTCACCCTGACCCTGAGAACCCCGAGACATCGACAGGGTGCAATGAGCTTTGAGGGCCCTGCCAAGCCAGGCCATTCCACCACGCTGTGCTGTGGCACACCCCGGGGGTAACCAAGGATTGCTGTCCTTTCAGGAGAGGGAGAGACGGTCCCCGGCCATCACCTTCCACCACGGCCCCTTCACGGAGGGGAAGAGCCCTCTGCAGGTGTACTGCGAGGCTGAAGGTGTAACAGTAAGGGATGCTCCTTTCCTGCCCTCCTCTCCCCGAGCAAAGCCAGATGCCCTGTGCTGACTCCTGCTTCTCCATTTCTCTCTTGTCAGGACATTGTAGTAGCAGAGCTGATGAAAAAGTTGGACATTTTAGGGGATAACGCCGTAAGTGTATGTTGCTTTAATAAATTGTGCATGCTTTGGGGTGTACCTGTCCTCGTGTGGAGTGAGCAAAGCTGCCTGGTTTGGTGCTGCACAGCCTGTGCTGCCTCTGCTCTGGGCTACGAGCAAAGCATCTGCTGGCATTTAAAGGTTCTGCTGCCACCTGAAGAGTGCAGTGCAGGGGCTCGTGTCACCACATTGCTTCTGAGATCCCTGTGACTCGGAGAGTGGTGTTGGTGTTTGGTGCTTTCTGGCCACTGGTCACACACGGTTTCTTGATTTGCTTGCTCTGCACTTGCTTTGCTTCTGCATTTCAGCAGCTGTGTGCTTTGAGTTTGCCTACTAACCCATTAACCCTTGATACTAACCAGGATATTAAACAAGTGAAAACAGCACCGTGAAAAGGAGAAGCAAGTAACAAGAAACTTGCAAGTGCTTCTCCTTCAGCAGGTGGCAGTGAATAACTGCACACAGTTCTGCACATGGAAGGCACACACGTCCTGTGGGTCTCCTCCTGTGCTCTCCTCTATCAGAGCCCCAGGGCTGCGAGGGGCCAAGGAGAGCAGAGCCCCTCTCCAGCCCCAGATCTCACAGAGCCCTCGGCCACTCCAGGGCTCTCCTGGGAGAGCCCCCCCCAGCACTGGGGCTGCAGAAGGGTCCCCACTCTTCTCACACCTGGGCTGCCCCAGCTCTCCCTCTGGACAGGTTGGACACCAGCAAAACGCCATCCCCAGGACCATGGCACAACCTGGAAGTTCCAGAACTGTAAATACCTGAGGGCAGGCAGGCCCTGGCACAGGTGCCCAGAGCAGCTGTGGCTGCCCCTGCATCCCTGGCAGTGCCCAAGGCCAGGCTGGACACTGGGGCTGGAGCACCTGGGACAGTGGGAGGTGTCCCTGCCATGGCAGGGGTGGCACTGGATGAGCTTTAAGGTCCCTTCCCACCCAGAGCATGCCAGGATTCCTGGACTGAATCCCTGCAGGATAGCACTGCCATGTCCCAGCACTGCCATGTCCCAGCACTGCCATGTCCCAGCAGTGCCTGAGGCTGAAGCTCTCCACAGTCCCCCTGCTCAGCCCCTGCCTGACTCTGACTCAGGGTCCCCCCCGAGCGAGGCCCAGGCCCTTCTCCTGTGAACCTGAGGTCACACTGAAGCTTGGCATGAAATGCAAAGCCCAGTTCCAGTACTTTGATATTTCTGAGAAAGCAACAGAAGATGGATGGAATAGCCAACATCTCAATAAACGCTTCCCAAAATCATCACTTGGCTGCACAAAGTGAGGATGGTGCGTGGGGTGAGCACTGCATCTCTTCTCCCCAGGGCTCTTTGTGCTGAGCTTGATCTTGTCCTGTGTAAACATGTGTTTATTCCCTGTTGGGTACAAATAGATCCAGTGTCCCTTTTCTTGTCAGTAAATATGAGAATTTTGGAAGAATTATGTGTGACAAGGATTGGTAACGAATAGTGACAATGCCTTTTACAATGATTTTGCATTGCAATATTAATTTTCTCTGCCTCAGTTTATCGTTCCTCAGACATATTTAATTCCAGATGTGTTTGAAACAGCAGTGGCCCAAGCAGGGGGATAGTAAGGAGGCACTGGGATTTGTTGTAATTGTGCTCTGCTTTTGGTGCAGAATCTGACCAACGAGGAGCAGGTGGTCATCATCCAGGCCAGGACTGTCCTGACGCTGGCAGAGAAGGTAAGGACCACGGGCTGAGCAGGTGAGGACCAGGGCAGCACTCCTGGTGTGTGCTTGAAGGCAGGCAGAGCTGAGCAGAGCTGCTGAGCGAGCTGCCAGCCCCACACAAAGGTGCTTCGTGAGGAACTGCATGGGCTTTGTCCCAGCAGCAGTGCAGACAGTGAAAACGCGACTGAACTCACAGGGAAGGGCCGGGCTTTGACATGCAGCTTTTCAGAGCAAGCAGGATGCAGTTAATGGTGCTTTCTCTCCGAGCAGGACTGCCTGCTGGCACAAGCCCTGCTCCCAGGGCCGTGCTCAGGCTGGCTCTGCTCTGCTCTGCTCCCGCAGTGGCTCCAGCAGATCGAGGTGACCGAGTCCGCGCTGCAGCAGAAGATGCTGGACCTGGAGAACGAGAAGGTACCGGGGAGGGGCCGGGGGGGACACGGCCTGGGGCCGGGGTGCTCACTGACAGCCCCTGCCTTGCTCCCCAGGAGCTGTTCAGCAAGCAGAAGGGCTACCTGGACGATGAGCTGGACTTCAGGAAACAGTCCCTGGACCAGGCTCACAAGGTGAGGCTTGTCAGAGGTGGCTGATTAGGACACCTGGGCTGGCTCACTGCCCACTGCTCTGGCCCCTGTGCAAACTGCCCTGGGGCACTGCTGCTGCGGGGTGCCCCGAGGGCTGCACGGGGTCAGAGTTCAGAAATCCTCTGCACCCCGAGCTCGCCGGGGCTTCCTCCTGCCCAGAATTCCCGGGCTGGAGTGGCCCCCGCAGGGTCAGCACCTGAGCATTGACTGACTCAACACCAGCTTTAATTCAGCCAAGGCTTCGGTAAAGGACTGATATGGGAATTGGGTTTTCAGTAATTTGTCTTACATTTTAAAAAAAATATATTTTACCCTGCACGTTTCCTTGGATTTTGGATTACACCCTCTGTACCCAGGGCAGCTGGAGGTATTCTGGGATGTGTAAATTTGAAATTAAACTGCTTTTAAGTCAGTTCATCATCAGCTGATCCTGAGGCATTTCACCCATCTTATCAGTCATCAGCTGTCTTGTTTTTATGAATGAGAGAAAGGTTCTATATATATCCACAAAAGGCATAAAGTTTCCTCTCAGTTTATCTCATTTTTCCAGTTCTGCATAAACCTAGAGCACAGTTACACTTTCTGAGGAGCAGTGGGTGTTTATGCCTCTGTTTCTGCCTCCTGTTGGCTGCTTGTGTCTTGAACCGTTTGGGGGAGCTTTTGCTCCGTACATTTTCTGTCCTCTGGGTGATTTCTAGGACTGATTTTGCCACGTTCTGAGCTGTATCTGGAACCAATGCACAGTGGAAACCTTGGAAAGCACACGAGCCCCCTCAGCTGTGCTCCCAGCCCCATAACACCTTGCAGTGGAATTTCTCTGCCCATGCCAGGGCATGGGACAATTTGTTCTTTAAGGCCCCAGTCTGGCACTCTGTGGTTCCATCACCCTCTGTCCTGAGCAGCAGTTTGTGCAGCTGAAGGCTGAGTCTGCTGAAGGGAAGCAGTGAGTGCAAGGAGTATGCAGCCCATGCACAGGGGGCTGAGGGTTTATTTGCATTTCCCTGGATTTTCTGAAGGCACCACACGTGTGTCCCAGGCACAGCTTTGCTCCAGAGCACAAATGCAGCCTGAAAGCAGCAAAGGGAGCTTTGTTCCACCCTGGAATTTGAGTGGGAAAAGCTCCTTTGCTTTATAAAATTCGCCTCGCTTCCATGTTTCCTTTGTGCCCCTGGGGATGAGGAGCAGCTCGTCGTGATCCCCCTGCAGCAGAGCCAACAGGATTAGCAGGCAAACCCCTGAGCTGGCTGCTGCAAGGGGCTCTGCTCCAGGGAGCACTGCTGCTGCTCTGGGCGCCAGGAGGGTCCCCCTGCCCCTCTCCTGCCCAGGTCAGCGCCTCCAGACAGGGCTGAGGGTTTGTGTCCTGCCATCAAACACAGCGTTCTGCTGGGACCAGGCTAGCAAGGTGTTGCTGTTGTTTTAAAAGGAAGAGCAGAACCTTCTCCGGAGATCTGATGTGTTCTTCCCCATGGAGATGCCGGGTTTTCAGCAGTTTTCAGGCGTTATCAGCAGCTATCAGCCATTTTCAGCAGTTATCAGCCGTTTTCAGCCAGTTTTTTTCAGCCCTTTTCAGCTGTTTTCAGCCATTATCAGCCGTTTTTTTCAGCCGTTTTTTTCAGCCGTTTTTTTTCAGCCGTTTTTTTTCAGCCGTTTTTTTCAGCCGTTTTTTTTCAGCCGTTTTTTTCAGCCGTTTTCAGCCGTTTTCAGCCGTACCACAGCCCCTGCCGTGGTGCCACTGCTCTGCTGGGAGCATTCTGCTCTCCTGGCTCTGCTGAGACCCAGTCAGGCACCAGCAGCAGCTCAGCTGGAAAAGGTGATTTTGAACTGGGCTGAACCATCACCACAGACCCCGCAGGGATTTAAAAGCCCTGTGGATGTGGCACCCGGGGACACGGTGGCCTTGGCAGTGCTGGGGGACAGTTGCACTGGGGGACTTTGAGGACTTTTCCAGCCTCGACAATTCCACGATTCGGTTGCAGCGGGGTTCTCCTGAGGCCGTGGGTGCTCTGCAGGATGCCACCAGCTCTGGGGAGGTGCAGAGGTGCCACCAGCTGCTGCCTTTTCTCCTGCTCCGATCAAACTTGCTGAAATAGCTTGCAGCCCACTCTTGGCTTGCCCGGGGGAATAGCCTTTTTCCTGGATCCCAGGGCAGCAGACCCTGTCTGCCAGCAGCAGCTGCCCCAGGAGGGTGCTCAGTGGCCCCAGGGAAGCGTGGCCAGTCCCTCTCCCGCCCTTCTCCATCCCAGTGCACGCAGAGTCTGCCTGGAGGGGCAGGAGCAGAGCCCAGCTGCAGGACAGGGTCCTTTCCTTGGGCACAAACCCTCCTGGAGCTGAGGGCCCTGCCAGAGGAAGGGCTGGGAATGTCTCCCCATGAGGCAATTTCCCCTGGCTGGTACAAAGTGCTGCACACACACGGCAGGGAGCTGTTCCTTCTGGCAGGAGCACGGACTGGTGCTGCTGTGTCCTCTGCTGGGCAGCAGAGAGCTGGGACAGGGGAACTGAGGGACTGAAAACACATGTAAAAAATATCTGTAACGCACAAAATGAGTCTTTTACGAACACCTTTCCTTTTGCCCTTTTCCTGTTTACATTTTCCCTTCTCCCTTTCCCCCTTCCTTTACTTTTTCCCCTCCTCCTCCTGTCCCCACGGCCATCTCCCATCCCCAGGCAGGAGCAGCTGGCTCCCACATGTTTGTGGGGCAGACCAGGCTGGGCCCAGGGGCTGTCCTGGCTCCAGTGGTGCCGGGAGCCCCGCAGGGTGGAGGCAGCCCGGAGCATTTGCCCTGTGGATGGAGCTTTCCTTGCGGGAGGCTCAGCACGCAGCCCCTGCGCTGCCTTTCGGGGTCGGGCGTTCCGTTCCTCGCAAACTCCTCGCCCAACCAGGGACAAGGTCGAGCTGACAGCTTTATATTGTTTTTGATTAGCAAATTCTGGAATTAGAAGCCATGCTCTATGATGCCCTGCAGCAAGAAGCTGGAGCCAAAATTTCCGAACTTCTTTCAGAAGAGGAGAAGGAGAAGCTGAAGAGCGCCGTGGAGCAATGGAAGCGGCAGGTGATGAGTGAGCTCCGGGAGAGGGACGCCCAAATCCTGCGGGAAAGGATGGAGCTCATCCAGCACGCCCAGCAGGTGGGTGTGGGGCAGGGCCGGCCCTGGGAGCACCGGCCTCTCCTGGAGCCATCCCAGGCTGGCCAGGCCTGGGACAGGCGGGCTTGGCCTCAGATAACCCTCAGATAAAGGCAGCGTGCCTTTCCTGGCTTTGTCACACACGGTGACAATCACAGAGCACTCACCTACAGCCTAACACCCCATTTGTTTCTGGTAGAAGCACAGCACGTACAATTTATATCCCCCAAACTAATGCATCTTCCGGGTACCTCTGTATTTGGTTAATAAATATTTTTTTATTTGAAATCTGACAGAGAATTAAAGAGCTAGAAGAAAGAATTGAAGGCCAAAAAAGACAAATAAAAGAGTTAGAGGAAAAGGTAAGGTCATGCAGATGGAACAGCTGCTGTGTGTGCACATGACCATTCTCCATTTCACTTGGGCCAAGGAAACCACCCTAGAGAGAGCTCGTGTGTGTAGTGCTGTGACAAAGGGGGACAGCTCCAGGAAAACAGCTTGCATTTGCACCAGCCCCTCTGAGGAGGGGAGGTGAACTGGTGGAATTGAGTCCTGCCTCCCTGCTGCCCTTCGGGGCAGCCTGAAACTGGGCAGGGACGGGGCCATGGCCCTGGGAGGGACAGAGCCGAGGGCTCGGGCAGCAGAGCTCTGGGGAAGGGGTTGTTCTCCCTGCTTCCCTCCCGTCCCAGCCCCTGGAAAGGCAGTGCATGGAGCAGCCTTTCCCAGCAGGAGCGAGGGGCTTTGCTCTCCTCCCTCCCTGCAGCCACGGCTCGTGTCATCGAGCGTTCTGCAGCCAGCCAAAACTGCTGTGTTCTAGCCCAGAACGGCCTCAGCTGAGCCCTCCCCTGCCCACTGAACCCTCCAGGGACGGCCACGCTCAGGTGCAGCGGGGGCTGAGCTGGGCCAGCACCTGAGACTGAGCCCAGCGCCGAGCAGGGCCGGGCTCGGGGTGTTTGAGGTGTCAGAGGAGCTCAGCTGCTGCTCCCCCATCTGCCCCGGGCCCCTGGCTGTGCCTGGCTGGGCTCAGAGGGGCAGGGGCTCACTGTCACCAGCCCAAGGCACACGGGAGCTCTCGTGAGCCAAGCTGAGCCCCCAGCACCCAGACTTTACTCCACACTCCATATTTCTTCTCACCTGAGAGTTTTGTTGCACTCTGTCTGTAACCACAGCTTATTTCTCAGTTAAACACGCTGTAAACTCTTAATCTCTTTCTTCTCTTCCATTTTTCCCTCTCTTCTCTCCCCTTTTCAGTTTTTATTTTTGTTTTTATTTTTCTCTTTAGCTTTCATTCTTTGGTCATAGTCCTTCAGGCCACATGCACAAGGTAAGCCCTCGGGTCTCCTCTGCTCTCTCCTCTTCTCCTCCTGGAGCATCTCTATTTTCCCATAGAGAAAAGGGCCTTCCTTTTGCTGTGCCAGCAGGATTGAAGGGTCTCTTGGGCATGCCAGAGAACCCAAAATGGAAATCTCCAAATCCTTTAGAAAAACGTGAAACCTGGACACCAGCAGGCAAAACCTTGTCAAACAGAATTTCCTTCTTTAGAGGGAAGGACAAGGAAAAATTAAGCAGGCTTAAAAGCAAGGAAACCTCTGGCAGGCCAGGGCGAGCCCCCAGTGTGGGGTGACTCCTCTGGCTGCATCGGGGGCAGCTGAGGGAGTCCATGGAAACGCTCAGCCCCTCTCCCTGCCCAGCCAGAGAGCCTGTCCTGTCCCCAGGACAGCAGCCAGGGGGGTTTGGGGCAGCACGGCACTGCTCGGGGTGTGTTCCTGCAGGCACTGTGCCATAGGGCCCCGGGGACTCCCTGAATCCCCCTTTTTCATGCAAGTAGGGCATAAATTGCCCCATTTCTGTGTGTGCTGCCAGAAATGACCACGGCAGGGACGGCATGGAGGGAAACACTCCCCACTAAGAACATAAATGGAGTATATCACCAATCCTTTTTTATCGGTTGTACAATTCAGATAATTATAAGCAGGACCTCGCAGAAGTTTTGTGAATGTTATTTTTGCCCAGGTGGGCTTTCCTTTGATTCCTGTTTTCCTCTCCCGTTTCAGCCCCCTGAGGCCACTGCAGCTGCCCCTGCTGTCCTTCCCGGAGGGACAGCCCTGCTTCCCCAGAGCCACGCAGAGACTTTGCCCTGGCCACCCCCAGATCTGTGCCGCTCCTTGCTGCTGCTGGCCATGGGAGGTGCCGTCTGTGGGACTTGCAGCAGGGCTGAGCCAGGCTGGGAGGGAGTCCCTGCACCCCTGAGAGCCCCGAGGAGCCTTTGGAGAGGACAGAACTGAGCTGGCAAAGACAGGCAGAACCTCTGCTCGTGCCCCTCGTGCAGCCCCGGGCTCTGCCAGCAGCAGCCTCACTGATTCAGATACTCTGGATTGATCCTGGTTCCCTGCCGAGCAGGTGGCAAATTGCTTCTGTGCAGAAGTGCCCGTGTCCTGTCTGTCTGCCACACGGTCATGTTTGTTCCACAGTTCTTCAAAAATCTGTCTCGAAAGGAGAATTTAGGAAGCGTTCCAGAGGAGCAGCTCATGAAAAGATGCATGTGAGTGAAAATGAAGTGATTTGTTCCAAGGTATTTCTTCGTTGCACAGGGTATGTCCTGTGCTTTGTTGAACATCCCACAAGCCCAGTTTTAGGAAAAAAACATAAAGCTACATTCAGGAAATCAAGCTGTATTTTTTTTTTTTTTTGAGTTGTCAGTAAACCACGATGAGAAAAATTATGCAATAATTTATAATTGGCTGTCCCTGAACAATGGCAAAAGGCTTAACACTGTCCCAGCAAAAAGCTCCACCTGGAAAAGAGTGAAGTAAACCAGATTATCGCTGACCCACGTGCACTGGGCTGGGAGAGGCAGCAGGAGGGAACAGAAGGTGTCACCTGGAAGGTGCCCTCACCTCGGGGAAAGGGAGCACAAGCCCGGGATGCTGGCACAGGAGCCAGGAGGGGAAAAGAATCCTCTAGGAAAAGAGGTGAAGAGGGGAGAATCCAGAAGAAATTGCAGAGTGTGATTGACCACGTTGGATCCACAGCCGAGCACAGAAATGCAGGGCTGAGAGGCAAAGCCAGGGATGAGGAACAGAGCCAGGACCAAGGCCAGGGATGAGGAACAGAGCCAGGACCAAGGCCAGGGATGAGGAACAGAGCCAGGACCAAGGCCAGGGATGAGGAACAGAGCCAGGACCAAGGCCAGGGATGAGGAACAGAGCCAGGACCAAGGCCAGGGATGAAGAATAAAGCCAGGACCAAGGCCAGGGATGAGGAACAGAGCCAGGACCAAGGCCAGGGATGAAGAATAAAGCCAGGACCAAGGCCAGGGATGAGGAACAAAGCCAGGACCAAGGCCAGGGATGAGGAACAAAGCCAGGACCAAGGCCAGGGATGAGGAACAAAGCCAGGACCAAGGCCAGGGATGAGGAACAAAGCCAGGACCAAGGCCAGGGATGAGGAACAAAACCAGGACCAAGGCCAGGGATGAGGAACAAGACCAGGGATGAGGACCAAGGCCAGGACCAAGGCCAGGAGCGAGGTCCTGCCAGCAGCCAGGGTCCCTTGGTGCCCATTCCCTGGGAGCACGGGCAGGAAGGGATCAGAGCTCTGGGCAGGTAAGATGGGCTGACCAACTGGAAGCCCCTTTATCCTGGGATTCTGGGGACTCTGGAACTCCCTCCCCTGCTGGTCTCTCTCACTTGGGTTAAAAAGCTTCAGGTGATAACAGAGGAAATACTGAATTTGGTGTTGAAATTACCAGAATCTTCATGTAAACATTATTAAATTATTGCTAATAATTTAGGTGTTAGATTTCAGTGTGATATAATAACAAATGCTGGGTTTATGTTTTAGGTCAGTGGTCACTCTTAGCACAAAGTTATTGAGAAGTAATTAAATGCACTGTCAGATTTTTATGGACAGCAAGCAGTCATGCTGCTTTTAAAAAGACATGTTTTAAATGCAGGAGATGAAAATATTTTTCGTTTTGCATAGAAAAGACAAATAGTAATCAGAAAAGTATTTTAATTCATGATTTCCCTCACTTTTTTTTTTCAAATTTGTGCTGATAAGGAGTTACTTGGCAGATAAGCATGATGGGGAGAGCAGCAGAGAAAGCTGCAGTTGCACAGCTTTTATAGAAGTGTTATTGACGTGCCAAATGTATGTATTAATTAGGAATTAATTAATTTATGTATTAATTAGCAGAACTGTAATTCTGCCACGAGATGAAGCTCTCCTGTGGGTCAAAGTGGGCAGTGCCCAGGTAGGGGTGGTGGGCACTGGGGTGCCCCACAGCAGAGACCCCATCACTGGGCACCCAGTGCAGGGTGCTGCAGCCAGAGGACACTGGGAGCTGCGTGTCCTGCAGGAGCAGAGCTCTGCTTTACAGCCCATCTGATTGTCTCAAGCAGGTCTAGGATGGTATTGAGTTATTTTTTAGTGTCTCTTTAACTTTGGAGCCTGGAGGCTGGCAGGGGTGGGTAGCACTTGCCTGTGTCCAAATAAATAAGTTGTCAGTTACCTAAGAGAAATTTTTATTAGATATTAACTCTTACCTTTATAGAAGAGGCTTGAGTGTCCATATTTTTTGCCCTGATTATCTTAATTTAGTTTAAACCCCCGGCATTTATTACAGCTCCATTTGATATTTGTTAATTCAAAGGAAACAACGTGTGGAACGTGCTGGAACAAGTAATATTGAATTCTTGTTTTCAATTTCCCAGTGATAGAAGGATGGGGAAGGCACCATGGCAGAGGGCTGGAGCTACGTGATCTCTGCAGTCCCTTCCTACCCAAGCCAGTCTGTATTCATGGTTCTTGCTGTGTTTAACTGGTGTCTGTGGAGCTGAGCTGCCCTGGGGTCATGGGGAGATGCCTCTCCCCCAAAATGCCACCAGCACCAAGCCAGCTTTAGGTTCATGGTGGACCCACCTATTTTCAGATCCTCCTCTAACCCTTGTATTTCTTACAACAATATAAATTCTCTTTAGAAATGGCCCTTAATATTTTTAATTAAGAATACATAACCTATTTCCTACTGTAGGCAGTAATTAGAAACACCAGTTTCAGGAGCTCAGAGCTTGATGGTTTTATTTAACCACAGATGGGGACATTTCCTCCAGGGGAACCTCCTTCACCACCAGAGCAGGACCTGTCCCTGTGAGCCTCTCTGTTTTGTAGATAATTCCTTTTCTTTAAATGACTTTGCACACTGATCAGTTGAGCAGCAGGCAGTTTGTTCTGTGTTCAGTAGTCCTGCTGTCAGCAGAGCAGGGGTTTTGGGGTTTTGGGGTTTTTTTCCTTCCTTTCAGAAGGGATCAGCAGGGGAGTGAGGAGCTGCTGGAGCTGGAGCTGGCAGCCCTGTGTGTGCTCAGGCCCTCTGGAAATGATTTCCTTCACAGGGGCACTGATGAGCTCCAGCCCCAGAATGCCAACTGGCGAGTCTGCTGTGCAGGGTGAGCCCGACATCCTCGTCTGAAGTGAAGTGTGGGCAAATTCAGGCTGCCAGGGAGAATCCCACTGAGCAAAGGCGTTCCTGGGAAGGCACGGGGGCATTGGCTCAAAAGCTTTTATTCCTTTTTGAGCTGTAAACCTTGTGGGTTTCTCTCTCTCGTGGAGGGCAGGGCTGGGCTCAGCAATGAGCAAGAGATTTCCAGCGGGTTAAGAACTGTCAATTTGTATAAAAGCAGGGGGTGTCTCCTTGCACGGCGTTTCTGCTCCGCTGTCTCGGGGGCTGCTGCAGACTGAAATGCACAGAAATGACAATGTCAGTCTGAATTTGTGGCTGAGGCGGAGGAGATGGAGGCCCTGGGGCAGGAGAGCGTGGCTGGTGCTGAAGGAGGCTCCAGCCAGGTCTGGGCATGGCTGGGAGCTCCTCATCCCACTGCTCGTGCCAGACATCTCTGCCGTGCAGAGGCTGCTCCTCCACGGTTCTGCCAAATCCCACGGGAAAACACTTTGGCACAGACCAGCTGGGATTTTCCTTCTAAGCAAACATCTGCTTTATTACAGCAGGAACTTTTGGTTGTGCTTCCTGGGCCCGCTCCGAGGGCAGGACGTGGGACCAGCCTTTCATTTTTCCTCTCTACAACTAAAACCTCCCACTCCTGTGTGGCTGTAGGGGATCACACACAGCTCAGAATCCCAGACTGGTTTGGTTTGGGTCGGGAGGGGCTTGCAAGGTCATCTCTGGATGGGCAAGGACACCTCCCACTATCCCAGCTTGCTCCAAGCCCCATCCAGCCTTGCCTTGAATCATTTACACGGGTGTTCCTCTTTCTGTGGGAAGTAGAGAAGAGCTTTTTTGGAGCGTGAACTTGTGCAGCAGCAGCAATTTGGTGTCCTGTGTGCTTCCCCCTCAAAACCCCAGTGCCTTCCATCCTCTGCTTGCACTCAGAAAGAAAACTCCTAACTGTACAGACTGGCAGGGTAAAAGCCTGCTTCACCATGCTGGTTTTAAAGATAATCATTCATTTCACCTTTTGTTCCCCAAAGCACTCCTGGGCAGAGCAGCTTAAATTCTCATCACAGCTGAAGGGTTCTCCCCCTTAATTTGGGTCTTGCTGAGCTCTTGCAAATAATAAGGACACATATTTTTGTAGTTTACCAAACTCAGCGTTAGCCTGAAGAATTATTCAGCTGGAAAATCTATCATGAAGTTAGCTTTTTTAAAAGAATGCATTCTGTTTGTAAATGATGTTTGTGTAAATGGCCCTGTCGTGGAGGCGCTGGGGTGCTCAGTGATATGTCTGCACTCCAGGGCAGCAGAAATCCCAGAGAAACCTCCCCGGGAAAGGAGAACGTGTCCAAGTCACTGAGGCTGTAGTGGCCTCATGCAGATGGGTAGAGGCAGACGAGGAGCTGCTGTTCTGTCTGCGGCTTTTTCTGAAGTGCCCCGGGGGCACTTTGCTCCTCGTTATAAACAAGGATGCTGTGCGCGCCCCCGGGACAGCAAAGGGGCGAGTGCAGTGTCAGGATTGTCACCGCTGTCACAGAGGGCCGGCGCTGGCAGCGCTGAGAAGGTCCTGGAAGGGGATTGTGAAGCACTCACATCGTCACTTAAAGCCACGCTTCTCGCTTTCTTAAATACCGGGCGGATTCTGAGGGCTGTGAATTCCGGAGCGCAGGCTCCGGGAGGGCTCTCTGAAGCGCAGTGGGGCGGTGCTGCAGGGTGTGCCAGCAGGATGGAGCGGCTCTTCTCCCAGAGCCCCGAGGTCCTGCGGGGTGCCGTCAGGGCTGGCTCCCCCCGGTGTCCCCCCGGTGCCTTTCCCGGAGCAGGTGCAGGGGAGGCTGAGGTGTCAGCCTGCATTTCCTGCATCAGCTCCGCCTGCCCGGCTCACCGGGCACCGTCCGGCTGAGCTGATCCTGCTGACCTGTCCCTGCTGACCTGTCCCTGACCTGTCCCTGCTGACCTGTCCCTGCTGACCTGTCCCTGACCTGTCCCTGCTGACCTGTCCCTGACCTGTCCCTGATCTGTCCCTGACCTGTCCCTGCTCTGTCCCTGCTGACCTGTACCTGACCTGTCCCTGACCTGTCCCTGCTGAACTGTCCCTGAGCTGTCCCTGCTGAACTGATCCCACTGACTTGTCCATGCTGGACTGTCCCTGAGCTGATCCCCTCTGAACTGATTCCACTGAACTGTCCCTACTGAACTGAAAATCCAGTGTGGAAAGAAAATGGTGTGGGTTTCTATGCACATATTTTTATAAATATATATACGTGTGTGTGTGTGTGTGTGTGTGTGTGTGTGTGTGTGTGTGTGTGTGTGTAAAATGAGTAGTACCGAGATTTTATCACAGGCAAATGATTTCTCATGGAAGGAAACAGCTTTTTAAACCCCTGCTATTAGGCCTCGAGGGAGCAGCCCTGTTTTCTGCTGTAGCAGACACAGTTTGCAGCAGGTCTGTGTCAGAATCCCCCCGTGCCCGTGGCAGGAGGATGGGCAGAGCCTGACTGTGGGGCCATTCCAGCACGGGAGGTGATGCCAGTGCCAGAGCACAGCCCTGCCCCGCCTTGGGTGGCCCATGGCACGAGACCGTGCTGGAAAGTGAGCAGGAATGGTTAAAATCAGCCGTGCTCTTGTTCCATGGCAGTCCCGACCTGGCCGAGCAGGGCTGGCACTGACGGGCACCGGCTCCGGTGATGCCCGGCATCCCCAGCCCAGCCCCTGCCTCCCCCGGGCTCCTGGAGCCACTGGAAAGCTTCAGGGGGCCCGGGAACAGCGTTTCACACTCGAGTCTGTGAATATTGATGAGGTGAAATGCTTTTGTGCTCCTGGGTAGCTGCTCTGCTCAGTGTAGCTCGAAGCATTTGTCAGCATAAATGGGTACGGTCAGGAACACTCCTTCCATTGGTAAATTGGACTGGAAAAGCCCAGAATTTTCCAAGTCAGTATTGGCAGGAACAAAATACACCATAGATATGTTCACTGGGATGTCCTGTGAAACAGTGCTCTTAATTATTAAATTGAAAATGAGGAATTAAGTAAGAAAGTGAGGAATTAAGTAAGTGGACAGTGAGGGGCTGCTGATTGCTGAGATTCTCAGGGCTAGTAGCCCGTCCTCCAGCCACAAAAACCATGACTGTGGCCTGAAATGCAATCAAGAATCTGAATTTTTGCAGAAACTCTGTAGTGAATTGCCTGTGTTCACCCCCTCACCCCACTCACAAAGGCAGGTGTTAAAAAATAGCATCTTAAAAAAGAAAGTGCACTTCGTCAAAGCTGGGGGTGCAGCTGAGATTTGTGTAAGTCCATTTGTGTAATCCATTAACTGTTATTACCCTGATCTCTGGCTGCTTCACTGCAGCCAGCAGTTTCCTCTTTCTCAGCAGGAAAAAGGGGGAAAGAAAAAAGAGCTTCCTCTTCTGCCCCAGGGACCTGTCCCATCCTCTTCCCTGACATCCAATGTTCACCTTTCTGTGGAACCTATTGGAACTAAATGGCCACCGCTTTCAGATGGTTCAATAACTCCCCTCTGTATTTTATTCTGCTCGTGATTTCTCATCTTCCTGTTCTCTGGGCCCCCCTCCCTGCCCTGCAGTATGTCCCAGTGGGTTATTTGCATTTGTATTCAGATACATGTGCACAGGAGGGGCTGGATATGCCATAATTGTCCAGTGGGAGAGGAAGGGGAAAAGGCAAGGAAGCCAAGCCTAGCCCATTGTTCTTTACATGGACATGAAATTCCACCTGCTTGTTCTCAACGTGGGCCATGAGTGGGAAGATGAGAGATTCTGCATTCCCACCTCCTGGGGGTTTGTGTCTCCCAGGTGAGGATGGGATCCAGCCCCCTGATCCACTCCTTCCCACTGCATGGATCCCAGAGGGATCCATGGTTCAGGGTCCCACTGAGCCTCGCAGGCAGCAGCGGGGTCCCAAGGTGTGTCCCAGGCTGAATTCAGGTTTAGCAGGTGATGAAGAACCTCAGGCTCATCCAGGCAGACTCTTCCTTGGGAGAGAGGGCTGAGCTGCCTTAGGGACACCTCCAGCATCGCTTCACCTGCCTGGTAATTCTGCTTAAGGGGCTCAGTGAGGCATTGCCTTGGCCAGTCCAAGGGCTGCCTGGTGGTTCTGGTGCCTTTCCTTACTCCCCAAACATGTCCCAGCTTTTCCCAGCAGCCCAGGATGCTGTCAGGTCCCTCAGCCATATGGCCCCTTGTGATATATATAAATATAAATATTTAATATATAGTATATTTAAATAAGCATGTAAACATATATACATAGATAAAGATGAATGTGTAAACATCTATCTCCTTCCACTGTAGCCTTGGTAAGAGGCTGTGCTGATGAAGGTGATCATTCTTCAGGAACTGTGGTGACAGGACAAGGAGTAATGGGTTCCAACTAAATCAGGGGAAATGTAGCTTAGATACATGGGAGAAACTCTTCCCTGGCAGGGTGGGCAGCTCTGGCACAGGTGCCCAGAGCAGCTGGGGCTGCCCCTGGATCCCTGGCAGTGCCCAAGGCCAGGCTGGACACTGGGGCTGGAGCTCCTGGGACAGTGGGAGGTGTCCCTGCCATGGCAGGGGTGGCACTGGGTGGGATTTGGGATCCCTTCCCACCCAAACCATTCTGGGGTTTTGTGATTCCCTTCTCACGTGACATTTGATCTGTAATCTTTGAGGAATTGCATTCCTGCACTGTTCTCTTCAGCAAAGCTGCTGTTTCCCACAAGCCACGGATGCTCAGACGCACAAACACCAGCGCTCCAGCCGTTACCATTTCTCAAATGCCGCTGTCCCAGTTTTACAGCTCTCTGGAACAATTGGCTGTCTTCGGCGGGGGGCGCGGGGCGAGGGAGGGGTAGGTGTGCCTTTGCGGGGCCCGCAGCCGCAGGAGCCCCGGGCAGGGCCGCGCTGTGCCGGCCCCGGGCGCTGCCAGGCGGGGAGCGGAGCGAAGCGGATCTGGAAACCCCTTCAGCCGCTCTCGCTTCCTCCTCTGTCATCTGCTTCTCGCTCTCTTCGCAGGAATTGCTTCTGAAGTTCTTGGGGTGCTGTTGTCACCTGCGAGGGGGACAGAGGAGCCACCCGACCGGCAGGACCTGGTCTGGTGGGAGGTGTCCGTGCCCACGGCGGGGGCTCGGAACGAGAGGAGCCCCAGGCAGCCCGGGATTCTCTGTCCTGCCGGCCGCGCGGGCTGGGAAGGGTTAACCCTTTCCCCGCACAGTGGCTGCGCCAGGGAGGGGATTCAGCTGCTGCTGGGGCCTGGGGAGAAGAGACAGGGAACGGGGGATGGAGAAGGGATAGGGAACGGGATGGAGAAGGGACAGGGAATGGGGGATGGAGAAGGGATAGGGAATGGCGGATGGAGAAGGGATAGGGAATGGCGGATGGAGAAGGGATAGGGAACGGGATGGAGAAGGGACAGGGAATGGGGGATGGAGAATGGACAGGGAACAGGGGATGGAGAAGGGACAGGGAACAGGGAATGGAGAAGGGACAGGGAACGGGGGATGGAGAAGGGACAGGGAACGGGGAATGGAGAAGGGACAGGGAACGGGGAATGGAGAAGGGACAGGGAACAGGGGATGGAGAAGGGACAGGGAACAGGGGATGGAGAAGGGACAGGGAACAGGGGATGGAGAAGGGATAGGGAACAGGGAATGGAGAAGGGACAGGGAATGGCGAATGGAGAATGGACAGGGAACAGGGGATGGAGAAAGGACAGGGAATGGGGAATGGAGAAGGGACAGGGAACAGGGGATGGAGAAGGGACAGGGAATGGGGAATGGAGAAGGGACAGGGAACAGGGGATGGAGAAGGGACAGGGAATGGCGAATGGAGAAGGGACAGGGAACAGGGGATGGAGAAGGGACAGGGAATGGCGAATGGAGAATGGACAGGGAACAGGGGATGGAGAAAGGACAGGGAATGGGGAATGGAGAAGGGACAGGGAACAGGGGATGGAGAAGGGACAGGGAACAGGGAATGGAGAAGGGACAGGGAATGGCGAATGGAGAATGGACAGGGAACAGGGGATGGAGAAAGGACAGGGAATGGGGGATGGAGAAAGGACAGGGGATGGGGGATTCTTTCCTTTCGAGCCATTGGCCGGGCTGTTCAGCTTCCCACGTGTGTTTCCCAGGTGTTCCCCGTCCGGCTGGCGCTGCTCTCGTGGCTGGGTGTGAAATGGGAGCAGGGACGCAGCGCCGAGGAGGGGGCACGGGAAGGGTCAGGGCAGCTGCAGCAGCCCCCTCCCACCTACGGGCACCGCGTCCCTCGTGCCACCTCTCCTCCCCTGGGGAGGTGGAATTTGGCTCCGTGGTTATTAACTCGTCCTCTCAGAGTTTGTCAGATGAGGCAGATTTTAAATTCATCATTCATCACGATCATCACCATATTCTGAGTGTTACCCAAAACTGTTAGGGGAGTATTGCTTAAGGAAAATGAATGATTTGATGCGTGCCAGAGCTTGGAGAAAACAGTACATTTAACATTTAATAAATTATCTCTTTTTTTTTCAGGGAAAAAAACAGTAACTGGCTAAGCCTACTCCAACTTAGACTTAACTGAGAGCTGCTTAACGCAGCTCTCACAGCACAACGGACACAGCACAGCACAACCTGTGGAATGGAAATGTTGTAGATTTTGGGATTAAAAATCCCATGTGGAGGAGAGGGCCACAGCTGTAGTTAAACCTTGTGTTTATTTTATCCTGTAGGTACCTGCGCCGCTGGAGTTTATAAAGCTGTGGAGAAAACCCCTTGATACTGAAATTCTTCAGCCTCTTCCTGCACTTGTACATCGACCACATTTTAACCCAGCGCAGGGAGCTCGGCTGCAGAAACGGAAGGAAGGGAGTTGGTCAGAGAAGTGCGGTACTTGAACCAAAGGGATGCGATGTTTTAAGGCCAAGGTTGTGGATTTTGATATCAGCATGTGATTCTGACATGGAATTGATTTAACAAGCTCCAGTTCCAGTGCTGGGATTCTGGGATGAGCTGCATTTTTGCTTCTGCATTTCACGCCTGAAAGGGGTTCATTTTGAGTTCTACTGAAATACTTCATGTCTTAAAATACTGTATTCCCTGGAAGCCTGCAGGTGGTGGTTGAGGTGACAAAGGGCACGTTGGGAAGTGGCTTGAGTCCTTCTCATGGCTCTGCATTCAGGACGTGCTCTTGCCTGGTGTGTTCGTGTGTCTCAAACACCGGTTCTGTTTTCCAATTAGCGTCCTTGATCCTGGGGGTTTTAAGTACAAAGCCAATTGTACAGGACAGGTCCGTGTGTAAATAAGGGATTGTGCTTATCTATATGTCACTATAAATATGTATGAAGTTTTGTACATAGGAAAGAAACAAATGGCTCAAAGAATGTTTTCAGAACTGTGTCCTCCGTTTAAATGCACAGACAGGAGATTGCCACCCATGTGCTCCCTCCCTGTCCGGGAAGGGATCCTGCTGGTTCTGCTTGCTGCCCACGTCCCAGGGCTGGGCTCTGTGAGGAGTTTTTTTGGTAGCCCGGGGCCGGGCTGGGCTCTGTGAGGAGTTTGTTCCTGGCCCAGAGCAGGGCTGGGCTCTGTGAGGAGTTTTTTTGGTAGCCCGGAGCAGGGCTGGGCTCTGTGAGGAGTTTTTTTTTGGTAGCCCGGGGCCGGGCTGGGCTCTGTGAGGAGTTTTTTTGGTAGCCCGGAGCAGGGCTGGGCTCTGTGAGGAGTTTTTTTGGTAGCCCGGGGCCGGGCTGGGCTCTGTGAGGAGTTTTTTTGGTAGCCCGGGGCCGGGCTGGGCTCTGTGAGGAGTTTGTTCCTGGCCCGGAGCAGGGCTGGGCTCTGTGAGGAGTTTTTTTTTGGTAGCCCGGGGCCGGGCTGGGCTCTGTGAGGAGTTTTTTTTTGGTAGCCCGGGGCCGGGCTGGGCTCTGTGAGGAGTTTTTTTGGTAGCCCGGGGCCGGGCTGGGCTCTGTGAGGAGTTTGTTCCTGGCCCGGAGCAGGGCTGGGCTCTGTGAGGAGTTTTTTTTTGGTAGCCCGGGGCCGGGCTGGGCTCTGTGAGGAGTTTTTTTTTGGTAGCCCGGGGCCGGGCTGGGCTCTGTGAGGAGTTTTTTTGGTAGCCCGGAGCAGGGCTGGGCTCTGTGATGAGTTGTTGGTAGCCCGGGGCCGGGCTGGGCTCTGTGAGGAGTTTTTTTGGTAGCCCGGGGCCGGGCTGGGCTCTGTGAGGAGTTTGTTCCTGGCCCGGAGCAGGGCTGGGCTCTGTGAGGAGTTTTTTTTTGGTAGCCCGGGGCCGGGCTGGGCTCTGTGAGGAGTTTGTTCCTGGCCCGGAGCAGGGCTGAGCCGTGTCGGCTCTCGGCTGCTCCCTCCTCACTCTGGCCCCTGTGCAGCTCTGACAAACGCCGCTCCAAGCCCCGGGACCGCGGCGGGGCCGTGCCCCGGCCGGGGGCAGCAGCCGGAGCAGGGGGGGGCACGGGCCACCCCTCGCCCCAAACCCACCGCCCTGTGTGCGTCAGGCGTGGACTTCTTGTTCCAGCTGCTGGAGGATGTGGCTGTTATTTCCAGTATTCTGCTCTATTTCTGTAGCCTTCAGTGATTCCTTGAGTGCCTTACATGGCTTGTGGACAGAATTCCTGACCAGGAGTTGAAAATGCCCCTGGACCGACGCCGGCTCCTTGGCAGCCCTGTGCCCCTCGGCCGCCGCCGGCAGCGTGCACAGGGAGAGATTTAGCTTCGACTCAGGAAATCGCCGTGTGAATATGTGTATTAAACCCTGTATGATGTGCTGTACAGTTTATAAAAAGGGACTACTGTAAACTTATGCAAAACGTAACGCAGAGAAAATGGAGGTTTTTGGTCCGCTGGCTGGCGTGC